>NC_045614.1:197433484-197743003 GCF_009829155.1 Mustela erminea | reverse complement strand
TTATTCATCCAATCCAATTCCAATGTTAGAGTTAAATATTTTACATATATATACAAAATATTTAACTCTAACATTGGAATTGGATTGGATGAATAATATATATACATATATATATATTTTACTTGGCAAGATATTCACATTGTAAAAATTAAGTGGAATAAAATGCACATATACCATATGTACACACACAATATATATACACATATATACATCCATACACGTGTATATAAAATCATGTGCATGAGTTTTAAATTATAATTAACTTTAATATTAACAAAGAAGAGGAAAAAATTAAATTATATCCAACACATACTGTATTCCAAATACATTTAATTCATTATTCTAAAGCAATTATTATATTTAATTCTTATAAGCCAAGAAGGTAGGCTTGTTGTTACTTTATATTTATGCCTATTATCATTCAGTGACTTTTTGAGTAAACAAATACATGAAAAACACTGAGGCTAAACTTTCAAAGATCACAGGGCTGGTAAGCGTTACAGAGGTGAAATGCAAACCCAGATCAAGGTCAGTTCAGAACCCAGAACTTCAGCCTAACTGGCTTCCTTCTGTTAAGCACAAATATCCATGTCCGAGAGAGTGAGGAGGCCCTCCAAGTTTTCCACGCCTGCACTTACAGGAAGAAGATGCTGTAAAGGATGCTCAATTTAAGCTAGAAATTAAACGACAAGAATGACAGCAAAACTTCTAAGGCTTCACCGTTTTGCCTAGAGTGGATCCAGCTAACCTTCACCTGCCTCTGTACAAATAGAAACTGTGTACTAAAATATTTCTGTCTTGCAGCTGCAAGTACAGGCAGCTGTTCTTTGCATGTTTTATGAAGATCTTTTTTAAAAACGCAGATGACTCCGTATAAAGGAAGTTCTCATTCTGAAGATTTTACAACAGGGCACACAGGATCAAGTGTAATGTACTTGATTCTCCCCTTTCATTTACTTGGCAATGCACAAATATGATGATGGTACAAATATGGTGATACACGATTACTCTCTAAAATTTAAATATGTAATTGTTTTGCGATCGTAAGCCTCCATAGCATTCTAAAGACTTGCAACTCTTCTGTGTTCAAAATAATATGGGATGGTACAAAAGCAGAATTTTTGCCAACTCTTAGAGCTACCGCAATCCGTAACATTGTGTGTAAAAATATAGTTGAGACAGATCTGTAGCGCAGCAGCCAGGGGAAAATGTTCAATGGTATTGCATAGGACATAGCAAGGTGTTCATATTTCTAACCCACGTGGAGGCTAATTTTAGCTCAGATTCAAGTGGTGAATTACTCCTCCTGCCAAAATTCTGGGCAGGATATAACTCCTTTCTATTAATGCGGCTGTGAGTAACACATCAGTTGAGTGAAAGATACAGCCATGAGTAGAAGAGTCCACAGATGAGTAGAGAAGCCATTCCAGGGAATAAGGAACATGCAGCAGGCATGTTACAGAGTCTATTAGAGAAAAGCAGGAAAAAAAGAAAAATCCATGGAATGGAGGAATACAGCTGTTCCTCTGCAGTAAAATGAAAAACTGTGGATGCAGACACTTTCTGCAGAAATTTCTAACAGTAATAATCTGGATTCTGATAAAAAGAAGAGGTATTAGGCAATTGTGAGAGAAGAGAGGTAGGACTTAGAAAATGAATGAAAAAGAGACAATAAGTCCTTATTAGGATAGATGCAATCTTCTTAGCCAACCCTGGATAAAATTGTCCCCAGTGTCTTTTCCCCAGTGTCTAAATTACAACTATATCATATTTATAGTTTTGTATACAGTTATGATTGTGGTTTCTCAGAAGAAACTCTTCATTCTTTTGATACATTCAGTTGTTCTCATTTTGTTATCTCTGGAAAATGTTTACGAAAGGATACTATCTAGATAGTATGACATAGATCTATAATTACAGCCATATCCACATTTATATTTTGTCAAAAATCTATCCATAGACCTATGCATCTATTTGTGTCATCTATCTATTTACAACTGATTCAATAGTTATGACTTAGTAATTAGAAATAAAGAAACAAGCAACAAATTAGTATCACTTTCATAGGATTATCAAGTTCCTGACATGCTATACCACACTCGTATTGTAATACGTTACCCATATCCAGACCAAACAGGAAGGGCAAATATTTGCTGTGAAATGACTTACTGTCAAAATATTGTTGTACTTGGCCATCCTATTGCCATCTAGTCAGAGCTCTTTAGGTGAATCCAGAAATAAATTTATTCCTTTGGAATTAAAATACTACTAATTTGGAATTTACCTAATTTTGGTTTGTTTCCATTAAACAGAAGAAAAATGCTTTATTATTTATAGTATGAGACAGAAATATTATAGAAGATGCATGGTATAGTAGCAAGACCATTTTTATCTTTGACATCATTGTGTATAAACGTCTGAAAAGATTGATGGAGATTCAGTATGGTTCGGAGTGGTCTCCGAGTACTTTTCCGATATTGAGTCCAAGGGTAAGAAGCAAAGTGTGTAGATTACTACAACCTTATCAATGATAATTTAACTAAAGAAAGAAGGTCTTCTCTATATATGGAAATTAAAGTTTAATATGGTCATTTTACATACCCAATTAGATTAGTTAATAAATATTTTTAAACTGTTTTAAAGGGTGTTTCCCAAGATTTTCCTGGTGTTTCATGCACCTTCACTTGAGATTAAAATACTTTTTAAAATCTTTTTATGAAAAAAAAAAGTCCCCATGGTTTTAAAGGATAGAATCAATACCTTATTTTGTGAAGAATCTAACAAAAAAAAAATATGCTGCAGTTAGAAAATCCATGTTTAAATTATCTAAACTGTTCAGCATATTTTGCGTATTACAATATTTCTATTAAAATTTTATTGATTTAAATAAATTTTACTGGTTATTGATTTTGATTATTTCAAAAAAGGAGTTCATGCCATATATTAAAGCCAAAGTAAATGTCTAAATTTCATCATGCCACTAATCATATATTTAGCCAGAAGTTAACAAAAAGGAAGAATAAAACACAGCATGATAGTCATAGTGATATCATGAATAATCGTGATTACCGTATGACTATAGTGTTTTGCACTATATTTTTTAAGAAGTAAAAAGGAAGTATAAAATATCCACAAGGTACAGATATACATATAAGCAATTTCAAGATATTTATGAGTTGCTATAAAATGTCAAAATTTAAATGAGTCCAATTTTTAAATATATTCGAAAAAAAACATTTCAATAGCAACATTAAGCAGACTCAAAAATCAGAGTGTGTAGGAAGAGATAATGTGCTGTCACTCACTGCGGTGAGGACTCATCTGGCAAAAACTATCTGAAGTGCCTTTTCTTCAATATACCCTCTGACAATTAGATCATATCCATCCATCCAATTTCCTCTTAGGGCTACAATCCTTTCCCTGTTTGCTACTTTGGTTGACAGCATTATTACAGTCAAGTTCAAAACTTTGGTTTCAAAGCTGAACGTTCTCCCCTCTTTGCCCCCAAAGTTGAAGCAGTTGCCAAATCTTTGGATTTTACCAAAGCAATGGTGCATCTTGAGTTTTACCTTTCTTCATATATTTTTTTTTATTATTATTATCATAGTGAAAGCCCTCTCTCACTATCATTTCTCCAGATGTTTGTATGGCTTCTGTATCTGATCTTTTTCCAACTACCTTAACGTTAGCTTCAAGATATCTGCTGTTGGTCTTATAGTTCTGTATTTCATTTCACAGCAATTTCATATAATTTATAACTGAAAGTGTCATATATATACATAGCACACATATATGTACATGTATATCTGTATATTTCTCTAAAATCTATAATCAAAAATTTACTTTTAAGTGGCAAATTTGAGTTTAATATCATATAAATTGTCAAACATAGATAAAACTAGAACATATGGCTTTAATAATGGTCAGTATTTTTCTACTTGCTTTGTATTTCCTTCCCTTATTGGCTTTTTTCCTACAGTATTTTAAAGCAAATGTCAGACAGAACACTATTTGTCATCATACATCTCTTACTGACACAGACCTATATTTTAGACTTCTTTTTTGGGACCACTATGCATCCTTACACTAAATTAAAATACTTCTTCAAATTCAAATAATATGATATCCATATTTAATTTCCTTGAAAATATTTTTTAGAGTTGGTTTGTGCAAATTGTCATCAAATAATATTCACATACAGCATTGTTGTCAAAATGTATAAAATTTTCATGCAATAACAATTCTCCCACTTTTAGATATAAATGATATGCTAGAAAAAAATGAGTTATCGATGTAATTCCCCACATGAAATTTTTAAAAAATATTTTATTTATTTATTTGACAGAGATCACAGGTAGGCAGAGAGGCAGGCAGAGAGAGAGAGGCAGGCTCCTCACTGAGCAGAGAGCCCGATGTGGGGCTCGATCCCAGGACCCTGAGATCATGACCTGAGCCGAAGGCAGAGGCTCAACCCACTGAGCCACCCAGGCGCCCCCTCCCACATGAAATTTGCTACTTACTTCTTTATGGTATTATCTACCTTGTTATTCTATGCTTTATACTGTTTTGTTATTTGGAAAATCTGAATTCAATTGCCTGGATAGATACATCTACCCAAACTTGAAGCAGTCTTCTCCAGCCTTATGTGCTAAAAGTCATATGATCTCATCCCCTCAAATTTTTATGTGTCAAGTATTCTCTATCTCAGGTATAAAAGTGAAACAGGTATCAGACAAGAAAAATAAGCACTAGGCATACACTCTGGACATTCCACCTTCCTCATTGCCACACATCTATTTGAGCAGAAGAACATTTCCTTAATCTAATAAAGAATACCTCCAAAATACCTACTTTATTATATTAAAGGATGAAAACCTGAATGTTTTCTCCCTAAAATCAGAATTAGACAAGGATGTGTGTTTTCAAGCACTTCTATTCAACACTGTCCTGGAGTTCCCAGATAGTAAAATAAAGGCAAGAAGGCAAATATACAGGGGTGCCTGAGTGGCTCAGTGGGTTAAGCATCTGCCTTCTGCTCAGGTCATGATCTCAGGATCCTGGGATGGAGACCTGCATCAGGCTCCCTGCTCAGCAGGGAGTCTGCTTGTCCCTCTCCCTCTGCGCCTCCCCCACAACTTGTGTGCAAGCAACATGCTCTCTCTCTGTCTCAAAAAATTAAAATATTCAAAAAAAGAGATGACAAATATACAGTAAGAAACTAAAAATATTGTAAGAAGTAAAACTATGTAATTGACAGATGATTTGTAACAAACCTATAGAAACTACATTAAAAACTACAAAAATTACTAAGTAAATATGTCAGCAGAGCATAGGTCAATATACAAAAATTAACTGCATTTTTATATATCAGCAAATAAATATATCTTTGCTGGAAAAACAATACCTTTTAAAGTAGTATAAAAACGTAAGATACTTAGGAGAAGATTAACAAAATATGTGTGACGCCTGAACACTTAAAAGTAGCAAAAATTCCTGAGAAAAATTAAAGATCTAAATAAATCCAGAGGGGCAGCTGAGTGGCTCAGTGGGTTAGGCCTCTGCCTTCGGCTCAGGTCATGATCACAGGGTCCTGGGATGGGGCCCCGCATGGGCTCTCTGCTCAGCGGGGAGCCTTCTTCCCCCTCTCTCCCTGCCTGCCTCTCTGCCTTCTTGCGCTCTCTCCCTTTGTCAAATAAATAAATAAAATCTTTAAAAATAAATAAGTAAATAAATAAATTGAGAAAATTGATCTATAGATTCAATACAATCTCCCCAAAATTCTCTGTAGGCATTTTTTTGAGAAAATTTTCAAGAATTTTCTAAAGTTATAAGAAAAATAGAACAATTAAAATGATTTTGAAAAATTAACATAAGAAAGTGCATAATACCTAATTTCATTAATTTATATAAGCCTATAGAAATCAAGATAGTTTGGTATTGGAATAATAGAAATATAGATTAATTGAACATAATAGACTCCAGAAATGGATCCAATGTACATGGTCGGTTGGTTTCAACAAAGCTCTATGATATTGAAACTGGAAAAACAGATTTTTAAAGAGTGTTGGCAGATGAAGTAGATTTTCATTTGAAAACAAAAAATCAACAAAGTTAGCTATGTATGCATTACTAGCACAAAAAATAGAGTAAATACTGCATGAGATGTACAACTTTAGAATCGCAAATTTTTTACTTCTGCTCTAATAATTATTTGCAGATCAGTAAATAAATTCAAGTCAAAGTGTATGCAAAAATCTGAGCATTAAATGGATATACTGGGAAATCTCAGGGAAATTCTCAGAACTATTAATAACTATGACAACTTATGCACATGCGAGAATACTTCCCACTGAAGTTACTAAAACAGCTTCCCACAAAGAAAACTGCAGTCCAGCATTATTCTCCACTTTTTTTTTTTATTCTCTACTTTTAATTATAAATAAATAAATGTTTTTGGAATGAAATGTTATATATTGGCCTTCTTTCGGGTTTGTTTAAAAAAATCTCCATTTTAACAGTATCTTCTTACAGAACAATTTTCTTTTTTTTCTTTTTTGCCCCCAGAGGAAATAGAAAGCAATGGGAGAAAGGTGACACAATTGTGAAGCATCAGTAATTGCTTCTCCTGCCAAACGAGGCTTGTGCATGACCCCTTCCTGTTCAACAATATTTAAAATAGAGAAAGCCTTCATTTCTGTGGTCCTAATATTGAAGCTTAAACCCTTCAGGTAGTTTCAGTCCACAGGAGGTATTTAAGATCATCACAAAAGGCTTAAACATCTGCTGGAAAGGATCAGATCATATTCATGTCAGAAAGACAGTTAGCTTTTTTATAATATGTAAGAGTCAATACAAAACTAACAATAGAAACCTAAATATAAGCTAATGGTAAACTAAGGCTGTGATTTTACCCTTAGAAAGAGCTTATCTTCGTAAAATAAAGTTAAATGAAATTTAATATTTAGAAATATTTTACTCAGTAAAAATACATTATGACTATTCTAGATAATCACAGAGGCTTATTCTTACATTTTAAAAACTTTTATAACAGCATCCAGTGATAGAATTTATTCAATTCATACTTTCCCTTTATCCATTATTTTTTTTTTAAGAAAATATAGAAAAATGTGCCTCTCCACTGCAAAAGTTTCCAGGCACAGCTGCTATTTAAAGATACTGCCTTCTTTACTGTCTATAAGCCTGCTTCTCTGTGAAGCCTTCCTGGCTCTCTTGCTTCCCTCAGGCAAATTTAATCATAGTCCTCACTCTTTTCCCAAGCTCCTTAAGTACACTGCTATTGTTAAATGTATCACACTTCACCTGAGTCACTGCCTATCTTTCCTACTAGACTGTAAAATCCTTAGGTTAAAAAAAATCTTATTTATTCATCTTTTTTATCCTCAGTGTCTTGAATTGTTCCATGCGTACTGGAGATCATAAACCTCTTATAGATAAATCTTTAATTTATAAATTCTCTTGTGTTGGTCATAGTTTACTATTCATAGTTTCCTTTTGCAAAAATCCTCTTACCCTCTTCTATTTTGGCTTCATCGTTTGTAGCATACAGATTTACAAACTACCTTAAACCACTGGAGAATAACAGAAGAATAAACCCACATAACAAAACTAAAGTCAAAATAGTTTTCATCAATATTTAATTCTGTAGAAGACAGTGCATGGTTACACGGGGAACATAAAGACTGTTTTCATCACTGTGATTACACATATAAATTTCAATAAGTTGTTAATAATTTATACTCCATTTCATAACTGCTCAACTTAAAAATATCTAAGTAATAGTCAGGAGGGTGACAAATCTAACTAATAAAAACAAGTAACACAATTTAAAATGTTTGTTGTTTCTCTTGTCATATTGAATGAAGCTATTGTAAAAATAATTTACAATTCATATTAGCATTAGCTTCCAAGACTTCCATTCTGCTTTTGCTTTGTCATTACCAAAGGTTTTCTTGTTTTTCAGTGATAAGAAATTTCGAAAAAGTTTAGCGGAGTAATCATAAAACAAAATCACTGATGTATCAAGATGCATTGGAATTCTTACTAGGAATTAAGAATTGCTCAATATCCTTATCAGTGGCAATAAAGTTTTTCCAGCCTCAGTGATCATTCTTTCTTTCAACTTCTCATACATTGATTTGCTTTTCATATGCATTCCAATCCTTGACTTTTCAAGGAAATTTCCACTAATGTTGGCTTGCTTTCTGCTTGTTTCTCTAGACTTACCTTATTTAATTTACTGATTAAGAATTTCATTAATCAAGACGTCTTAGATTTTGTATTCTTGCTTGTTTATAGTTAAATCTATGAATGTAAAAAGGGGGAAAAAGGAATGATGGAGGCACGTGGGCAGCTGGGAGCACAGGTGCTGATCTGAACTGGGGAGGATTTCTCCTGTGTTGTATGAAGGTAAGGAAAAAGAAATTCACAGATGTATCAAGAATGGAAATCTTAAATTTTAAAATGACATATTTATTTATAATCTATACAATATACAAAACAATATAAAATCATGTATTTTATTTTAACATTTTAAAAATATAAAATTTATATTAATTACATATAATTTTATACATAATTTATATATAAATTTTGTATATAATTTATGTTGATTATATGTAAGATTATATATTTTATATATTTAATTGTATATAAAGATTGGGATTAAGTGGAATGTATAGATCAATTTGGAACGAAGTCCCACCTTGATACTGCTGAGTCCTTTAATACATGATCATGGTGTGTGTCTGCATGTGTTTGGGTCTTGATTTCTCTCAGCAACGTTCTTTTGCTTGCTATATACATGTCTCAAACTCTTTTTTTTAATATATCATTTTTATATTTTATTTTAAATTCCTCTTTTTTACTAGCCTTTCAACTGTACAATGTTGGCATATAATAAAACAATTTTACTTTGAAATATTAGAAAAAAATGATCACAGGCATAAAAGTAATATATAGTACTGAAAAACAAATACTGTATCCTGGGGTAGGAAGACCCGACATCATAAAGATTAGACTTATAAGTTAAACATTTTTGGCAATACCAGTAAAGTTACATTTTTAATTGTCTGAAGCATTAAGAATAAGATTCAAAAGTTTATTTGAAAAAACAAACAAATGGAAATAATTATTGGCCAAAACATCCTGAGGAAAAACAAAATAAGCAAAAGGAAGAAAAGATCCATAGGATGCCAAAAATTTTAAATACTTTAAACTGTGTTTGGGTACAAGAATAGATAGAAGAAATACGCGGCAAAAAAAGAAAATGGCTTCTTGGAAAAAAGACCAAAAAAAATGTGTTCTTAAATAAGTAGGTGTGCGTATGACTGGAGACAGTAAGGAAAAGATATCAAACTGTGTCCTAACGAGGACAAATTCCAAAATGGCTAGAAATTTAAATGTAAAAGGATAAAACTTTGTACATAACAGAAGAAAACTTGGTTGCCTTTTTTATAAAAGGGGGAAGAAAAATTATTTTAAGCTATAATTCAAAATCCAGAAGCAATAAGGAAATAAACTTGATATATACTTGATTATATTTAAAAACTTTCATAGCAAAAGTACTTACTTACTTTCATACCGTAAGTAAACAGATGTCAAACTATGAAAAATATTTGCACCTTAAAATATCAAGGAGCTAATATGCTTAATGGAGAGCCCTAAAGTTAGAGAAAATCTTCAACAGCATTAAAAAATAGAGGGGAAAAAAAGCACACATCCTAGAAAAAGAAATGGAAATAATCCAGAAACTGAAACGCCATTGTCTCACCTCTACGACTGGCAAAAAGCAAAAAAAAAAAAAAAAAAAATGTAACAACATATTCAACTAACCAGGGGGCAGCTAAATATTAACCATCATACATTAGTGCTGGGATGACACGTTGATAAAATCACTATGAAGAATCATTTGGCATTATGTGCGTTGGAGGAGGTCAGAAGAAGATGCGACCACCCAGAACCAGATCTGGGGAATCAGAGGTTTGATATCCCCTCCCCATCCTTGGAATGTGCTTCTGTTTGCCTTGCCTGATCCCACAGGCTGCCTGAAGGACATGGCCTTGAGACAGTAATGTGGTGTTGAGACCATCTGAAAGGTACACTTGACCGAACCCAGTTAAGGACTCTATGTAAACTTTTAAGACTTGGCCGGCAGGTGTGGAGATCTACTCATCTTGCAGCCACCCAGGACAAACCTTGTATGCAAATTCCCTTGCTTATGAAACACGCCACACACCAATCTGGAGTGGCCTGCCTCTTTCCTCAGTCTCTCTGTGCCCTCCGAGTATAGGGACCAGTTTCCGAGTATACCTGGGAAGCACCCAAGGAGCTTGTGAACAAACAATGCGATAAATTCTTAAATTATTTACCCTTTAACCCAGCAATATAATTTCTAGGAATATATCTAAAATATACACTAGCAAAAGTATTTGTGAAAAGAATATTTTTTGAAAACTAAGCAAATAATGGCAGCACTCCACGTGATGGGGTGGGACCCAACAAAACTAGCAATAATCCAAATTTATTTTCCAATGAAGAACCAGTTGAATAAAGTGTGCTACATCTCTGAAATCATAGCTCAACAAAGGCATGAGTACTCATTTGTATATAACTATGATTTGATCCCCAGGTATCAAAAATGAAAAAAAGGAGAAAAGTAATACATTCATATTATACACACTTTTCTCTGCATTGCTTTTTGAGTGAAAACCCATTCAAAATATTTTACACAAATACGATGAAAAAGAAATAAAAAAAAAAGAAGGAAAAATGAAAAGGGAACTTAAATATGTGTCTAGTTATTGAACAGACACACACACAAACACACACGGATGAATGATTCCAAGTGACATTAACCATAGCAACTGGATTATTTTACAGCGAGACAGAACTAAGCACGGAAAAAACTACCAAAACATAATCTTAAACTTTTTACAGCATTCACTATTGATTGTTCTTTTGTTTTTTGCATTGCTAAGGCTCTTTTATGTACATTTTGGAATAAAGCAAATGTTACTCTAATTCAATCATTTCTAATATTGCTGAAAAGCAGCAGAAAGTTGAAGATGTAAAATGAATTGCTTATGCAAAAACCCTTAATAGCTGAATTTGAATTGGAAAACTGAGTACGGACTCTTGTCTTATTTCATCTATGTATCTATGTCAGATAGATCAGACATCTATCAGCTATGGATTTTCATAGCTCTGTTCTCTGAAGTGTGCAGAAACAAGGTATAATGTAGTCATAAGCCTCCCCAAGACCCAGATTACAGTGTCCAGATACAGTTGCCCAGTACAAGTAAGTAGTTCATTCTGGAGCTCTGACTGACTTCTAGTGTGAGGAAGGAGCTACGTAACTTAAACCTAGAACACCATTATTCCAGAAAGCCTGGAAGCTACCAGACTTACTCGGGCTGTATTCTGTGTTTGAGGAATTTAGCTAAACTGAAGAGGTTCCCATGATGAGAAGTAGAGAAAATGTGAATGTGAGAATAACCTGACTGGGTAGAAAGCCATCAGATGTATTTATATCCAAGAGTTCATAATGATGTTTACAAAACTACTAATTGGGGGCATCTGGGTGGCTCAGTGGGTTAAGCCTCTGTCTTTGGCTCAGGTCATGATCTCATGGTTCTGGGATCGAGCCCCGCATGGGGCTCTCCGCTCACCGGGGAGCCTGCTTCCCTGTCTCTCTCTCTCTGCCTGCCTCTCTGCCTACTTGGGATCTCTGTCTGTCAAATAAATAAATAAAAATTAAAATAAATAAATAAATAAATAAAACTATTAATTGTTCTAAACAAGCAAATCTTTATTTTGAAAGCTAGTCATTGACAAGGAATCAAGTAGTTATTCTGCCTTTCTGATTCCACGGGTAACCATGGGTTGATAAAGGGATGTTATTTATTTATTTATTTTCCTTCTACAAGTGAATGGAAGTGACCTTTCGGGTGAAAGAAAAAGAAAAGAAAGAGGAGAAGGAAAGGACTGGAAGCCCTGAGGAAGGCTGGCACCGGAGGAGAATACCTGGACGTCCATCCGAGCCCTACTGCTTCCCAGCCCTCTTGTTCTCCCAGCTGTCTTGTCCACGAGCAGGCTGACCCTGAAGCCCCAGTGTCCTCATCTGTAAAGCACAGATGATGATGATACCAGCCTCACCCATGGTACAATGCTCTTGTTAGATTCAAATGATGTCATCACAATCGTGGAAATACAGTCAGGGGAGCCTCATGGCCCACAATTCTGAAATCTTACCCCATTAACTGCGGAGAAGTCTTAGAGGGCTTTCAGCAAATACTAATACTATAATTAATACTTCCACTTATCATCGTCAGGAAAGCAGAACTGTATCCTAGCAAAGCATCTCCTACGTTAGGGGCATCCGTACATCCTAACTGTGCTGGGAGCGGTGTGGGGAAAAGGGAGCAGAAGGTGGTGATAGAGGCGTGCACTGTCCATGGTGAAGAAATGCGTGCTTGTAACCGATGTGGTTGTTTTTGTCCTGTCAGGGCTCAAGTGGCTCTTATCTCCTTTATGATGTGCAGTTAGTCACTGGAGCCCTGAGGGATGTTTTTCCTTATAAAAATATCTGCTAATAAGTGAGGAAAGAATGATGGAATTAAAATAGCATCATTTTTTTTTAAAGATTTTATTTATTTATTTGACAGAGAGAAATCACAAGTAGTCGGAGAGGCAGGCTGAGAGAGAGAGAGAGGGAAGCAGGCTCCCCGCCGAGCAGAGAGCCCGATGCGGGACTCGATCCCAGGACCCTGAGATCATGACCCGAGCCGAAGGCAGCGGCCCAACCCACTGAGCCACCTCATTTTTAACCGCGGGTGAATTAATGGGGGGAAGCAAAGACCACCAGCAGCTGTCAGCGAGGAGATACCCGGCAGGCTGTGCCTCTTGATGGAAGAGCAATTTACGGGAAGCAGAGAAGCGCGTCTAACGACAACACATCACCTTTATACACGCACTCTTGTATCCACTCTACAGATTTTCTAGCAACAAAATCTGAAAAATAGCTTGCATGAATACTATTACAAAATATCACAAATACCCTCTACATTTTGAAATGATGAAATGTCATGTCCTCCAATTTTATCAGGATCAAAAACGTAAAATTTACTAAAATGTACAAAGATGGGGAAATAGCCTTGTTTAAGATACCATCTCTCCCTCCATGGAGAGAATCTGCTGCCTCCAGGCTTGGAGATAAACTGTCCCTGTGGATAGTTTACAAAAGGCCTTCGAGGCAGGGCGTATCTCAAGTCAGGGTTAAATTAAGAAAATAGGTGCTCTCCATTCCTGGCTGTTCAGTATAAACCATCCCAGAATGACCTCTGCATTCCCGCCACCAGCAAAATGCAGAGATCTTTTATTAACTAATTGATCTAACAATCCTTAAATTGAATTGGGGGCATTCCTGATAATCTGTGGATTCAGAAATTGTAACCTATTGAAAATATTGAAAGAATAAAGTGATTTTTCAAGATTTTCCAGGAGGCGGTTTGAACCAAAGTGAGAAAAAAGAACACAAAAGAATAATATCAGCTCTTGCTGAGTCCCTCCAAGTAAAGCATTGGCTGTAATCAGAGTCCAAGATTCCGGACCCCAGTGATGCCACTAAGAGAAAGCAGCTGATGAGACTCACACTGAAGAAAAACCTGTGCACCTCTTGTGATTTTTATTCTGCATTTTCAAAATTAAAATACACCTTGCTTGTTAACATCGCGATGATAATTTATTGAGGCCCAAAAGGAAAATAGCATTAATGGTAGGATACAGATGATCATGTTTCTGTTAACAGTTCTATTTTCGCTGAGAATCATTTACTGAAAGTCTGGCGTACTGAATGTAGTTGCTGTGCCCAGAGGCCCCCTATGGAGTTTTCAGATGCTCTAGCCAACAGGACTAAAATAGAAACTTTTATCTTTGATATCCAGGTATTGCAATAGAATAATTTATCTTTGTATCTCACAAAACTGTGTTTAAATTTTTAGTACCATTTATTTTTCAAGACTCGTTTTTCCTTATGTTTATTGATCTCCAACTTCTGAAACTGATACAAAGCAACAGCATTCTATCAATTCTAATGATTTAGAAGGGGATTTTAATATTTTTCCTATTTTCTAAATAGTAGTCAGACAATTTATTCTAGTCATAGAGAAATATTCTTTAAAAAGAAACTCTGGGTAAATCTGAGAATCCATTATTACTATGTCTAAAATTCTTGGGACATCATCTTCCTCAGTGAAAAACCTGTTCATGGTGAATACTTTCTTAAAATGAAAGTTATTGGGGTGCCTGTGTGGCTCAGTGGGTTAAAGCCTCCGCCTTTGGCTCAGGTCATGATCTCAGGGTCCTGGGATCAAGCCCCGTGTTGGGCTCTCTGCTCAGCGGGGAGCCTGCTTCCTCCTCTCTCTCTGCCTGCTTCTCTGCCTGCTTGTGATCTCTGTCTATCAAATAAATAAATAAAATCTTTAAAAAAAATTAAAGTTATCAGTGTATTTCCAATAAAGCAAATGTTTATAACAATAAACTGCAAATAATTTTAGATTTATTTATACTAGAAAAAAATTTTATAATTAACAGCATTAGCAAATTGAGCTTAACAAACAAGGGCAGTGGTATTTTTCAATGCACAAGTAAATATTCATTATGCACTGGCATTTTAAATATTTTAATACATAGATATATGCATATGTATATATATTACTGGAAAATCCTTATAAATTTATACTGTAGACTTCTTTTCTGTACACATATTTTCAAACAATCCTGATTTTCTCCAGCATCTTGGAGATGCTAAAAATAAGAATTTAAAATTTCTTGAATATTTATCCTACATCATATGCAAAAGACACAAAATGAAATAAAGATATCTATAGATTGTTGCAATCATGTATGTATATATATGTATATTACTGTGTATCTTGTATATTAATTCCCTTCTTATACTCTACAGAAAATATTAAATGGATTAAGGGTGTTTACGAAAGACCATTCCAAATCTTCAGGGATAGGTGCTAAGAACAAGAGACATAAGCAAATCTGTATTAGTTTTTTGAGGTTGCCATAATAAATTATCATATCCTTGATGACTTAAAGCGAAGAAATGAAAAAGAAAGAAAGAAAAAGAAAGAAAGAAAGAAAGAAAGAAAGAAAGAAAGAAAGAAAGAAAGAAAGAGAGAAAGAAAGAAAGAAAGAGAAATGTATTCTCTCACAATTCTGAAGGCTAGAATTCCGAAATGTGATACGGCCACACTCCACTCCATCTAAGGCTCTAGGAGGAAATTTGTTCCTGGCCTCTTCCAGCTTAAGGTGGATATATGCATCCCTAGATTTGTGGGCACATCACTCCAATCTCTGCCTCTGTTATCATATTGCCTCCTTGTTTTCCCTTGATCTCAAATCCCCCTCTCTATCTTTTCCTTAGAAGGATACCTGTCACTGAATTTAGGACCCACCCAGATAATCTTCGTATCAAAATCCTTAGTTCAATTACATTTGCTACTATGGGCTGAAATGTGTTTCCACAATATTCATATGTTTTAGGCCTAATCCCCAGTACCACAGAATGTAGTCCTATTTAGAAATGGTCTTTAAAATGGTAATTAGGGATGCCTGGGTGGCAAGGTTGGTTAAGTGGTTGCCTTCAGCTCGGGTCCTGATTCCAGGGTCCTGGGATTGAGTCTCACATCGGGCTCCTTGCTTGCCGGGGAGTCTGCTTCTCCCCGTGTCCCTCTCCCTGCTTGTGTTTTCCCTCATGCTGTCTCTCTCTCACTTTGACACATGCATCAAAATTTTTTTTTTAAATGGTAATTAAAGTAAAATAAGGCCATATATTGGGCCCTAATATAATCTGACTGAAGTCCTTATCAGAAGAGGAAATTTGTAAACACAGAGAGACACTGAGGAGGCACACACAGCAAAGAAAGATCATCTCTAAGCCAAGAGGCCATCCATAAACCAAGGAGTATGGACTCATAAGAGACTACATTTGCTGATACCTCAGTCTTGGACTTTGAGCCTCCAAAACTGTAAGAAGATGAACATGTGTATTTGAAGTCATCTAGTCTGTGGCACTTTGTTATGGTAGACCTAGAAAACTAATAAATCTACAAAGACCTTTTTTTCCAAAGAAGGTAGGTAACTCCACAAGTTCTGGGGAAGGCCACCATCTAACTCACTACTTTACATAACTATTCTCTATGCTGAAAATGTCCTAGCATGAACAACGTGATGAATAACTATGGAAAATATGTATATATTTTCCATATATTTTCCATATATATTTTCCATGAGTATATAATGTCTGCATTATAAACACAGAGATATTTACTATCACTTAAAGTCAATGACCACAATGTCAAATAAAAAGCCAATGTTGAAACAATGCAACATATTGTTGGCATTAAAACGTTTGGCTATAAAACTGGGCTTTAATTATTAGAAATATTTTCAACATTACAAAACCCTTTTTTTTCATGAATATGGCATAGCTAAAAGCAGTTATCTGTTATAGTCTAATGATAGCATATAACGATTGCATTCTGTTTGCAATATCGTTGTAGATTTGGGAGGTATAATATGAAAAAAATGCAACCTTTAGTCTCATGTAGCTCACAAAATGGTATGGGACACATTTAGTAAAGGGACAGAAGCAATTACTTTTAATTCATTCCTATGATGAAGACACTGAACTAGACCTTAAGCTAAACCTTAAGATTTGGGAACTATGATCATCACTATCATCTTCAATTTACAGATAACGAAAATGAGGTATAGAAAAGGCAAGTCAAACACATCTATCACTAAGTCCCTGGTTTTTGTTTGTTTGTTTTGTTTTGTTTTTTCTTAATTGTTTTTCACTATTACACCAAGGTCTGAAAGGTGCTGTACAGGTGTTTTGCAGAGCGGATCAGGGAGAATTCTAATACCTGTGTCAGCTCAAGGCAAAGCAATGGCAGAAATTTCACTCTGACATCTTAGCCTAACAATGAATGAAGTCTGTGCTGGCAAACATTTAGGGAATGTGAAATGAAGCCGTTCCTAAGATAAGGCATCAGCAAGTGGCAGGACTTGCTTTTAGAAATGCCTTGCATGATCAGAGTTTGGAAGGGGGACATATGTGTTTCTCTGTTAGAGGAATACAGACTTTAGACGAGATGACAATAAGCTGATGTCTGGAGTGAGCTGAGTTTAAGGAAACACTGCTATAAAAGCTCTAGCTAAGTATACCAATACCAAATTGTGGTGCCACTTTCCTGCCAATACCCTACACCGATTAAGGAAAAGAAAATAAGAAAATAAGTCATAACAAGGAGAACTGAAAAGAATCTCAATGCATTCACACGCACGCGCACACACACACACAGACACACACAAATCCCCCCAAACTGACAAACTGATATCAAAGGATATCCTCTAAGGCTTGGAAGCAACTAAAAGGAGCTCATCTTTATGCTATCAACATTTTCCTAAGTCATACTGAATGACACAAAAGACCCACCTGATTTAAAATGTTCTATAGGCACTTTAAAGTACCAACATTTTTAAAAAGTATGCCATGATGTGGAATGTCACATTATAAAAAAGTATCTGTTTTCCCAAAGTTCTAATTTTGTAAATTATTTTTTTAAGGTAAGATCATTTTTATATATTCTGGCAGCTACAGTCCTATTTTTAGCACAATACTGGTAGTGGAATGTTCTATCTTTTGAATTTTACTATACAAGCATCATGTTTTACCCACATTTTAATACAGGTTCACAAAACTTTAACTTGCTAATTGCATTTTCTTAAAATTGTTACAAATTAATAACGCACTTTATACACGATGACCATGTACTTGAGTATGATTTTGTAGCAGAAATAACAATGAGTATTTATGACTAATTACTGCTGCAGTCACAGAATCAATTAGTGTAGTCCATGAGATCCAACCACGTCTCTCCCCTCAAGCTACAAAAAATAAGTGTACTTCCCTGCTTCCTTGGAATCACATATGGGTCTGTGACCTATTTGGGTTATGATAAGTGGAAATTCTGGAATAAGCTTTAAAGGACAAAACCCAATTCAACCCACTTACTTGTTCCCTTTGCCACAGAAATTGTGCATGTCCCAGATATGGCTGCTGCTTCATGTAAAGAGCATGTTGTATAGACTGGTCATAGAAGTGTGATGAGATAGGAAAGCCAACATAATTCTTTATTATTATCATCAAACTTATTATATCTTGTTATGTCGATCTATACTTTTTAATAGGCTTCACTCTAAGATTATTGGATTATAAATGAAACCAGTGCAATGTTGTACAAAATCACATTAAAAAAATCCCGATTTATATGCAAAATGATGCGTAGATTTTACAAATATAATCTGGCAAGACATATCATAATACATAGAACGTAGTTTGACTTATATTATAAAATCAAGTAAGAATATATTGTTTAGGGACATACGTCTAAGGCTTAAAAATATCAAGGAAATGATTACTGAAGGTAGGGTAGTAGCTATCTCTAAAGATTACACCCTGGGAATAACATGCAATTTTTAAAATTTATTTATTTATTTGAGAGAGAGGAGAGAGAGAGGGAGAACATGAGCGGGGTGAAGGGTAGAGGGAGAACCTGACTCCCTGCTCAGTGGGGAGCCCAATGAGCCCAATGCTGGGCTCCAGTTTGGGACTCCAGAATCGTGACCTGAGCAGACGGTAGGCACTTAACCCACTGAACCACCCAGTTGCCCCAACATACAAATATTTCCACAGTGCTGACAGAGTTCTCTTCTTATAGGGTTCTCCAGTGCACAGTGTTTACATGGGTGATCCTTTAAAAAATATTAATTATGGTACAAATGTCTGCTTTATGTACTTGTCTCTGTTTTATATTCTATAACAATATGTTTTCATAAAAATAGACATTTATCTATGCTGATCATACAAAACCAAATCTGGGTTTATTCTATAAAGAATCTTCGAGGGGCACCTGGGTGGCTCAGTCTTTAAGCATCTGTCTTTGGCTCAGGTCATGATCCCAGTTCTGGGATGGAACCCTAAGTCAGGCTCCCTGCTCGGAGGCAGGAAGCCTGCTTCTCCCTTTCCCATTTCCCATTGCTTGTGTTCCCTCTCTCTCTCTATCTCTCTCTCTGTCAAATAAATAAATAAAATCTTAGAAAAAAAAAAAAAGAGAGCCTTCCATTAAAATCTTTAGCAATGTTTATGGACTTCAATAATAACCTGTTTTAATATGTACAGGGACTCTGTTAAATCTAACATTAGATTATTGAACTTTTTTTTTTCTCTCATTCAATATGCACCCATATATTATAAATGGAAGTTGTAACAGATATATAGAAATACCTCCTGCAATAGATAGAAAAATTCCCCCTCCCCTGAAGATGTGCATTTTTAATCTCTGGAACCCACAATTTTTTTTTTTTTAAGATTTTATTTATTTATTTGACAGAGAGAGACACAGCAAGAGAGGGAGCACAAGCAGGGGGAGTGGGAGAGGGAGAAGCAGGCCTCCCACTGAGCAGGGAGCCCAATGCAGGGCTCTATCCCAGGACCCTGGGAACATGACCTCAGCTTAAGGCAGAAGCTTAACCAATGAGCCACCCCGGCACCCCTGGAACCTATGAATTTGTTAATTTACATGAGGGGGTACTTTGCTGATGGGTTTATGTTAGGATTTGAAATGAAATGGGAAGATTACTGGGGATTATTTTTGTGGATTCATTGTGACCACAAGGGGCTTTGTAAGGGAAAGAGGATGGTGAGGGAGTCAGAGACCATGTGACTAACCAAAGGTTAGAGCAAAAGAGAGAATCAGAGAAAGACCTAGAGTGACTGACCAAGAGCAAGAGAGAAGGATTTGAAGATTCCACACAGGTGGCTCTAAAGACAGAAGCGGCTGTGAGCAAATACTTGCAGGTAACTTCTAGAAACTAGTAAAGATAAAGAAAATAATTCTTCACTACAGCCTTGAGAAGGAAAATATGTCTATACCTAGATTTTGGTTCCTTATGATTAATTTCAAAATTCCAACTTCCAGCAACTTTAGAATGATACACTTGTGTTGTTTTAAACTACTAACTCATGCCCGTGTTGTTACAGTATTGATAGGAAACTAATATACCTACATACCCATTTACACTGATATATATTTTATATTTTTCACTTCTATATGTTCAGATCCTGCACAGGATCTTGCACATAGTGGGAGTTCAAAATATATTGAAATAAATGAGTGAAATATAAGAGATGAAATGAATATCAAGAAAAGAAAAAGAGAAAGAAAAATTAGGCAAAGTTACTACAAGAGATAACATCTTTAATGCTACAAGCATATTTTAAGTGGTAATTTTTATTACATTTATTTTTTAAGTTAAAAGCTTCTGAATGAAATATAAACTGAATATATGAATATAAACTGAATAATAAATTAATGTTTGTTTTTCATACAGCACTATTATGTAGGTAATTCATCTATATATATAGAATTGCAGTAATAACAGATCTCTAGAGAAAAATATGGCATAATTCTACACAGATTATACATCAATACACAATTTTTAATTTTTTTTTAATTTTCTAATTTTATTTTCAGAGAGTGTGTGTATGTGCGTGTACACATTCACGTGCAAACAGGGATGGGGAGGTGCAGAGGAGGAGAGAGAGAATCCCAAGCAGGTTCCACACCCAGTGCAGAGCCAGATGTGGGTCTCAATTCCACAACCGTGAGACCATGACTCTAGCTGGAATCAAGAGTCATGTATATATATATATATATATATATATATATATATATATATATACACATATATACACACACATATATGTGTATTATTATTATATACACACATATGTGTGTGTGTGTATATATATATATATTTATATAGCTATAATTATAAAGTTATTATTCTGCTTTTGTCAAATAATATTCCATGCCATGGATATACCACATTTTATTTATTCACTCATGCACTGATGGACATTTGAGTTGCTAACACTTTTTTTTTTTAATTTTATTTATTTATTTGACAGAGAGAGATCACAAGTAGGCAGAGAGGCAGGCAGAGAGAGAGAGGAGGAAGCAGGCTCCCTGCTGAGCAGAGAGCTCGATGCCGGACTCGATCCCAGGACCCTGAGATCATGACCTGAGCCGAAGGCAGCGGCTTAACCCACTGAGCCCCCAGGTGCCCCGAGTTGCTAACACTTTTTGACTATCATAAGTAATGTAACAAAAAAGTGTAAAGTAGTGATGGTTAATATGCAGAGAAGTCAATTGCTTTCCTACATACCAACAATGAACAAGTTGAATCTGAAATAAAAAATACAATACCATTTTCATTAGCATACCCCAAAATGCAATACTTAAGCATAAATCTAAATAAATAGGTTCAAAACCTATAGGAAGAAAACTATAAAACTCTAACGACTTAAAACAAACAAAAAAGACAAAACTAAATTTTTAGAGATAGTCCATGTTCATGGATAGGAAGCCTTTATATTGTCAAGGTGTCATTTCTTTCCAACTTGATCTATAAATTCAGTGCAAAACCCCCAACAAGTTATTCTGTGGATATTGACAAACTGATTCTGATTTTTATACAGAAAGTTAAAAGATCCAGAATGGCCAACACAATTCCGAAGAAGGACAGAGATAGAGAATTGACACTACCCTCTTCGAGTCTTAATATAAAGCTATAGTAATCAATATTTGCTGATATAGTATCAGCAAAAAAAAAAAGGAAAGAAAAAAGAAAGAAAGAAAAGAGAGAGAGAGAGACAAATAAATCACTGAAACAGTACAGAATGCTTAGAAATAGATCAACATAAACATAGTCAACTGTTCTTTGACACAGAAACAAAGGTAAAACCATGGTGCAAAGGATTATCTTTTCAATTGGACATACACATAAATGCACACGAATCTAGATGTAGACTTCAAATCCTGTACAAAAATTAATCCAAGATGGATCATGGACCTAGGTAAAAATGCAAAACTATAAAAATCCTAAGTTAACATAGGAGAAAATCTAGATGACCTTGAGTATAGTGTTGCTTTTTGGATAGAACATCAAAGTCATGATCCATGGTTGGGCAGGGAGGGGACTGACAGGCTGGGTTTCATTTAAATTAAAAACAATTGTTCTGTCAATGATACTGTCAGAAGAATGAGAAGACAAGCCACAGAGAGGGAGAAAATACTTGCAAAAGACAAGATTAACAAAAGATTGTGATCCAAAACATAGAAAGAGCTCCTAAAACTCAAAAATAAGTAAACAAACAATGAGACTAAAAAGTGGGCGAAAACCTTAATGGGTACCTCATGAAAGAAGACAGTCAAATGGAAAATAAGCATTTGAAAAGATATTCCTCATCACATGTCATCTGGGGAAGGCAAATTAAAAAATTAAAGAAATTAAAGAAAGATACTACCCATATATATCACAACAGTCAAAATCTGTAACACTGACAACAACAAATACTAGCAAGGATATTAACCGACAGGAACTCCTATACATGGTTGGCAGGAATACAAAACGATACAGCCACTTTGGAAGGGAGTTTGGTGATTTCCTATAAAACCAAACATACTATTACCAAATGATCCAGCAATTGTGCTCCTTGATATTGACCCTCCAAAATTAATCCTTATGTCCACAAGAAAACAAAAAAACAAAAACAAACAAGCAAAAAAACTTCACACTTATGTTTACAGCAGCTTTATTCGTAACTGCCAAAACTTGGAAGCAACCAAGGTGCCCTTAAGTAGGTAAATGGATGAATAATCTATGGTACATCCAGAAAATGGAACATCACTCAGCATTAAAAAAAAAAAAAAAAAAAAAAAAAAAAAATAGCTGTCAAGTCATGAACTGTCACAGAGAAATCTTAAAATCCATATTATTAACTGAAACAGACCAGTTTGAAAAAGAGTATATATTGTATGATTCCAACTATGTAAAATTTTGGAAAAGGCAAAAGTACGGGCATAATAAAACGATCAGTAGTTGCCAGGGGTTGGGATTAAGAGGAGGAATAAACAGGACAGAGGGCAGGAAAGCCTCTCTGTATCATATCATAATGATGAATACATGTCATTATATGTCTGTCCAAAGCCACACAATGTACAGCAACACAGAATGTACAGCACCAAGAATGAACGCTAAGATAAATTACAGGCTTTGGGTGATAATGAGGTAGCAGTGTAGGTTCGGCTGTTGTAACAAATGTACCACTGGGGTAGGTGATGTTGATCATGGGGTTGGCTATCTATGTGTGCAGACAGGGAAAAAGGGATATTCTCTATACTTTCCTCTCTTTAAAATGGTTCTAAGAAAAAAATGCCTTTGAAAGAACATGTTTTCAACAGTTTTGATTTAATAAGTTAATGTCTTTAAAGACTACCACAATAGCTTGTAAGTTATGTAAAAGTAAAGTTATAGTACAGAGTAAGCAAGTAAAATTAAAATATTTCTTCAGCTATGGGTAGTATTCTATGGCAATGATGTTTTACCACATTAATTCAGTTAATATTTTTTTTAACATAAGAATACTCTTTGAACTTTATTGGATACCCCTGCTATAGAAACTTTTTTTTTTTATTCACTCTGAGGGATTTGTTGTCATACGAGAGTAGGATTTAAAATAGGAAGTATAGCACTGGTATCTACCAGATTTTGACAAGATTTGTCATTAATTTTAATTTCTCCTTGGCTATTTAGGTTATTATTGGTAGCAGTTAATATTTAAACATATTATCTCATTTCTACTGACTATCTCCCATAGGTTATCAAGTAATATTCGGGACTAGTTATAATTATATATGCTTCTTTTTCATATAATGAGGTTGAGGCTTTTATATATATCAATCTTAAAAAAAATTATGAGCGACAATTACACAGCCCAGTAAGAGTTTGGGATATACCTTAGTCCACAATTCAGATGGCTGGTCAATATTGACTAAAATCACTCTAAAATAAGAGGTATTCCACTAAATAGTTTATTAAGTATCTTTAATAAAATCATTTTGAAAATATTTATTCCCCACAATGAACAGGATAACTTTTGCATAATTTCCAGTTGTATAAAACTGAGTTACAAAGTGCTCGCTCCTGGAAAATTATTATGCTAGCATTATTCCATAGAGCACAAAATTGCAAGAAATAACCCAAAAGACATTTCACGCACAATTTTCTGGTTTAAAACATATTTAGACCATATTAACTATTTTAATATGTTTTATTTTATATATTCATTTTTCTGTTTCTTCATTATTTAACATCTTTATAAGTGTGCATATCTGACACAATAATTTATAAAGTGTAGAGAGGTCCATTCTAACAAAACATATCCATTATTCTGAAGACATTGGTTTCATATTCTTAGTTAAATGAAACTATATTCTGGGGTGCATGGGTAGCTCAGTCAATTATAAGTGTCTGGTTCTTGATTTCGGCTCAGGCCATGACCTAGGAATTGTGGGATGGAGCCCTGGGACAGGCCTTATACTCAGGGCTCTCTTCCCCTCTCCTTCTGCCCCTCCCACCTCTAAAATAATAAATAATATAAATATCTAATAGATAGATGATAGATAATATTCCTTTAAAATAATAAAATAAATCTCTAATAGATGAGATAGATAGATAGATGGATAATACTCCTTTAAATCTCAGGTAAAGGTTCATTTATTCTTGTACAGTGATTAGATTTTCTAAGTCCAAAATCCACCTTGCATTTCCCAAACCAGGACTATAGAAGCTATATGGCTGATTTTTGTTAAAAACTGTATATTGTATATATGCAGTATATATACAGTATATATTATATATTATATATATAATATATATAAAATATAAAATATATATACCATTTTTTGATAAATTCTTATGTTAAATTTTCTACAGCCTACAGAATTAATAGGCAGCTTAAAAATTAAAAAGACAAGTTAAATTGTTATTTCAACCTTCTGATTTGCTCTAATTAGATTAATAAGGTGTTTAATAAAGAAAACTATATATAACTGATCTAAATTATTTTCAATCTAACAATTTTAAAACATTGTTAAAATTGTGACAAACAGTTTCATGTGATCAACGGATCTGCAATAAACAGCATATGCAAATTCATGTTTTAAAATCTATCTACCTGGTGCCTGGGTGGCTCAGTTGGTTAGGCGATTGTCTTCAGCTCAGGTCATGATCCCAGAGTCCTGGGACCGAGTCCCACATCAGGCTCCCAGCTCCATGGGGAGTCTGCTTCTCCCTGTGACCTCCCCTCTCTCACTCTGTCTCTCTCACTCCGTCTCTCTTTCAAATAAATGAATTAAAAAAATTAAAAAAAAAATCTACCTATCTGCAAAACTGATGACTGCTATTCAAGAAGCAATGTAGGTACACCTTATTATTATTATTATTATTATTATTTTTTTTTTGGTTAAAGATTTTATTTACTTATTTGACAAACAGAGATCACAAGTAGGCAGAGAGGGAGGCAGAGAGAGAGGGGAAATCAGCTCCCCACGGAGCAGAGAGCCCAATGTGGGGCTCGATCCTAGGACCCTGGGATCATGACCTGAGCTGAAGGCAGAGGCTTTAACCCACGGAGCCACCCAGGTGCCCTGCAATTTAGGTACATCTTATAATTTATTATTTGTTACACATATTTGCAGCATTTGCTGCATTCATTTTAAATCATTTCTATCCCCTATTCTTTAGTTATTTTTATTTTGGTCTTGCACATCCATAAAATATTGAAATGTCCTTAGTCCCCTTAACATTTCCTTCTCATTTTCTGTATTGTTTATTGTACAATTTTGGTTCAATTCTGTACAGTAATAATTATGTTCTTTACCATCTCAAAGGCTAGATTTCATTTAGCTATTGATCTTCTGTTTCAATACTATCTTTCTATATCAAACCACTTTTTATCTTGAGATGCTTTCAACTCATTTTTACTTCTTTTCTTACAAAAATCCAAATATTTCATATTTATTTTGTATTTCATCGACAATCAAATCAAATGTTTAAAAAGTGGGTCCCTGGGTGGTTCAGATGGTTAAACATCTGCCTTCAGCTAGGGTCATGATCCCAGGGTCCTGGGATCGAGCCCTCCATCGGGCTCTCTGCTCAGCAGGGAGCCTGATTCCTCCTCTCTATCTGCCTGCTTCTCTGCCTGCTTGTGATCTCTGTCAATTAATAAATAAAATCTTTTAAAAAACAAGCAAACAAAAACAAATGTTTAAAAAGCATCTCTATATTCTCATACACTACTTTTGCTCTGTTTCTACAGGATTTTATAAATTTCAAATTTTGCATGTGGTAATATAGAATTCTCAACTTTTATCTTCTTTCATCCTTTTTTTTTCATGTCTCAACTGTTAATTAAAAAGAACTTGTGGGATGCCTGAGACACTCAGTGGGTTATGCTTCTGTCTTTGGCTCAGGTCATGCTCTCAGGATCCTGGGATCGAGCCCAGCCTTGAGCTCTCTGCTCGGCAGGGAGCCTGCTTCCCTCTCCCTCTCTGCCTGCATCTCTGCCTACTTGTGATCTCTCTCTCTCTGTAAAATAAATAAATAAAATCTTTTTAAAAAAGGAAGAGAGATCTTGATCTTTTCGGTATATGTTATATGAAGAGTTCACTGCATCAGTCACCCTATCTCTCAATTTGCATAGTGATGAATTTTCCCTATCAGATGTTAACTTGGAAGTCATGGTGACATGTATAATACTTAGATAATTCTCCTGTGAATACCAGGCATGCATCAATTTCAATTCTGAACTAAAGACTTTACCTTACTCTTATGGCCTTGTCCCTGAAATGTAAGAAAAATAATTATTTCTGCACAAATCTGATTCACTCTGTATTTCTTCTTTGACCAACACAATAAGAAAAGCCAGTAGTATTCACAGTCTACCATTCACAGTTTATTTTCTGTCTGATTTCATCTTCTTTAAAATTCACATCCCAGATGTAGTAGGTAGTAGTGTGGTGACACCACTTCATTCCTGGCATACTGTTCTTTTTCTGACTGAAAAAAAATGATAGGTAGTAACATGAGATGGCAAACATACCACACTTGCCATCACAAAATACCGATCCCAGCTGTGAGCGGAATGCCAGCCAAGTTGCCAGTTGTTAATATCACTGCACATTCTCTAAGTAGATTTTGGACAGTTTATTACAAAGTATACATGTTTAGATAGAAATGCAGATATATTTAATTTAAATGTTTATGTAAAAATATAATCAATTACTTGACCATCCTTGCAAATGTTTCACTTTGGCCTTTTTCTTCTACTTGAGGATGTCTCTTTTCTGATATGTATTTGTAAATATACGTTAAAGTATTCAATTTACTGAATACTTATTATTTGTGTAATAATTTACTTAAGGGTCAAATTTCCTTAGGTCAAAACTAGTTATAGACAAAACAAAATCATGTAAACATTATAAGGTTGGTGTACTTATATATCAAAGACTGATTCTTATTTTTTTAATAATGGGGAAATATAGATGAAATACTGAGTGAAGATGTATATGTATTATTATTTTTTGAAAGTTTTCACACTGAAATATTTGAAGCAGTAAAATTTAGCTGGTTTTTTTTTTTTTTTAAAGATTTTATTTACTTATTTGAGATAGAAAGAGAGAAAGAGAAAGCACCAGTGTAGATGGGAAGGGGCAAAGAGAGAGGCAGAGGGACAAGAAGACTCCCTGCTAAGGGACAAGCCCAATGTGGGGCTCAATCCCAGGACCCTGAGATCATGACCTGAGCTGAAGTCAGATACTTAACTGACCAAGCCATCCAGGTGCCCCTACTTGTAGGTTTTTGTTTTTTTTAAAAGATTTAATTAATTTTTTTGACAGTGAGATCACCATAGGCAGAGACGCAGGCAGAGAGAGAGGAGGAAGCAGGCTCCCCACTCAGCAGAGAGCCCGATGCAGGGCTCGATCCCAGGATCTCATGACCTGAGCTGAAGGCAGAGGCTCTAACCCACTGAGCCACCCAGGCGCCTCTGCAGTTTTTTGATACACATTTTGTTTGTTTGTTTCTGGAAAGGAAGAATACCATTATGCTGAGGATTAAGATGTTTCTGATCCACCTGGGTGGTTCAGATGGTTAAGCATCTGCCTTCAACTCAGGTCATGATCCCAGGGTCCGGGGATTGAGTCCCACATCAGGCTCCCTGCTCCTTGGGGAATCCGCTTCTCTCTCTGCCTCTCTCTCTCTCTGTCTCATAAATAAATAAATAAAATAAATACATTCTTAAAATTAAAAAAAAAAGTTTCTTTGAATTTACAAAATAAGACAATGACTTTTAAAGTGCCTGCATATACCAGTTAGAAAAATAAGCCCGGAAACATAAAAATACATTCAGATTTTTTTTTTCAGTATGACTACTTAGTAAAAAAATTGATATTTTATTTAATTGCTAATATTTCTATTATGAGGTCATTAATTTTTATAAAGCTTATATATATATATGAGATATATATAGTAAGATTTTTCATACTTTCATACTAAGAGATTCTTCTCTTTCCATAGAGATGCCAGTGAAATTTCACTTTCCTACGATTAAGTGGGCTTCAACAAATACATCAAATATATGGTTGTCCACAAATAATATACAAATGCAACCACAATACACATGTATGCATGCATACCCCACATAAAACAGGCATACGGGGCTTACTAAAGATATTTAATAATATCCTCATATTTTGGTTATTATGTAACTGTAATAGAAATATAAACATATAGAACAAAGAATAAAAAATCATCTCTTATGTTTAAAGTATATGTATATGTGTGTGTGAGCATATGTGCATATGTATGTTTAGCCCTAATGAATAAGCAAATCTATTTGGATGTACAATCTGAGAAGGTACCATAATAATTTAAAAACTATTTTCATTAGGTTACATTAACTCAAAGAAAATCTTTCTCCATAAATATTTTTAATGTTCCATGACAACATGACAAATGAATCTCAAATCTGACCTCATCTTTTCATAGCACTTACCCCAGTCAAAGTTCCCTCACTACACACTGTCAAAGGCAATTATTTCATTATGTTTTGCTAAGAAAAATACCCTTTATAAATGAGACTAATAGAACATTCTGATTAATAAACATAATTGGATGTGGCCAATTTTTGAAAGCATGTTAGCTAACATCACAGTATTAGTAGAAGCTTAGAGATTCTCTGGCACAAACAGAGTAAGTGCTAAATGAAAAGCTTTGCAGACAAATTTGTTGTTGGGTAAATTTGATACACTAGAGAAGAAAAAAAACGAAGTGTTTGCTTATCTCTTTTTCCATCATTCCTTTCTATCAAATCTGAAAATTAATGAAATATGAAGTTTATTCAAGTTCAATTTAAAGACTATTGTGCTGTGCTGATTTCATGCCAGTTCAACAATTCTGGAAAACCAGATTTATTTGGAGTCTAAGGGGTTCATTCACAAAGAAAAGAATATTTGGTTTCTACTTTCGCTGAAATAGCCTGATTTAAAAAAAAAAATTATTATCTCCATGCAGAAATGTCAAAGTAGGTTTCCACAAAGCAGTCAGATTAACTAAATCCCACACCACGGTGGGATATAGTTGAAGGAAAATCCTGCGTAGAGAAATAGTAAGAATTCACTGGGAAATAACTGCACAGTAGGTCTTATACAAAGGTGGTTAAACAGCCATAAATGTGACATTACTAAATGTGGTATTTAAAGAAGATGCAGAGCAATACTAAATTATATAGTATTTATGTCATAGATATACAATAGATGTAAATAACCTAAGGAGCATAGTTAATAGAGATATGTAGTGAAAGAATTACAAAGTGAGGGCTTTTGAATATTTATTATCTTTTTTTACAGATTTATTTATTTATTTATTTATTGAGGTGGGGCAGAGGAAGAGGGAGAATCCCAAGCAGACTCTCTGCTAAGCTCAGAGTCCAACTCCGGGCTCGACCCCATAACCCCAAGATCAGAAATCAGACCTTTAAGAGATAGCCAAGTGTACACCTCATGCCTTCTCTCATGGAGAGAATGCCCAAAGTATCCCCATGTTGTCTCTTTTTATCTGGCTTTGAGCATTAAAGACATTCTGGCTATAAAGTAACTTGTGTGCCCGAGACTGCTTTTCATGAGCTCTGCCTAGCAACCGTGACTGTTGGAGGGAATTGGTACAGACTCCTACAAGACTCACCCTCTAGCTTTACATTCTTTTTCCCAAGGTAAAAATGGTGACATTAATAACTCACTAGGACCATTCATAAGAGAACCAGGATCGAGTTTTATTCTTAATTCTAATAGGATGGCTGCAGAATAGCGTAGGAACTCAGGTAACTGAAGGAATGGTGTCATACCGTATGAAAGAAAGCCTAGAGGAAGAAAAAACTGTCCTTAAAATAACTACAATATATGTTTTAAACCACTTGTTAGGTATGGTTCATGGTTCAGAAATTCAATGCAATGGGTTTATGTAAGTTTCAAGGTTTTTGTGAGCATAAGGTTCTTCCTTAATTCTATGTCTCTATGATATTTTTCTCTATTATTCTAGATCAAGTAGCAAATATAACCTTCTAAAATTGATGATTAGTTACTATTTTAGAAATTTACACTAAATCCTGAAAGGCCTAAGTATCTCAGGTGAGTAACAAAGTAATAAATGCTGTTTGATATTGCTGTCTTTATGTAAGCCAGACAAAATCCAAGTTGTCTAATGATGTGTGTAAATATGTAGATAGTGTTAACTTCTGTTAACACTGTAACAGTGTTACAGTGTTACAGTATATATCTACACTGTGTGTAGATATGAAAACAGTGTTAACTTCTAAGTTCTAAGTATTTTACAAGAATCCACGTCATGATGGAGACATCAGATCCACTGGTGGGTCACTTGAACATCAAGATTCTGGCAGGCATTCCTGAAGGCTTAGCCTATATATAGCCTTTTCCATCAGCTCTCAAAATACTTCAGTGAGCAAGCTATAATCCATGATAAGTCCTCTTCTGTTTAAACTGTCTAGTATGGATTCTCTTATCTGTAAGAGCTCTGGACTTAAAAGAAGGATCATAATAACTTTTGTATCCTTAATCATATTTGGACATATCTTAATTGCTTAATAAATACAACAGAATAAATAAACTCTCATAACTTTACCAATCATAATTAGAGCCTTGTCAAAGTTATTCAGATTTTTAGCTGTGATATGCAACTAAATATAAAATTATGACACCAAAGAATTCCTTTCATTGTATGGAGTTTATATCAAACAGCAAATATTAAATAAGTCAAGTAATTTCATCTATTCTCTTCTGGGCATCAATTCATGTGCTTGGAAGATTATAACTATCTTAAATACAACCTAAAGAATAATTTTTTAAAAGATTTTATTTATTTATTTGACAGAGATCACAAGCAGGCAGACAGGCAAAGAGAGAAAGGAGGAAGCAAGCTCCCTGCTGAGCAGAGAGCCCGATGTGGGACTTGATCCCAGGACCCTGAGATCATGACTTGAGCTGAAGGCAGAGGCTTAACTCACTGAGCCACTCAAACACCCTAAAGAATAATTTTTAATAAACAGCTTGAAGACAAAAAGGCGGAAGGTCAGAGAAAAGGAGGAAGTATCTGTGATGTTCATTGTAAAAATCTGAATCATCGAAATCAATGTTGGCAGAGCACAATCCTTCAGACTTTTATAAAAGGAAAAGAAACTTCTGGAACATTAGAAAGCAACATTATAGATAGTAATCATATCAAAGATCAGTGAAAAATAGAGAAACCCAACAGGCATATAAAGTAAAAATATATGTTCAATAACGTCCTTCACAGTATACAAGTAAAAATCAATTTCTTTTTTAAAAAAGTCAATTTCTTGGGCACCTTGGTGGCTCCGTCAGTTACGTGTCTCCCTTCAGTGCAAGTCATGGTATCAGGGTGCTGGGATCAAGCCCTGCATCAGGTTGCTTGCTCAGTAGGGAGCCTGTTTTCTCCCTCTCACTCCGCCTGCTGCTCCCCCTGCTTGTGTGCTCACTCTCTCTCTTTTCTGTCAGCTAAATTAAAAAAAAAAAAAAAAAAAACTTAAAAAAATTCATCTCAGTTTTAAAAAAAATAAAAAATAAATTTCTTTTAAAATTTTCATTGCCCTTAAAAAGGTCATTATATGCCTTTCCATGCTGGACCAAGCTACTCTTTCCCCCATCCTGTTGAATCCAAGCTCCCTTTTATTGCAGGAGTTCTGCATCAACAGTTTCCACTGGCTATAAATACATTTCCTATTTTCACTTCACACTTCCAATATCATCTTTAAACCACGTCCTAGGGAGATATACACGCAGACATACACACAGTGACACCACAGAAATTCCTTTTCTCTCCCCAAATTAATGTTACTTTCTTCTTCATCATATCACTTGTATTTTTCATCATGTATGACTTCCAACAGTCAAAGGACATCACTTTCTTTTCCAACTTTTCATTTTTAAATACAATTCTGGAAAACTCAATTTACATGTCATTATCCTCAGAAATCATTAATAAAGCTATTAATGTAAACAAAATCTCTATGTTCAGGAAATGCATTATTTCCCCTAATAAAATAATGAAGACTAAAAAAGTATCTTTCATTCTCTACAGCACATAAGAAACAAATGCAACAGGTAAAACTTTCTAACTAAAGATAAAGACAATATATTTATTAAAGCAACTATAACAATGATGGGGCTTCAATATAATCATCACTACTCACTGGGCAACAAATCAAACACTGAGGTAATGGAGAAAAATCAGTGCTTAGGGACCAAGGCAGGTTAAAGTCACAATGGGATTTTGCAAAAATTTAAATCAAAGTAAAAAGGTTATATTTAAACACAAACAACAGAGTTTACTTTAATACAAATCTTATCTATTTATGTTTTAAGATTCAGAATTTTCTGTGGAATAAATATAAAAATACAAATTTCAGTATTTGTAACCTGCATTTGGAATTATTTTTTTCCTAACAGTTTAGATATAGTATAAATAAGATGTCTCTAGAGGATCTCTTCTTCTTTTGTTCCTAGACACTGTTATCAAAGAAAAAATAGAGTTCATAAACAAATCTTCTTAAGGCTTCTAAAAAATTTGCATTATTTTCTATATTAGCTTATTAAATAGGATAATAATAAAATAAAAGTTATTTTAAGATGCATCTGATTAGATTTTGCACATTTTCTGCCACTTTATAAACTATGAATGATTCCAGCAATAACAAAAATATATTAACTGAAAAGCAAATTATTTTTTAATATGCAACTTAGGGCTATGAAACAATAGTACAGTTCTTTTAAAATCAAATACCTAACAGAATAGCAGAAAATTCTTCATTAAAACAGTAATTTCTTCTTATTGTTGGGAACAGGGAATAGCTATATGACTATCATAACCACCCGAAATCTGAGCTTACAGTCAGCTAATTTAAGAAACAAGATATGAAATTAGTACCCTGGGGCTGAAAACAAGCACTTAGAATTGAGATGTGACATTAATTAAAGTAAGAAGAAGACTATAATGTTACTGTGAAGTAATCATTATGCTAAAAAGAACATATAAAAAGAGAATTAGAACTGAAAGAAAATGCCCAATTACCTTGCTCTGAATGAAGTTCAAATGTAGTATCATGATCTTCCAAATAAAAAATTACAGTTGAACTTTCAATAAGACTACAAAATGCTCAAAACAAAATAAAATGAAAACAAACACAAACAGGAACCCAAACAAAACAAGGTACCCATAAAACTAATCCAAACTCTTAAGAGTGAACATAATATTAAGAACTTGCACAACATAGACATAATTAAACATAATTGGGTTCCTAAAAACACTGTCATATAGAAACACTGGGAATGAAGTGCTGATCTTTTATATCAGAAATTAGTGAGTGTGGGGAGAGTGCAAGCAGGCTATTTCAAACAACTGTAACAGACACAAGAGTGTGTGTTTTGGGAGCAGGGATCAAGAAGGGATTACTCGCCACTGGAAATGCTGGAAAGGGAAAGATACGAATGAGATGGGAGAAGAAAAATGAGAGAGGAAGAAGGGGATGAGCAAAAAAAAAAAAAAATGGAAGAAGAGAAGAAATAAAAATAAAGCAAAAACCTTTCTTTCAGTGTTATCCTAATTAGTATGGCTACTGATCAGCTCAGATTTTACACTGAACTGGAAAATTACTCCTTACTAACTTCTCTCCATTTCTCTCCAATGTTGCTTCCTGTTAGCTTGTCTGAACTGGTTAAGCCTTCAGGGCCCCGTTCCGGTCACCCATCTTGCAGGAAGACAGAAAGACCTCTCCCATTCCTACACTATTGAGACACCTGTTCTTCAACTCATTTTCAGTTTGAATCATACCCTTCTTTTTATGCCGTGGTGGTTGTTTATGATAAATAATTCCTTAGAACAGATGGTTAGGCATGGGTAGTGACAACTTGAACTCCTTTCCTGCTGATGACATGATCCACTTAACCAAGCAAGGGTATGGAGCAGGATAAAAGGGTGATGGAGTGTCACTCTGAAGAACAAACAAACATACACCAAATAGTGTCATCACAAGAATTTACTCTTTATTTTTTTTTTTTGTTGAGTCTCAGTAGGCACTCTAACAGATAGGTACTTTGACAAGAGAAAATTGAGGATTTTTCTCCAATTTAGTGTTCACTGTTCTATTAAGATTTGAAAAGTTAGGGATGCCTGGGTGGCTCAGCTGATTCAGCATCTGCCTTCAGCTCGGGTCATGATCCCAGGGTCCTGAGGCCGAGTTCCGCATCCAGCTTCCTGCTCAGTGGGGAGTGTGCTTCTCCCTCTGCCTCTCCCCTGCTCAGGCTCTCTCTCTTTCTCTCTCTCAGATAAATAAATAAAATATTTTTTAAAAGTAAGATTTGAAAACTTATTCCTAAATAAATGTGCAGTCATTTCTAATTCCGTCAGTACAAGTCATGAATATCATATAAATTAATCTCCCCGTTACTTCAATCATTAAACAGAACTGGATTAAGTTTTTTAGTATGTGCCTAATACTGAGCTATGTTCTTGTTTAAATTGTCAATCAAATGAGACACAGCTCTTTTTTCACAGAACTTGAAATTTAATGAGGAATACCACCATGGAAACATACATATAAATGTGGACCACAAACTGTGATATATCCTTTAAAAACTAAGGACCAGCTCCATAATCCTCAATAAATCTTCAAAAGTTGAATGAAATGATGGAAGACTCTGCTCTCTGTACAGAGAGTAGTCCTGGTGGTTTTCTGCTTTGCTTCAAAGACACTGCCTTGCAATTTTAATTATTTCTGTGACTCATTCATTCATTCATATATTTTTTGAGTCAGTGAACAACTATTTCTTGCAGCACTCACTATGCTAAATGGGCCAAGTTCAATAAGGTGAAAGCCATCAAATCAAGGACTACCCAACTGGTGTTTAAGCGATAGAAAAAAAAAATACAGAGGGACTTGAAGCAATTTGGAAAATCTAGGAAGATTCTTCAAGATCCCTCAAGGAAGTGATCTGAGAACACCAGTGAAGAGATTTGCATTATTTTCTATATTGGCTTATTAAATAGGATAATAATAAAAGTTATTTTAAGATGCATCTGATTAGATTTTGCACATTTTCTGCTGCTTTATAAACTATGAATGATTCCAGCAATAACAAAAATATATTAGCCAAAAGAGAAATTACTGCTTAATATGCAACTTAGGGCTATGAAACAATACTACAGTTCTTTTAAAATCTAAGTTTTAATAGACAAATAAAAGGATTGTCCCAGAGTGTCAACATAGGAAAGGACTTAACACTGAAAGATACTAAATGAACTGAATGAAGGTCAGTATGCCGAAACAACTTCACCAGCTCACTCCAGGCATGATATATTATGTATATCAATAAACTTACAAAGTACTGAAGGGTACATTTTCTTTACTGTATGTCATGTCCCATACACTCTAACAATGTTCAAGAAAACAACTATTTCTCCCGACGGTACTATACTAGTCAGAGTGGAGGTTTCCCCAGATCAGCCATCCAAGCAATCATGATAATCTGTTCATACAAGGCACATAACTCACTTCTGGTAAAAGAGATGTCTGCTGGGAGGATCTGAAAACTAATTAATTGGTCCTCAGGTAAGAAATACAAGAAAAGGAAATATAGTCTCTTCCTTTGGACATTACTGTATCTGGATATGATGCCTGGAACTTATCTATCCAAAATGGAAGCAGTCTAACCAAGGAAAGACCCAACCCATGAAAAGGGAAAGAAGAGAATCTACGAGAAGTGGAGCCGGAATCCTGAACTCCAGATCTACCCGTGAATTTCCCGTTATCTCACAAGATAACATTTCAACATCTTTGAGCCAATTCAAATAGATTTTACTCCTCTCCATAGAAAACACTGCAAACTACACACACACACACACACACACACACACACACACACACACACACACACTTTCCGTGTTTCTGAATTCAAAAGTAAACTTTATCCAGGAAAAAAAAAAATGTATAGTTGTTAAGAAGGAAGGTTGTAGAATCATGAGTACCTAAAAAAACGAAGGCGCTTAATTCAGAATATAGAATTACACGATCGCAATCTGGGAAAAATCATGTTATATAAGATTTTCTTGAAAGACTCTGTCTCCAGGAAAATGAACATTGAATATAGAAACATTCCATGAACCTATCCACAGAAGCTGGTGATGGGACTTAATTACCTGTGAGAACAGCAGTTTGTTTTAACAACTGATCTGGCCATTAGGACCAGAATGATTCTAATATTTTACCTGTTGAGAAGAGATGCAGTGCAGAATTAAGTGACATGGGACACTAAAAACAAATTTGACACTTTTATGTTTCTATTTAACTTAATTCCTATAAAATGTGCACCTTGAGTCTGCACTGTATGTTAATCAAAGAACAAGGGTGCTAAGTGGCGACTGAGCATTAGGAGCTGGGGCAGACGGTAAAGGGGAATGCTAGAAGGACAGACTAGAAAAAGGTCTAAGACATTTTCTTATGCTAGTTTTCTTTTTCATGCTGGTTAATATTAGGGGACAATTTTTCAAGTAAATTTAACAACGACTTGCAGGAGCAGTCATTAATTATGGCTTCCTTGCATCTTTTTCACACTATTTCATGTAGGAAAACTGTGTCTTCAAATGAAAGCAATAGACAAAAGGAGTAACCAGGTTATTAAAAGACGGAAAAAAAAAAAAAAAAAGCAGAGCTGTTTGGTCTGTCATTCAGTCTCCCACCCTTGCCCTAAGAAGCCTGCTCAGTGGTTCATTGTGACAGTTTTTGATAAACCACTTTTTCAGTACTCTTGGCATCATTAAAATAGCCTAAGCTATATTGTTTGCCATGCTCTTTAGTTTTAAGAAACAGCTTTTGGCACCAATGACACATCCACCCTTATTACTAACCTGTCCCCATGGCCGTGCATTAACACCGACCCTTGTAAACTAAGGGTTATATCCCAGGAGCTTCATTAGTCTATGATCACACATGTATTCCCAAACAATTTTAGAAAAACATTCATGCAAAACCACTTGCAACGTATAAATGATGCTTCTAAAAGTACCATATAGGATGAAATATTGTTCATAACAACCCACATTCTATTTAAAGAATGAAGTATTGTATAGAACAAAGGCTCATTTAAAAACCAATATCAAACGAAAAATGATACATCAGATGTTTTATGTTACTTTCAAGTGTGTATATGCCTGAATATTCTTGAGAAAGCTTGCCACACTCTTCTCCCAAAAATTGGGTAGGGAATGAGGACCTTGGGCAGTCAGGTATAATCCAAAAGGCATACTCAAAAAGTTTATCATTTTTCTAATAAATGTTACAGAATATAAATTCGGAGGTATTTTCCTTTTGGTTCGTGAGTATTCACATACTAAATAGTAAGAATATATTATGGAAGCACAGATTAAGCAAGGGAGTGAAACGGGGGCTAAAATAGACATGACAAAACTAGCTGATTCACATGAGTAATTATAACTCACATGGGTGATTATAACTCAGAACGGTATGAAACTTTCAGACTGTCTTAACTCTAAAATACAGCAATTAGTATGAAGTTGAGGTCATTCAAATTAAAATCGACTGCCTAACAATATGCCTATATCTCCTTGAAACCAGCATTAATACTGGATTACTAGAAGGTCAATCAGAATGAAAGAGGCATTAATTTAAGTCTTAAAACCTTAGATAAATAACTGGAGGGAAAAAAATATCAAATATTCATAGTGCAGTATACATCTCATTATTTAAGATTAGCTGATTAAAAGCACAAATTATACGAATGACAACAAATACTGTTTGTAGTTTCCTTGAAATGACAGGCTTGCTTTGCACATTTTAGGAGAAAAAAAAGGAATGTCTGCTAACCCAAATCTGAGTAACCACATTTTGTCAGTCATGTTTTTTTCAAGTAAGAATAATGTCCCATGTTAAAAAAAAAAAAAAAAAAAAAGCTAGTTCAGCTCACACTCAAATAACCCACATTTGCTTTTTCCTCAAGATAATTATATCTTTGTTTGCAGCAGAAGTGCTCTATATGTAGTTGCAATTTTATCACACTAAATATTGAAAAGATGCGTAGTCAAGTGTTGAGATGTAAAACATTACATTTCACTGCTTACTGAAGTACATTCTTAAATGAAATTGGCTTTCTTCTCCCTGTGGTTGTGTGATAGTGAAAAAAAGGACCACTAGAATAATTTTGTGGCACAGTCTGATTCTTGCTAAGAATTTTTGCCCACCACTGCTTTTCTACCACGAGAGCAAACATCAGCACCCCGAAAAACTCCAACTACTGCCTTAGCATCATTACGAAAACGGCTTGTTTAATTCACAATCCCCTGAAAGTTTTAGTCCATGGATTTGCAGGATATCCTCCCTTTGAGAATTACTGGTGAAGGTCTTAACTTCTGAAAGACCCAACACCTTATGCTAACTCATAGCAAAGAAGTTTGGTGAAAAAAATGGCTCTGTGCAGGACAGCAACTGAGGCACTGCATTTCAGGTCCACATGTGGAAAAGCCACAGAACACACAGGCTTCTTTCTAATCCTAGGGAGCCAATTTTAACCCTAAGTAGTTTAAGGAGGCCTCAAGATATGCTTCTACCAATACGTGTTATTGATTCAAGAGGGAAAAGAGGAATCCTGTGCAACTTGTTCAATCTTCCTGCCCAATCTCCTATAATAATCTGCTTTGGGGCATTCTTTCTGATCCGCACTATTCTCTTAGCTTTTGACCACTTGCTTGTGGGTGATAAGGCCTGATGGTGACAGACTGATAAAGTTTTCTCTCCCTACACTTCTTAAATGGAGTTATCAGGACTGATACCATCTGGCAATCAAGGTGTCACAAAGTAAGTGCCAGAGAGCAGTGACTGCAGGCCTTGAAGGTACGAGAAGGAAGGGAGACATTTCAATTTCCTTTGAGGTATATTTAAAGTACATTCAGGCTGCCTGTGATGGTTCGACTTTATTTCAAAAAGGAAAGCAACACTGTTGATAGAAGTTATAAAAGAAACAGGTAAGTAAGAGAAGAATGGAAGGATGGGTCATGCTTTTAGAAAAATAGTTACTTTTTTCAAGCTGCCTCTCTATTCTCCACAGGCCAAAAAAAAAAAAAAAAAAAAAAAAAACTAAACACAAAATTCAGAATTCAGAGCAGAATGTAAGGGGGATAAAAACCCAAACCCAAAATATGCTTTAGGGGGAAAAAAGGAAAAAATATATATATCGTGAGAGAGAGAGTGAGGGAGAAAACAGTAGCAGAGTTGAAATAAAACATAAGGAATCATTATAGAGTATTATGTCTTAAAAAAGAAAGAATTAATAATTCTATTGTTAAGAATACAATATTTTGTTTTAACAGAGAAGGCAAAAATTTGAATTTTGTGTATGATAAAATTATGGTAAATAAAATGACAATGGGATGTCTGTACAAAATCATAATTGTGTAACTGTTCAGCATATTAATAAAACATCCTTTAATACAACTACAGGCACACTACCTAAGAGATAACTATAGTTGGTAGATATATAACTATAGATAATTGCAATAAGGCAAAAATTGTAATAAAGTGAACCAAGTGAATTTTTGGGCTTTCCAGGACATATAAAAGTTGTGTTTACACTATACTGTAATCTGTTCTAAGTATGCAATAGCATTACATCTCAAAAAATGTGCATACCTTACTTAAAAAAAAAAAGAAAAAACTTTGGGGCACGTGGGTGGCTCAGTAGGTTAAAGCCTTTGTCTTCGGCTCAGGTCATGATCCTGGGGTCTCTGCCCGGTGGGGAACCTGCTTCCCCCTCTCTCTCTCTGCCTGCTTCTCTGCCTAATTGTGATCTCTGTGTCAAATAAGTAAATAAAATCTTTAAAAAAAATTTAAAAAAATAAAAAAGCTTTATTGCTAAAACATGCTAACCATCATCTAAGCTTTCAGTGAATTATAATCACTGATCACAGATCAATATAACAGATATAATAATAATTATTATATTATTATACTGATAACAGATCAATATAACAATATAATAATAATAATTATATTATTATATTGATCACAGATCAATATAACAAATATCAGTGATTATAATTCACTGAAAGCTTAGATGGAGCTAATATAATAATAAAGTTTTGAAACACTATGAGAAAAACCAAAGTGACACAGAGACATAGAGTGAGTAAATGCTGCTGGAAAAAAATGGCACCAACAGGCACAACAATGGCACAACAAAAAAAATGGCACCATTCCTTGTTCAACGCAGGGTTGCCACAAACCTTCAATTTGTCAATACATAGTATCTGTAAAGGGCAATAAAGCAAAACGTAATAACATAGAGGTATGCCTGGATTATGTGATTCATTAAAATAATGGTTGAGTAATTCACTCAATAAACATTAATCTACTATGCCAAATTCATCCATTGCGCTTTTTACCTACTGGTCATGAGACTCAAGCTTTGCTCTGAAAAATGCACAGGCCAATGAGAAGACAGAGACCCTCCTTAGTCAATGAGTTCTGAGTTTTCTGGTGGAGTGCTCCATGCCTTCTCCATTTTCCTCACTTTAAACATTCCCTTCCACATCTTCACATTTATCAGATGAATGGGACTCGGATGTTGAAAATGAAATAGAATCAGAGGAGAACTTCCACCTTCCCCATCTATGCACTGGTTTTACCAATCACCTGATTTCTGGAACCACCTACTTTGACTTTCTTCTTGTTCCAGTGAGCAGATTATCCCTGCTCTGTATCTAATCTGCCTTCATCTGTAACAGGATTCAATTTCCCCTTCTTTGAATTACTTTTTCCACTTGGCTTTTGGAGCTATTCTTTCTCTTCAGTGTCAGTCGATGTCTCTTGTGAGACTAATCTCATCCTGAAGACCTCCAGATGCTGTAATGTCCCAGAGCTCAGCCTGGAATCTCTTCCACCCTCCACTTTCCCTCTCCAATGGATCATATCCAGTCCTGCAGCTTTAAATAACAGCTCTGCGCTTTTAATTCCAAATGCACAATTCTAGTCTTGATCTCTTTACTGAAACTGGATATTTTAGAAGAGCAGTATTGCATGAAAAGTAAAATAGAATAATCAGAACTTGGAAAAACACAGTTACTGTAATTTATTATTCATTTAGGTTTGAGTTTCTTCAAAATGTAGAAAGATTGATTAGAAAGGAAAACATGATGGATATTATAATATCCTATTTCACTTGGAAGTAAGCCTATTCTTTTGTTCGGAGAATAATCCTTTGCTTGGAACTATATTCTATGAAGAATTAATTTCATTGCTTTTTAAAATAATGGACAAGAGAGCGAAGTAGGTGGGGAGATGGATTAAGTAGGGGATGGGGATTAAGTAGTGCACTTGTGATGAGCATGGGGTGTTGTATGAAGTGTTGAATAACAATATCGTATTCCTGAAATTAATATTACACTGTACGTTAACTAAATGGAATTTGAATGAAAACATAAAAAAAGATAGTACACAAAGAATGTTTTCTGAAATAATATTTACAATAACTATTTTTCGTGATAAGTACTTTGACATGTCTCTATATTCAATTGTTGTTATTAAACAACCACAATATCCAGACACACTTTCCCTTAGTTTTTTGATAATCTCACCAATTCTGTACGTATTATCTGTATGTACTGGAATAAGACCTGAAGCTTCTAGACTAAGGTACTAAATTTTTTCCATTTATAAACAGTAGAGCCAATATTGAGTCATAAATTGTTTTTCTTGTCCTTGTTCAATGTTCAATGATAGTTTTAGAGTAAGGAAACGTGGAGTCTCCAAATAAATTATATAAATTATATATACATACACACATACACACACACACACACACACACACCGATTCAGAAAATAAAAGCATATGATTTCTGAGTTTGATTATAAATTCCTGAACTTCAGTATTTTGTATGTGAGATAGTCCTCCAAATCCAACAGAAAGCAAGGAGAAGATTCATGAGCTATGTGAGTATGGAATTTTAGATCTAGGTAGAAATATTCATATTTGAAATTCTATGCAGTCTTCACAATAAATCAGAAATTGAAAAAAAAATCTACTGTAGGATTTTCTAATTGTGGTGCACTCTTAAAATTTGATAATCAATTTGCCTCAAAACCCACAGATTATATATAGAGTTGTTATCCTTGCTTGATAAAATCACAATACTTCATTTCATAGCCAGAGCTTTTCAATTAGCACACTCACTTCTGACAATGATTTGGGCAGCAGTGTGACAACTTCAGCATATCCTCAAAATTAAAAGGACCACTGATGGCCAGATGTATTCTACATCACTGTTTTTCAATTTTTACAACAGAAATTAAACTGTGAAAGAAATTCAGCTGTCTAAAATACTGCCTCACATTGTAGAATTCCTGAGTGAGACTTAAAGCCTAGCATACAGTACATTTTAATGTTTTTATAAAAAGAATCAAGTATAGAGTCCCCTGGGTGGTCAATTGCTTAAGCATCTGCTTTCAGCTAAGGTCATGATCCCAGGCTTCTGGGCTCCATTCCTGCAACAGGCTCCCGCTCAGCAGAGATCCTGCTTCTCCCTTTCCCTCTGTTGCTACCCCTGCTTGAGTTCTCTCTCTGTGTCAAAGAAGTAAATAAAATATTAAAAAAAAAAAGAGAGAGAGAGAGAGAATCAAGTAAATCAAGTATTTATGAGCCAAATTGCTTTTTAAAAATACTTGATTATGTTTGAGTGAAACAATTTAGCTTTTCAAACATAAGGCCATTTTTGAGACATAATATACAAAAAATAAATAAAAAACATAGGATTTAAATAATTAAACTTCATGGTCATTCATATGTTGCAGGTGTTATACATAGAACAAATATACTTCCACTCAGTATGTGCAATAATGTATATTGGGCATTTTCATATACTCGTGAATATATTAATGAACTGCAGAACAATACCAGATTATATCCAAGTAGTATCTTATGAATGTTTTGAAGTAACCAGATTAAAGAAGACAGATATGTAATTCATACTCTGATAAATATATTTTAAGTCTTAGCAATGACATCAAGGTTGAAGTAAAGTCGGTTCATATCATATCCACTGGGTAGTGCTAAAGAGATAAGACCCAAGTTGTCAATAATGAATGCACCGGACTACAAGTTGCTTTTCCTGTTCAATGATTTCTCAACCGTGCTTTATATCCCCATGTAAGCTCTTTAGGACTACAGTCCTGTCTTAAATGCTTATATGTAGTAAATAGAGTATATTAAGACATATATAAAGCTATTTTTAATTGAATTAATAAAGCAAGTATATTCAAAACAAAAATTACACAGAAAATAGGGCAACTGAAGTATTTACTATACAGAGAGAAAAATGTAGGTGGAGAGACTGGGGTGGAAAAACAATTTTCAGGACGAATTTCCTGCCCCTGTTTAATAGTGAAACCAAATGGGATATTTTGAAAACCGTGTGAATAAATATACAATCTTTGAATGGAAAAAACATCTGATTTATGTTTTTGGAGACATTATTTCATTCTGAGCTCTGGAATCCTTTTCTTGTTCTACTACTTAATAGATTTATAATGGTGGATAAAGCATTTAACCCCTCTGAGCCTCAGTTGTCTGATTTCTCACATGGAGGTCATTAAAGTTACCCCAAGTTATGGTAGATATAAAATGAAATACTGTATGTAAAGCACAAATAAGACTAGTAATTACAAAAGTAACACATTATTATTATTATGGCTGTTATTGCCAGATTAAATTGCCAGATATTTTAAGACCTCCAATAATCCCTAAATAAGATAAATTACTATCAAATAAATGTGGAAAGCAGAACTTTCATATTGATTTTAGATTTGATTCTTGATCACCCAAGAGCCAAAATTATAAAGCAGTATTTTGGTGGGTAAGATTCTTGAAGTACAGATCTACAGATCTTGAATAAACTACAATTTAACCTAAGAATAATTTTGGGGAAGTAGTTTTTATCCAATTAAATTATTTTGCAAAAGCTGACATAAAAAATCATCACGTTAGCAATCTCTATGAAAAATCTGTGACTGGCCCATGATTTATTTAAAAACCAGGAAATTTAGTATCTGTAAATCTGTAGCGAATATGTAGCCTTTTCCTTTTTTTTTTATAATTTTCCTTTTCCTTTATAAAAAAAACTGCATGTCCTGTTTTATTTTTTCCTCAATGATCAATCCTGTGCTACTTTTTTCTTTTTATTCCTATACTTTTTCTGCTCTAATTAAAACCAATAAATGTAAAGGAAGTTTTCTAAAGACTTGAAGAAGTAAATAAAATAGACAATGGAAAATCCAAAAGTATAACTACAAAGAAAATGCTTGAAGGGGAAAATGACTACTGCAATAGAATTATTTCTGTAGTTACCTGTTACAGTAGAAAATATGATATAGATTATGATTTTTAAGTACTTTCCCTTCAGTTAGTTTCTTCTATTTTTTCCATAGTTTTGGATTATTTGCATTTGTAAAAATAACATGTCAAACCAAAGGCACAGTCCATAAAAGAAAGAATTGATAAGCTGGACTTCAGTGAAATGAAAACTTTTGTTCTGCCAACGACACTATAAAGAGAATGAGAATAAAAGCCACAGGCTGGGAAAAAGACATTTGTAAAAGACACATTTTATAAAGAACTGTTACCCAAGCTATACAAAGAATTCTTAAAACTCAGCAATAAGAAAATAAACAACACAACAAAAAAATGGCCAAACACACTAATAGATACTTCACCTAAGAAGATATGTAGATGGTAAATAAGCATATTGAAAGAGGCTCAACATCAAATTTCATCAGAGAAATGCAAGTTAAAACAACAATGAAATACCATTATACACCAATTAGAATTGTAAAAATCTACAACCCTGACAATAACAAATGTTGACGAGGATGTAGAGTCACAGGAATGCTCATTCATTACTGATGGCAATTCAAAATGATACAGCGACTTTGTAAGACATTTTAGAGTTTTTTTTTTTAAACTAAATATACCCTTTATTTATTTATTTATTTATTTATCCAAAGCAGTTGAACTTTTACGTCTACACAAAAACCTGCACACAAATGTCTGTAGCAGCTTTATTCCTAACTGCCAAAATTTGGAAGCAACCAAGATGTCGTTCAGTGAATGGACAAATAAACTGTAGCACATACAGACAATGGAATATTATTCAGCGCTGAAAAGAAATGAACTATAAAACATTGATAAGTCATAAAGGAACCTTAAATATGTATTATTAAGTAAAAGAAGACAATCTGAAAAAGGCTACACACTGTATTATTCCAACTGTATAGCACTCTGGAAAAGATAAAATTAGGGAGACAGTAAAAAGATCAGTGGTTGCCAGAGGTTACGTGGGAGGGAAGGATGAGCAGGCAGAGCCGAAAGGATTTTTAGTGAAAATACTCTGCAATCTATATCTGTATCTACATCTATATCTATATCTATATCTATATCTGTATCTGTATCTTTATCTATATATTCCATTATACATTTGTCCAAACCCATAGAATGTACAACAACAAGGGCATCTATGGACTTCGGGTTATAATGGTGTGTCTATGTAGGTTCATTAACTGTAATAAATGTACTACTCTGGTGGGGGATTAATGGGAGAAGTAGTGAGGCATATTTTGCAGGGTATACACGAAATCTTTCTTTTTCCCAATATTTCCAGGAGCTTATAACTTCTTTAAAAATAAAGCCTATATACAATGGGAAAAAAAAAAAACATGTCAGCAAAAAGAAACTTAATAAAGAAAGTAAAAATCATCTCCAAATGAACATTCTTCTATTACCTTTTAACACACACACACACCCCATGGAAAAATGGTACAAATGTTTTACACACATGAATTCATGATAAACACACCATCTTGAAACCCTTATTTTGCTTAACATGACGCCATAAGGATGATTCACTACAGATAAAAGGGTGAGGCTACAAACTACTTCCAAATTTCCACCAACATAAATAATCTTGCAATGAACAGTGAGTATTCATTAATATTGCAAAATTTCATTAGAATAAATTCCTGGAAGTAGACTCCCTACAACAAATTATATGTGTTTTGCAGACTACAGAGTTTATATCAATTTAGACTCACATGTACAATAAATGAGACTGAAGTTTTTCAGTCTTACCAGTGAAGTGTTATCAGTCTTTTGAAATCTGCAGGATGAAAAATTTCATTATTATTGATTTTTTTTTTTGCTCAATGAGATTGAGCATCTTTTGCAAATACATTTTTGTCATTTATAAATTCATTAGTTACTTGCCTTTTATTTTTCTCATGGATTTTAAGTAATCATGTATATTAAGGATATCCGCATTGTCAGCATTTCTTGCCAGTTCCATCACCTTTGTAACCCAAATACCTCCACTTGTGCTTGTTCTATTCAATTCTAATTATTATCTCACACACATCTGTATTACTTCTATTAAAGTGACATCCTGATGAACTCTTACGGTCCTTCAAATTACTGTGTCTTCAAGAATCAGCTTAGTTTTATTTATAGCAGAGTCAAACCCCTTGACCTGTATATTTCATAACTTCTAATTACTTAATAACTGAAGTTTTTTTTTTTAAATAACTTAAAATTCAAACTCTACCAAGGTCTGTGAAATCTTACATCATGTACTTCATTTCTAAGCACCCTTCTTCTGTGTATTTATTATTTATGGCTGCATAAAAACAATCCCCAAACATGGGTACTTGAGGCAATAAGCAGTTAATTCTCCATACTATTTCTGAAGGTCAAGAAGCTCGGAGGAGCTTAACAAGCAGGTCTGCCTCTCATATAATTGCGGGCAAGCTGCCTGTTAGGGGAGCAATCTCGGAAGACTTGTCTGGGGCTAGAGGATTCACTCTAAGCTCATTCTCGTGGTTGGTAGCAGGAGTCTTTAGTTCCTCTCTACAGAAACATCCCTCCTGGACTATGCACAACATTGTTTCTCCCAGAACAGGAAATCCAAGAGAAAGAAAAAAAAAATAATTCAAGAAAGAAGTCACAGTGTTTCTTATAACTTGATCTCAGAAGTAACATACCATCAGTTTTGCCATACTTTGTTGTGTATATAAACCAAACTCAGTACAATGTGGCTACAGATGACACAAGCAGGGACCATTAAGGGCCACTGGTGGCTTGTTACTATACCGTGCTATCTATACTCCAGTCACAGGACCTCATTCCTATTTTTTTCCATTCCAAGGTGATTCTCTCCTTAGGAACTCTGCGTTAGCTGTTCTTTTGGCCTGAAACAATCTTCTCGAGATGACAGCATGGTTGATTTTAATGTACCATTCGGTTCTTCAGTTCAAATGTAACCATCTTGATAAAGAATTTAAACTTTCTAATTTTTCTTGTGTCTTTAAAGTTTTTATTTAAATTCCAGTTAGTTAACAAACTAATGTTATAACAGTAGTTTCTGGTGCAGAATCTAGTGATTCAACACTTACACACAACACGAGGTGCTCCATGCCAAGTGCTCTCCTTAATCCTCATTATCTATTTAACCTGTCCCCCACCCACATCCACTCCAGCAACCTCCAGCTCGTTCTCTATAGTTAAGAGTCTGTTTTCTGGTTTGCCTCTCTCTCTCTTCCCCCACCCCATGTTCATCTGTTAAGTTTCTTAAATTCTATGGTATTTGTCTTTCTCTGACTTACTTTGCTTAGCATAACACTCTCTAGCTCCATCCATGTCATTGCAAATGGCAAGATTTCATTATCTTTTATGGCTGAGTAATACACACACACAGACACACACACACACACACAAAATTATATATGCATTATATACATTATATGTGTATATATATAATATGTGTATATATATATTATATGTTTATCTGTATATATAACACATACACACAGACAAACACACTCGTGCCACTTCTACTTTATTCATTCATCAGTCAATGGACAGTGGGGCTCTTTCCATAATTTGGCTATTGCAGATAATGCTACTATAAATATTGGAATGCATGTGTTCCTTTGAATAAGTATTTTTGTATGCTTTGGTAAATACCTAGTAGTTCAATTGCTTATTAACTTTCTCATTTTCTCTTCTCCACTGGAATATATGGTCCGTGACAGCAAAAATATGCTTTTCTCAATGCCATTCCTAAAGTAAATGCATGGCAAGTAGTAAATATCTCCATAAAAGCATATATATATATATATAAAAGAAACTATGAGAAAAATATAGAGATGATATGAAAGCTATTTAATAACATGTATGGCAAATATTTTTTCTTATTTTTATTTTTCCATCTTATTTATTTTGCATTTGGCAAACAAAAATACAAAGCACACTAATATACATATAAAAATAAATATCAGAATATATATATTATATGATAATGATATATATGCATATATATCAGATTATAGCAACTGCTTAAGAATTTACTTAAGTCTCTATGGAGAAGGGAGAGTGGAAAGGGTAGTAACATTTGCTAAAAACTTAAGATAGTTTTGGAACACTGAAAGAAATAAAAAAAAGTAAAATTTTAAAAAAGATTTAAAAAAAAAGAAAATTGTCATAAATATAAAGAAGTAAAACAAAAAACAAACAAACAAACAAAAAAACACCTTAGGATAGTATCTCAAAAAAAAGAAAAAATTCCTAAACCCATCTAAGGTAATTACAATGTCTGTATTTTTCATATAAAGAAACTGAATTTCAGAGAAGTTACTGAACTTTTCCAATGTCCCAGAAATAATATTAAAAATCTTTTTTTTTTTTTCTGTTTAGATCTGCTGGATGTCAGACATTCCTCTTTGTTGTTCTACCCCACAGTGGCAAGCATGAATCAACACGCTGAAAATTCCACAAGCATGTTTATTTTCTCAGACGTTATTTTTTGTTGTTGTCAAGGAAATGGTTCTAGAATTTAATTTTTCATTCTTAAAAGTAGGACTGTTTCTCGTCAAGATCCAATGATAATAAAGGAGTCATTAACACACACGAATGAAATGCCTAATATTACACAGGGTTCACCTAATTACAAAAATTTAATATCCCCATGAAGGCAAAATGTACAACCATCTTCCATAGCAGCATGGAAATGTAAAACAGGTACATATTTCTAAAAGCAATATTCTATCCTGCTGCTCTCTTAGCATTCAAAAGGGAATGTAAATAACAAACAGAGCATGCTAGACACTCACAAAGTAAAAAAAAAACAGTATCGCAGAATTTTTTTTCTCTCCATAGCAATTTTGAAGCTCATTTAGCTCAAGCTCTTAATTTCATGGAAAGAAATTGGCTCTTTCATGTATTGTTAATTTTTATATTTTATACTTTGAAATACATATTTCTCTGGGGTGGATATACATTTCTCCTAATTAATTGCTATTACACTGCTTCATTAATGATTCTGTCTGTGCCTACTGGATTTGTATTTTTTTTTTCTGTGTTTGTTTGACGACCATTCCCTTCAAATAATCAGCCTTTTGTTAAGTTTCCTGAGTTTAATTGCAGTTCCACACAGATCAAGGAATATGGCAACTGTCCAAATCTGGGTTTTGTTCATTTTTTTCTTCTTGTAACAAATGGCTAACCATTAACACTGCATAAGTATTTCTTAGACTAAATTTAAAAATAAGGTGAGATTGCAGGGTATGCTTCTTTGGAAGATTTTACCCCCAATAATAGCTGTTTTGTAAAACTTGGGCTTTCTACAGCTGCTGAATTTTTGAGTTTCCTAGGAGACTGTAAGCTAGCGTCACTTTCTTAAAAACGATGAAAGCTCTCTTTGGTCTGGGTCTATGCCTTGTTGATTCACAAGAATGAATCCTTTGATAAAAAGACAAGACAAGAATGCATGCATTAGATGATGAGACTTAAAACTATTTATGACAGATTTTATAAAAAATGGCAAAATCACAAAAGAATGTATGATAACACACTCAGATATACTACATAATTATATATAAGGATTTTCTTTTTTTATTTGTCTTAACACCTATCAGGAAAATAGCAACAGGCAGAGAATGGTGCCTTTCTCTCCTCTTTCTTTCTTTCTGTCTTTCCTTCTTTCATTCTTACTCTCATTTTAAATAAAACCCCAAACCAAAGACAGGTTGATTCACTGAAAGACCTTTTTAAACTCTTTCACAATACACAAATGATAGTTTCTACTGGAATTTTTATAACTCAGCATCATTAAGTTAGAAAAACCATCAAAAGTGGATGCCTCATTTCCCCTATTTTCATTTATGTTTTTCCTTCAAAAATTTACCACAGTGATTTACACATATTTTGCACTTGAAATTAATTTTTATTATAACTGCTTTGGTGCATATCCATGAATTAAGGATATATTAAGTGCCAAAGAATCTTACTAAATGTCCAATTCACTTCCCTTGAGCTGCTCTGCTCAAAGTTTTTTGTAATACACTAGAACCACACCATACATACACAACCACCTGAGAAGTACTTTATTTTGAGGAATTAAAAAATTAAATTGTCAAGTTCTTACCACCTTTCATAATGAGAATTTTAAGTAAATAGTGTTTCTAATAAAAAGTGTTCTATCATGTCATATTATATCCTATATCATAGCATATTATACTATACACTTAGATTTTAAATCTAAATAAATGTTGTGACAGTCAGGACAGCTTAGGCCTGCTATGGTGTAGTTACCTACAACTATGAAGTGTCCTATTTTAACACTTGCTTCATTTCCGGTGAAGGTCAGCAGGGGGCTCTCTGATCATGGTCACAGTTTCAGGATGATGGAAGCTTTGCCTTGATTGGAGCTTCCAGGATCATCAGAATAGAGCAAAGAAAGGGGACCACTTCCTCTTCTTGCACTTTACTGGCCAAAATTTGTTACATGCGAGGCCTAATTTCAGAAGCAGGCAAATACAATCCTGGAACATACCCCAAAAAGGTGAAAGCTGGAGATGTTTGGTAAACACCACTAATCATTGTCAAACCTTTGGCTTCAGGTAGCAGCCGTGTGTAAACTCAAAAAATAAAAATGGAATAACAAAACTAATGATTTTAAATTACTTTTTTTTTTTAACTTTGCATCATTTAGTTGTTTGTACAACAATCTAAATTCATTCTTCCTTTCTGCTGCTTTTGTTCCGTTGGTTGCCTCAGAAGTCAGAGAACACTATTCTAACTTTTTGGAAAAGTGGTTACATTTAAACATATTACTTATCAGTATTAGCTTGTGAGTCATAAATAACTTTTCTCTTACTTGTCTGACAATTGTGCCATGTTTTACCCTATGACATCAGGATTAAATATTTGAATTAAAAGAAAGCTTTAAAGCTATGAGTACCTATTAAATAAAAGAAACATCAAAATTAACAATTATTTAGTGCTTACTAGGTGCTTCATGTTATCCTGTTTAATCCTCAACAGTATAAATTATATATGTTATCATCACTTTTCAGATTTGGAAACTGAGGCATGGAGAGGTCTAGTGACCTGCACAGAGTCAAACAGCCAGGAAACATTGAAAATGGCATTCAGACACAGGAAGTCTGACTCTAGAGTCAGAAAAATCACTTGATTATATTGAGTCAGCCTTGACTCATTGAGAACATGCATGTTTCATTATAAGTAGGGTAGTATGCATGGCTCAGGCTTCCAAAAATAAAAAAGCAGTATCTAAGTAATCACAATCATAGAAGGAGAAACACAAGAGAAATGAAACATCATTTCCATTTTATAATTAACTATGATTATGCATTTGTATTTTTCATACATATTTTCCCATGTCCAAAAACATATATTTATTGTCTATTATCTGTAATGCTTAGGGGTATGCATGCTCCTATATATTATTTTTTAAGGAAAACTGACACATACTATTTATTATTTATTCATGTAAAAGGCTAAATTGAGGTAATGTTTGTGAAATATTTATTAAAGAGTAAATATTATAGACTCACATTAGACTGCTATTAGGTAACTACCTCCTCAGAATATCATACATTACACACTTGGTGTGTCCTTAAATGTCACCATGTTACGTAGATTTCATTGGAGGATATTGTTGGGGACATTTAGGGCTTAGTCAGTAAGTCCATGTCACAGATCAAATTTATTAGGCTGAGCAAACCGAATCCTGGGGAAGCACATCTGTTACATTAAGACAAATGAAGTGGCGAAAGGATGCCTGAAAGAGGTGTGCTCCCAAGAAAATGGATATGTACCTGTGTGTCTAGGCCCTGCAGAGGTGAGAAAGGAGATTTACGAGCAGTCACAGGCCAGAGAAACAACAAAGGAGAAAGAGAAGGCAGTCTAAGCAGAACGAGATGCCAACGATATCAAAAGCCCATATTCGGAGGAACTCGACTCAAGTTTGAGAAATGGAAAAATATGAAGGAGAGAGGGAAGGAAGGGAGGGAAGCAGAGAGGGACAAGGGACAGAGGGAGAAAGGCTATAAGTAAAAATAAATAACAATCAACAAAACATTGATTAATTCCTTAGTCTGTGCTGGCCAGCAGAAGACAAAGGAGGCTAAAAAACAAACAACAAACAAACAACAACAACAAAACAACAACAAAAAACAAAATCATGGCAAGTTACAGCCAAAGCAAGGAATCAAGCTGGAATATAGGCAATAAGAGGGTGGATAGCATTTAAAAAAAAAAAAAAAAAAAAAGGCAAGATAAGCAGAAGCGTCGTGACCAAGTTATGGTCAGCAGCATAGAAGTAAAAATGATACGACAGGGGCGTTTGGTGCACTGAGATATCTACTACTAACTTTAGCTTCAAGGACAGAAATAGAGGAATACCACCACTATTCCTTTTGGCACTTGAAAATTATTTAAGCTATCAACTGTCCCTTTCCTCAGAGCCTATTTCTGTACTCTTACTTTATACATTTAATGTAGCTTGGCTAAGCTGGGTTACCCCAAAATTGATGATAAATAAAGGCAAAGTATATATACTTCACTACCATCCATCTTTCTATGGTCTAGAATTCTGATTACTGATCCTTAGGTATCACTTTCTCACTTCATTTCACTCTTTCTGCCTCCTTGACCCTTTGGAAAATGTCTAACCCCTTGTCTGAAAGCTCATCCATACATACCTACTGACATAGTGGTGAACAGATGAATTCATGGACGGTCACTCCACCTGGGCATGGGTTCCCCAATGGATTCCTACCGTTCTGTAAGTACTCTCACCAAACTTTATCCCCTAGCTCTTCCTACACCTGGAGATTTCAGACAGGAAATTTTCCTTTCATCAGCCTCTGGAAATTTCTTAAAATTAGCACTCCAGATGAGGCCATTTTAGGCCTCTGAGCAATAGTAGATTTAAAAAACTGCTTTGCAAACAAGTAACCCAATTAAGAAATGTGCAGAAGACAGGAACAGACACTTCTCCAAAGACGACATCCAGATGGCCAACAGACACCTGAAAAAATGCTCAACATCACTCATCATCAGGGAAATACAAATCAAAACTATGATGAGAAACTAGCTCACACCAGTCAGAATGGCTAAAATTAACAAGTCAGGAAATGACAGATGCTGGCGAGGACGTGGAGAAAGGGGGACCCTCCTACACTGTTGATGGGAATGCAAACTGGAGCAGCCATACCAAAACAGTATGAAGGTTCCTTAAAAAGTTGAAAATCAAGCTACCCTTCGACACAGCAGTTGCACTATTAGGTATTTACCCCAAAGATACAAATGTAGTGAACTGAAGGGGCACCTGCAACCCAGTGTTTATAGCAACAATGTCCATAATAGCCAAAGTGTGGAAAGAGCCCAGATGTCCATCAACCTATGAATAGATAAAGAAGATGTGGTATATACACAATGATATACACAAAGATATACACAATGGAATATTACACAGCCACCAAAATGAATAAAATCTTGCCATTTGCAACAACATGGATGGAACTAGAGGATATTATGCTAAGCGAAACAGGTCAATCAGAGAAAGACAATTGTCATATGATCTCACTCATATGTGGAATTTAAGAAACAAAACAAAGGATCATAAGGGAAGAGAGGGAAAAAGAAAATAAGACAAAGGAGACAGAGATACCAATAAGAGACTCCTAATCCTAGGAAACAAACTGAGGATTGCTGGAGGGGAGGTGGGTGAGGAGATGGGGTAACTGGGTGATGGACATCAAGGAAGGCACATAACATAATGAGCAATTGGTGTTACATAAGACTGAGGAGTCACTGAACTCTATCTCTGAGATGAATAATATATTACATGTTAATTAATTGAATTTAAATTAAAAAATAATAACAAAAACTGTTTTCCATATTGATATCAACTTCAAAGGCAATTCTTTTTTGTCAGTCTTTACATTGCAGTCAGATACAGCTAATGAACATTCAGAGAGAGTTACGAAGCACATTCTCTCACAGCTCAGTGCACATCACAGAAAATACTTCAGCTTTGGAATAAAATGGAACCAATTCCTCAGCTCAATCCATTGAGCCTCAGCTTCCTCGTCTGTAAAATGGGGATAATACTACTTCCCTAATAGAGCAACTGTTAGCAATAAATCTGATAATAGGTTTAATATCTAATCTATGGTAACATACTAAAAATGGATCATCTCTATTTTGTTCTGAATCCACTTGAATATATTTAATATAATGTCAGATATGAGTAAGAATAATTCTATGAAGATACATAAAGAAATTAATCACATTATAAAATAGGTCTATTATGAAGATATATAAAGATAAAAGCTAATACTTCTAATAGAAATATAGCTATAGCATTGAAATTATAGCACTATGGATATTTAAATTTGCATTTATATCATCAATGCACATCTTTATAAATAATAGGTTTTCCAAAAATTGACTTCAACACTATGAAAGTCAAAAACTACAAAAATCAAAAAATTAAAATGAAAATACTTAACAAAAATTTTATTCATAAAGTACTAAAAATTAAAAATAGTTTAGAATGATATGATATATGTGTACTTTCAATTTTATAAAATTAAACCTTAAAGGCATATATTGTAGTAAGAATAAAATTTAAAGTAGTTCATTTAATATTTACTTGTTCTTTTAAATTACACTTTAAAATGTTATAATTCTAATAAATGTAAAAAGATGAGTATAACTTTATATAATTATAATGATTAGTACTTAAATATTTGTATGGTGTATATTTTTGTGCGAAAAATAAACCAAAAAAAAAAATCTATGTTGTACTTAAAAAAAAGTAACACCATTTATGATTCCAATCTAGAGAACCATATTCCATTTTTATTCATTAAAAGTATCTGTTGGGGTGCCTGGGTGGCTCAGTTGATCAAAGGTCTGCCTTCTGCTCAGGTCATAATCCTGGAGTCCTGGGATCAAGCACTCAATCAGGCTCCCTGCTCAGCAGGAAGTCTGCTTCTCCTTCCTCTGCCCCTTCCTCGCTTGTGCTCTCCTGCCCTCTTGCTCTCCCTCCAAAATGAATAAAGTCCTTAAAAAAATCTTTTAATGCCCTATACTGTGCATTCAATTACTAAAGTACTTACTGCCTCCTGCAAATATAGGGAAAATCAAGAAAAACTACAGATTTCAGAACAAAGGAATATTTTGACATTATAAGCTATAGTGTTCACCAGAAATTTCTCTTTAGTTTTTATTTGAAGCATAACATTTAATTATATATCTTGTTAATTAAATCTTTCTACAAATGAAATAAAAATGAAAATATAAATTCTGATTTAAAAAACAAGGTCAAAAATATTTTATGTGCTTTTTTAAAAATTTAAACTTGAAATTTTCCAGGATGTTTTGAGATAAACTGGGCCCTCTTAAAAAATTGTACGTTGACATCCTAGCCTCCTATACCACAAAAATGTGACCATATCTGGAGAGAAGATCTTTGCAGGGGTAATGAAGTTACAAAGACGTACTAGAATAGGCCCTAATCCAATGAAACTTGTATCCTAATAAGAAGAGGAAATTAGGCACAAACAGATAAGGAGGGAAGATGATGTGAAGACACATGGAAAAGAAGGCCATCTACAAGCCCAGGAGAAAATCCTCAAAGGAGCCAACTCTGCCAGTACCTTGACCCCAGACTCTAGCCTCCACAACCGTGAGAAGAATACTTTTGTTGTTTAAGCCACCCAAGTGCAGTACTTGTTATTTGTATTTTATTAAGGCCACACTTCTTTTTACTCCTCACTTGCACCTTCAAAAAGATAAAAATTTTAAAGAGCTAAAACATTTTGTGTTCTATTTAAAATTACCAATAGAAGAGAATACTGTTTTTTTGTTGTTGTTGTTCTTTTTTTTTTTTTCTTTTAACTGTTTCCACACTGCAAAGCCAAATAATAATTTAGGGCAATATTAAAGATTGATGGTATATGTCATAGTGCTATTTGTGTAGCAGATGATGAATACCTTAAATTGTTTTCTTTGCTTTTTGAATTAGGCACATTTTAAGACTAGCTGTAATTGTACTCTTTTCTCATTACCTCCAGACCTCAATGTACAACTCAGGGATAAGCTACCTTCTCCTGGGGATTGATGATGATTCTTCTTCATCTGAGTAAATGCTACTACAGAGATTCTCATTTCCTTTGTCCACATGATTGTAAGTGAAAATAAAGTTGAAAAATGTAGGAATGATAACCTTCTAAAACTTGAAATTTATTTTACAGTAATCATTTCATATATACTTGTTGACTGTAAGAATTTAGAGTTTAAGGACATAGTTAAGATTTAATCCTTGGGAAATTCCAGTTAAAATAACTAAGAAGTTCAACTGGAATAAATAATCTCTTCTATTACTTAATGAGTATTATTATTTCATTAAGTGGATACTTAAATCAGAGAATGTAATATAAAATGAACAACAGAAGATGAATTAAGAGTGACAAAGGTTAACATCTGCTGTAGAATTATACTCATGGAAACGTATTTAGGGAGCATAGAAAATGCACACCTGGTAAAGCATAATTTGATTAATTATAGCCAACATGAATTCAGGCAGGAGAATTCATGCTTAACAAACCCATTACAATACTTTGAGGTTCTTACTGCCTCAATACATTCAAATTCAATTCATAAAGTATAGACTTTAGGAAAGCTCTAGATGAAGTTTATCATCTGATATTAATAGATAAATTAACTAACCAAAGAATGGGACATAAAATGAGTTAGGATAAGAGGGTATATTTTTAAGAGAAAACAATAACATCGGGATAGAAATATTTCAAACTGAAAAAATTCATAACTGAGATTAAAAATTACACTAAAGCCTTGTGTTCTCATTGACCATCATGAATGATGAATATGGTTACTTATGGATATCTAGGATATCTACAATGATATGACTCTAGTGTTTCTATACCCTTTTCTTTTTCTCAATGTCTAGGAATTATGTATAAGCCCTAGACAACATGATTCTGGTGTTTCTCTACCCTTTTCTTTTTCTCAATGTCTAGGCTTATGCATAAGCACTAGACTAGACACTGAGAAAAAGAAAAGGATATAGAAATACCAGAGTCATGTCATTGGAAGCCTATGTTTAAGGAACAGTTATTTTGGATTATGGTTATTCTGGTTGTACAAGTACTGCTCACTAAATAAAACACAGAAAGCAAATTGATATACAGCACATTACTTATGGTGAAGAAATGAAAAATTACACTACTGATATCTAAAAGAATTATTTCCCCAAAATATCTCAACAGAAAATTTTTAACATAAAACAGATATGAATGCAATTTATCCTTAATTTACCACAGAAATCTAGTTAAGTCACCTACATTTAGAAATCATTTCCATATTAAAAGTATTTTTCTGAAAATATATCTGAAAGTTAAATTCATGTCAATGAGCCTATAACCTATAACTCTATGTGGTTTATACAACACCTGTGGTTACTTGGGACTATAAAAGGAACCACAGAACTACACACTAGTATTAAACCTTCTTATATTCAAAATTGTACTTAATATTTACATATGAAAATTTAATTTTATATTACATGTAAATTAAAAGTTACTTTTGAACTTATGATGAGCACCAGGTGTTATAAATAAGTGTTGAAACATTAAAGTGTACACCAGAAACCAGTATTAAACAGTATGTTAAAAGACTTTATTTATTTGACAGAGAGAGAGACAGTGAGAGCAGGAGCACAAGCAGGGGGAGTGGAAGAGGAAGAAGCAGGCTTCCTGTTAAGCAGGTCCCAGGACTCTGGGATCATGATCTAAGCAGAAGGCAGATGCTTAACGACTGAGCCACCCAGTACCCTCACAGTATGTTAATTAACTGGAATTTAAATAAAAATGGAGAAAAATAAAAATTAGAAATTAAAAAAAAAAACAAGTGCAGAGGCATAGTGAGAAAAAAATTTATTTTTGAAACTAAATAGTATAATCATTTCTTAGCAAGGAAGAGCTCTCCCATTAAAAATAAAAGAGCTCCCATCATTTTGCCACAGTGTGTGAAAAAAGTCATTCTTTGGTAAGGAAAGTAAGAATAATTAAAACACAGACATATACACACACACAACAGATACAATTATTGTACACAGAAGTGAACCAAAAAGTGGAATAGTGTGTGAATATGCTTGTGATGAAATATAAACAAGATGGTGATGAAATTGGGCTGTGTTTCAACTCTGTCAACAGTCCTGTGTGTATTCTTTGGAAAAGATGTCTCAAAATGGCTGATGTAAAGAAAATGTAATCTGATCCATTTATACAGCAACATGTCTGAAAAGAGTAAAGGATGCTAATTGTAAGAACACAAACATACAAAAGAGTTTAAAAGAAATGATACATTCAATGTATTTCCTCCGGTAGTCAATGCTCAACAATAGTAAGTACCACATAGCACTTAAGTAAATATGAGGCAAATATCTAAGTGCTTAATATTTATTATTAACTTACTTAAATAAAACTTATTATATTCTAGTAACTGTTATTTTCCACATTTGACAGATAAAGAAACAGAACAAAAGAGTTTTATGCCAGGTCTATTCTCACATGACGAAGAGATTGGGAAGCTGGGATTTGAACCTAGTTCATTATGGTTCTGGGGTCATGCTCACCCCAATACTACAATGTAAGTCATATAATGTGATTTCAAATTTTCTGCAGCCCCATTGAGAAAAATAAAAGGAATAGGTGAAATATTAATAACATATTTTATTTAAACGAATACAACCAAATACTATTTCAACATATAACTGATACAAAAATTATTGAGATTTTTACATTATTTTTTCATCAGCATGTGTTTTGCACTTAGAATATTTCAATTTGGACTAGCCACATTTCAAGTGCTCAAGTGCCACTATAGGATGCGTTGCTGTAGAATATGTGCTTTCAGGTGTCCGGCACCCAGCCTTTTGAGGGGCCTGTCAGTGAGAACATGTACTCACTTTCTCTTTGAGGGTAGAGCCTTCTATTTCTAGCTCTTTGTCCAAACCCATCGCATGAGAGCTGAAAGTTGTGCTGGGATTCCTATCTGTGAAAGAATGTGACAATATTCATCCAATTCATGGTTATATTTTTGTTATCAGCTCAAACATTTAAGTTGAGTTACATATTGCTTTTTTTGTGTTGGGTTAGAATGAATCAATCTCAGAGTGCTTTAAGGTAAAACAATTAGTATTTTGGTATAAAAGAGTTTCTGCAGACTCTTCCTTGCAGACACTGGCTTTGGCATGCTTGAAACAGCCAGATAAGTTTTTACTGTTCACTTAACAGGTATCCACTATGTGTCCAAGTTAATGCAACATAAATAGGACCATCGCGGAAACCTATGTGCACTTTAAAATATAGAAAAGTTTATATTTAAAATAGGATATGAGAAGTTTTAAAAGACATCTCTGTTAATGGATAATTTTAAGAGTTTGTCTTTTAGTTTGCCTCTCTCTTTTTTTCCTTTACTCATTTGTTCTGTTTCCTCAGTTCCACATATGAGTGAAATCATATGGTATTTGTCTTTCTCTGGCTGACTTACTTCTTTTAGCACAATACTCTCTAAGTCCATCCATGTTGTTGCAAATGGTAAGATTTTGCTCTTTTTATGGCTGAGTAATATTCAATTGTGCATGTGTAGCACATCTTTATCCATTCATCAGTCAATGGACACTAGGGCTGTTTCTATAATTTGGCTATTGTAGATAATGCTGCAATAAACATGGAAGTGCATGGATTCCTTTGCATTAGTATTTTTGTATTCTTAGGGTAAATACAGAATAGTGCAATTGCTAGATCACAGGGTAGTTTTATTTTTAACTTTTTGAGGAACCTCCATGTTATAGAGAACAAACTGACAGTAACCAGAGGGAAGTGGGTAGGGGATGGGCTAAATAGGTAATAGGGATTGGAGGGCACTTGTGATGAGCACTGGGTGTTGTATAGAAGTGTTGAATTGCTGTATTGTATGCTTGAAACTAATGTTGCCCTATATGTTAACTAATTAGAATTTAAATAAAAACTTAAAAAAAAAAAAGTAATCCTAAGAAGTAGAGAAAAAGACCTTAAGCCTCCAGGCCAATGGAAGAAGCAGGGCCTGTGCTTAGTCTTACTAGGCTCTATTTTTATTTCCATAAACTCACATATTTTTACTTTAGAGAAAATAAATAAAGAATAAAATGGGAAAAAAAAAAGATAATTTTACATATACGTCCACACACACACAAAAACTATTCAATATTTATACCAAATAATAAACATGCAGGTAGTCCTGGCTTTCCACAGTTCCAAGGTGTATGAATTTTGGTTACCACAATTCAATTAAATAATATCAGCCTCTACAACATAGAATATTATTACAATGGCATATTGACTGTAACTGCATTAGGTCCACACCTGGCTGCTAGCTCCTTAGCATGTAGATTACTATGTAAATAATAGATGCTCATCATGACTAATGATGAATAATGTCACCTCTTTCATAGTCTGTTGGTGATCGATCACATCAGCCTATCCAGTTCATGAGCCAAAAGCAAAGCCGATGGTTGTATTGTCTCTCTGTTTCTCAGTGATGAACTCCTATGACATTTAACAGAAATGGATCATGAATGAGGGAACTGGCCAACGAAAACTGAGGAAGAAACTCAGAGTGACAGTGCTGAAGTGAAGTAAAATTTACATCAAAGGCAAATGGAGTTATAGAAGAAATAACTTGCTTGGGAATGTAGCTACTGCTGCCACTGCAGAGGCTCTAGACAGGAAGCCAGAGAAACTTAGTTAAGGCAAAACTTGGCATAGATGAAAAAACTGATTTTGACAAAAAGGAGGAAGATATTCCAAAGGAAGTGATGCCAACAAAAACATCACATTAAAGGAACTCTCAGAAATATTTCACGACATTGAAAGAGCAAAGAATAAAGTACTGGAAAGCTCATCTAAACTTAGAAGGAAATATGACAAGTCACCAAGGCATCCTAAAAAGATAGTAACCATGAATTATACAATGAGAAGCCAAGCACTGTTCACACAACTCTGGAGAAGGATTTTACAAAGAAAGAAGTTCCTTTAATTCTTAATATGCCTAATGCTTTAAACTACAGTGTATTAAATAAATATTAGTTTTACTGTTTTTTTTTCATGTCTCTATTTCATGACCACAGTAAGAGATGTCTTAATGTTTTGATAAAAAAAAAATTAAATGTAACAGAACAATCATCATTTTCCCATTGACTTGTTTGCATAGATGCATCTTGCACTGTCATTTTATGGCCCTGCACTTCCATGTAAATGCACGCTGAGAGATCATTATAGTCGTATGCATAGTGAAATCATATTCATTATAGTCACTGCAGAGTGAAAAAGCAAAAAGAGGGATGCCTGGCTGGCTCAGTCAGTTAAGCCACTGCCTTCAGCTCGGGTCATGATCCCGGGGTCCTGAGATGGAGTCCCACATCAGGCTCTTCCCTCAGTGGGGGGCCTGCTTCTTTCTCTGCCTCTGCCTGCCACTCTGCCTACTTGTGTTCTCTCTCACTCTCTGACAAATAAATAAATAAATAAAATCTTAAAAAAAAAAAAAGAAAGAAAATGCAAAAAGAAATTCATACTAAACAACATTTAGAATGTAAAATGAATTAATACACTTAAAGTCAACATCTTATCTATTCTGTCTGAGATAACAAACTATGAAACAACCTGGCAAATACTCTTATTGATCAGAATTTGTGACAATGTTATCTAACGTAGTAAATAAAATTAACAGGAAGAGGTAATGGTAAAATTTAAGGTAAGACAATGACAAAATCCAAGGGTAAATGAATCTCATGGTTATTCCAGTCGGATAATTAAGGACTTCTCAGTTTCCCATGAACGGATGTTCTGCTCCTGTTGACTTTTATATATACCTGCCTCATTAGTTTCTTCGCTCTTGTCTCTTACTTCCATTTATTTTAAAATTTACATCTGTCAATTTCTGATGGGAAGATGTACTAGTCAACAGCCAATCCTTAAAGAGTTCTACTCTATATCAGATACTGTGCTAGATTAGAAATATTTAAAAAAAAAAAAAGATAAATCATGGCTCTCTGAAAGATACTATGGGAAAGCTGATACTTAGAAATTTGAAACAAAGGATAAAAAATAACATGATTTTCTTTAATAAATGACACACAAGTTTTTAATATTTTCTTATTCACTGACATTTTTCTTTATAATATTCATGCCTATTGTCTTTATATTTTCACAAGTACACGATACCTTCATTCTTTGTAGAAATAGGCATATTTGAGAAGTATTTTATCAGTCTTTCTCCCTTTAAGATCTTACTTTTTAAGTTTCACTTTATTTTGCTTCCATATTTAGTTTTTGGACATGCACTTATGGTCTATATATTTCATGTTTTCTCCCTTTTCTTATCTTTTGCTAAATGTGAAGGTAGCTATGTCTTTCAACAGATAGATGACTTTGAAAAATGTATGGAATATTTTATGTGCTTGCCGTAATAATGAGTCACACTACTGCTTCAATTGTATCAAAACTCTTATGTGTAGTGTTCATCATCACTAGCCATCAGGGAGATTCAAATTAAAACCACATTGAGATATCATCTTACACCAGTTAGAATGGCTAAATTTAGCAAGACAGGAAACAACATGTATTGGAGAGGATATGGAGAAAGGGGAACCCTCTTCCACTGTTGGTGGGAATGCAAGTTGGTGCTGCCACTTTGGGGAACAGTGTGGAGATTCCTCAAGAAATTAAAAATAGAACTTCCCTATGACCCTGCAATTGCACTCCTGGGTATTTACCCCAAAGATACAGATGTAGTGAAAAGAAGGGCCATCTGTACCCCAATGTTTATAGCAGCATGGCCACGGTCACCAAACTGGAAAGAACCAAGATGCCCTTCAACGGACGAATGGATAAGGAAGATGTGGTCCATATACACTATGGAGTATTATGCCTCCATCAGAAAGGACGAATACCCAACTTTTGTAGCAACATGGACGGGACTGGAAGAGATTATGCTGAGTGAAATAAGTCAAGCAGAGAGAGTCAATTATCATATGGTTTCACTTATTTGTGGAGCATAACAAATAGCATGGAGGACATGGGGAGTTAGGAGAAGGGAGTTGGGGGAAATTGGAAAGGGAGGTGAACCATGAGAGACTATGGACTCTGAAAAACAATCTGAGGGTTTTGAAGGGGCAGGGGGTGGGAGGTACCAGGTGGTAAGTATTACAGAGGGCACGGATTGCATGGAGCACTGGGTGTGGTGCAAAAATAATGAATACTATTATGCTGAAAATAAATAAAAAATAAATTAAAAAAAAAGTCTTATGTGTAGATATGTGCCTTAATTTTTCTTCTGTGACTAATAAGGCACTCATGTGATCTATACCAAAAATTTTATCTCCAAATGAAAAGATTAAACTGGAGCATACATGCTTTGAAAGAATCTATTTGTTGACATATTTTTTTAAAAGATTTTATTTATTCATTTGACAGAGATCACAATTAGGCAGACAGGCAGGCAGACAGAGAGAGAGAGAGAGAGAGGAGGAAGCAAGTTCCCTGTGGTGCAGAGAGCCCGATACAGGGCTCGATCCCAGGACTCTGGGATTGTGACCCAAGCCGAAGGCAGAGGCTTCAACCCACTGAGCCACCCAGGTGCCCCGACTTAAATTTTTTGACAATGAAGTTAACACTTTCATTTTAGAACTGGTATACACTTCACTTTTTAAAACATAGACCTAATCTGAATTGATTACACACACACACACACACACACACACACACACACACACACATAAATAAGATTGTATTTATTTAAGAGAGAGAGAGAGCAAGAGCAGGGAGAGAAGCAGAGGCAGAGGGAGATGCAGACTCCCTGCTGAGCAGGGAGCCAATGTGGGGCTCATTCCAGGAACCTGGGATCATAACCTGAGCAGTAACTGGCCAAGCCACCCAAGCACCCCTGAATTTATATTTCTCAAGACATTCAAGCCTAAAGTTCTACTTCAGGAAAGTGATCATATTTAACTAATCCGTTGTTAATTAATAAATCTGTCTAGAGAAAGCTAATGAACTGATTCCTTTTTAATAGTGAATATCAATGCTCAGAGAAACTTAAAACTCTCTTAGAAGTCAATCATTATGTCTCTAATATGCACCAATATTCTTTATTATTCACTGATTATGATTAATATCCCTATGGAAATTTTGCCAATTAGAAGTGTTTAATTTGAATTTTCTCAAATCTTTTAGTTAACCTACCCTTTGAGAATTGTCTTTAAACATATTCACTTACATCTATACATAAGCCCTCAAATTATGCCATAACTAATATCCCTGCACAATGCTACCTTGTAGTACACATTTTTAAAGTTCAAAACAAAGCTTATATTCACTCATTCAGAAAACGCAATTTAAAACCCTGAAATAAGTGCCATTTATAAAACCACACTGAATTTTTTTCATTCAAGCAAATCTATTTGAAATATACTTGATATTCTAATACTTTTTTCTAGAAGAACATCCTTAAGGACTGAGCAAAATCCTTACATTTCAGATTAAAAAAAAAAAAAAAGTCCAAACATTGTAATTATCTTTATGTTACCATTCCTGTAGGCTTTTTCAGGGCATATATTTCCTTTTTCTTTCTGAATACATTTGCTTTTTGAACAATCTAATTATTTGTTTTCATTGTTGTTTGTATGCTTTTAAAACAATTCCATTTCTCTATAAGTTAACATCAAATGTATATTTGTGCATATAAGTTCAACAATGAACACTTCAATTTCATTATCTATCAATAAATTTCAATTTTCAGGTTTTTTTTTTTTCAATATTCAACCTACAGGGCCAGTCACAATACTAAGAGGGTAACCATATAATTTGTAGCAAAATGAGGAACTGGATCTCTTTTCATGGAGCTGACACAGTGGGGAACATAAACATATCTCTGGAAACAGGATAAATGTAAATTTGCAAATTTGACGAGAAATAAATAAGTGCAAAATGCAAGGAGAGTTTAGAGAAAATGCATCTGACCCACTCAGAGGCATTTCCTTTAGAAAAAGATCTCCCTGGGGAAATTACATTTTAGATGAAATGTATGAAGCCAAGAAGGAAGGCAAGATCATTCTAGGCAAAGGAAGGGAAATGATGGAAGTACAAAGGACCAAAATACAGAGAGCACTTTGGAGCCTAGAGACCAACACCAGTCACAAGGAAAGATGCTGCTAAGGGAGAGTTATGGGAGAGAGGAGGCACTACAAAAGCAGGTCACGGTAAAGGAATTGTCCCTACCATAGTCTGGTATACTTCATTCTAAGACTGAGAGGTGACTAAATCAATTTTTTGGCAGCAAAAATGTGGTATAATCATGCCTCCAGTTTAAAACAGGATGCTCTCTCTAGAAGAGGGACTAGAATGGATTATGAAGTGATTATACCACTGATGGCTTGGTCCATGAAGGAGGTTGTGAAGGTGGACACTAGTGGAGGACATCCAAGATAATTTTATTTAAGACGTCCAGTGTGCATGATTTGTGATGGGCTGGGTATGGGAGGATAAATGGAGAGGAGATGATTCCTAGTCATCCTTTTGGGCAATGGAATCACTGGCAATGCTATTCATAGCCGTAAAATATTAGAAGGTCAGAAGTTTGGGGATGGGAATATAATGAGTTCTGGGCTAAGGGAAAGCCATCCTTTGTACAACCATGACTGGAGCCAAAAAGAGAGACAAGTAAGCCAAATATACCTTCTTTAGATTAGAAAAGCTGGGCCCCTGATGAGGTCCTAATCACAGAGACCTCACAGAGACGCCAGGCTTCCTGGTGCCTTCTTGAAAATTTTCTAAGTTTCCATTCAGTGTGTAAGACTGAGCATGGCTGGAAGGGGCTTTTGGATGGGGTCCTCTGAGCTGAGACCAGGACCCACATGAGTTAATTCCTTTCCAACATTTCTGTGTTTCATGATACTCTCTTCCAACCTGTTTAAGAAGTCAAACTAATTGCCCTGAAGGTTTCTGAACTTGTGTCTAAGTAATCTCCTAGGGACCTAGTGGGAAGGTAGGTTTCAAGAGAGAGACCTGATAAAAACATCACTCTTTCTGTTCAGTGTGGGATTTCTTTTCTGACATTATAAAATTAGCTCACCAGAATTGTCTGGATATGCAGACCTGGGGACTCAAATTATTCGTATAGTCAAGAATATTGCAAAATATTTGGGTCTCCTTTCCCCCCAACACTCACACAGTCCTACAACTGGCCCTGTGGTCAAAGCCATAGGGAAAATTTGTGATTTAAAGATCCGTAAATGCTTCCCAAACCAAAGCCAAAGCAGAAAGAGTACTGAGAAGAGAATTTGAATGCTAGGCTGGAAGAAAAGAGACACACATTGAACCAAAATATTAAACTATCTCTATCTGGATCAAGGTTAGAAGCTAGAGTCCTGTTCAAAAATAAGTATAACAGACCTCAGTGGGTTGAGACCTAGGTAGAGGACATATTCTGATCATGAATGTCTCCTTTTTATTTGGGCTAAGGCTGTTGCTTGAAATGGGAGAGTTCTGAAAGGAGCAGCTTTCTATGAAATGTTGTGGGATTCCAGATCTGAGGCTCAATATGATGATTCATTAAATAAATGAGCTGGGACATCTCATTGAAAATAAAATATTGGGATTTTTTGCTTCATTTTCCATAATAACAGACGCTGAATTTGATGCCTGCTATCATCCTTTCATCTTTATGTTCTGTTCTGTTCTCTTATATTGTGTTTATTTCCTGTGTCTTCTGTACCTAAAACTGTGGTTTCAGTACAGCCCACACTAACATAAAATCTGCCCTCAAACAGCACTAGTAAGAACTGTTCTTGCCACAGAAGATGCCTTAATCAGAAATCAAGGTGAGAACTAAAGAATGACCCTAGTTTCAGCCTAAGCAAGAATTCCTGGTGGGGCGCCTGGGTGGCTCAGTGGGTTAAAGCCTCTGCTTTCGGCTCAGGTCATGATCCCAGGGTCCTGGGATCGAGCCCCGCATCGGGCTCTCTGCTCAGTGGGGAGCCTGCTTCCTCCTCTCTCTCTGCCTGCCTCTCTGCCTACCTGTGATCTCTGTCTGTCAAGTAAATAAAATCTTTTTTTTAAAAAAAAAAAAAAAAGAAGAATTCCTGGCTCACGTCACCACATCACAGGACAGGAGAGGATTAGTGGAGCAAAGACCTATATGCTATCAAGAATTTTGTTATCATTTTTCTTGGTTTCCCTCGAAGGGTCATCTACATCTTTCAAGTACACATCCCATTACCACATGAATAGGTTCTTTCCTGCCATTTCCACTTAGAAACACCCTTAACAATGATGGGATGAGTTTACAGCACATGTCCATCCCCAGGCTGGCAGCAGTGTCCAATAGCATCTGTCAGTTAGACCCCTAACTAGAGAAAGTAGAGAGGCAGTTCCCAAAAGGAGACTGTGCTATTCTAGGGAAGGAGAGAGTGACGAGGCAAAATGATAGTTCTGGAGGCAGACCAGAATCTCAGCCTCCCTGTTATTCATACGCCATGCCTGCTTTGAGCACCGCATCATTTAAACCTTGACCCAATTTATTACTCCTATTGATTAATTTTCCTGGGTATGACCAATTATCTTCCTGATCCTCCTCCAATTCCTGTATTTTCTGGTATCTTTGGACTTGACACATTATGAAAAGTTATTAAAAGGTTACAAAAACTGTAGGTAATGTCAAGTAACTGATATTCCACTCATTGCTACAAAAATTCTGAATAATTGTAACTGACGCTGTTATTTGTATTTTACTATTTTCTATAATATTAAATAGAATTTTACTATATAAATGAAGATAAAAACAACATATTTTTAAAAAGATATAAAGTATTACTTTCTATTATATACTAATTGAATTATATATCAGTTTAATATCTCTAGAGCATGTCTGCAATATGTAACTATGTATTACATGTATAAACATGGCTTAGATGAGAATCAAGGGATTCAAGTTCCTATCCAGATTTCCCAATTTGTATCACTCCTTTGTCTCACATTTTCTTTTCCACATTAAAATAGAAATATTCAATCAATTAATTTGATGTTCATTTAACCTAGCATCTCTAGAAATGTTACGCATTTATCTTCTTACTAGCATCAAAGCAGTAAGCAGTAAGGAGGAAAGGGTGAAGAGAAAAAATCGTAGTGGCCCAGAGGAAACTATAAAGGGAAAAACAGGCAAAACTTACAAGACACTAACATTTTGTACAGTTGGAAGTAATGAAAAAAATCAAACTTATTTGAAGAGCATGTGCAACTCTTTTTTAATGGAGAGGTGCCAAGTGGTACAAAATATACAATAGAAGGACTGTTTAAAAATGCCATACCCACGATACACTTGGAATTGAAATGCTGTAGCTCCCAGAGGCCACTCCCAGACCATCATTTCAAGACCAGTCCCTTTCTCTACCACCTCTCATCCTCTCCCACACACAGTGTTTTTGGACAGAGTGGGCATCTGTTCACCATGCATATATGTTGATACATTCAGCTTTCCTTTTTGCAATGCATTCTTCTCCTTGTAAGGCAAGCGATATTGAACTCTCTAAAAAGTCAGGTTAGTGGATTTATGCATCCTTGGATTTGTGCAGTAATGGGATGGCCTGCCTTATACCCATTCAAAGATTAATGATTCCTTGTGGATTATAGTCTAGACATTGTTCTCTTGGAGAACCAGTAGGACTAGATAAAACATCTAAAAAAAAAAAAAAAAGCATCAAAGCTACTATGTGTTGCCATTACTTAGACAATAAAAATAACTATACATGCTAATGGATATTTCTACCAAAATTAAAAGCTAAAATTTATTAAATTGTTAGTGCAGAAAATTCCTCTAGCATCACCATCTATTTTGCAGTAGATAAGGGTAAAATAAATATTTAAAATTATTTTTAATACATAAATTGAAATTCAATTCAAAAGAAACTGTAAGAAGGCTATTAAAAATCTTCTGTCATTAAAGTAGATTGGAGGCAAACTCAAAATATTTTTCCCTTTAAGGTTATTTTATCTATCACAGTGGAAACATTTGACAATGTTTCAGAGAGTACATTTCAATGAACCCTTCAGTCAAGAGATGCTCTACCAACCACCCATTTTATATAAAGAGCCTCATGACCCTTCCCATAACAGGCAAGTTCCCCACCTATCACTGAGAACTCAGTGCAAGAACTTAACTATTCTATAGACAAATACATATGTTGACCACGAATTCATTTTTCAGTGAATTCATTTGTTACTTATCAAATATTTATTAAACACATAGCTTGTGAGGGCTTCATGTATGCATTAAAAACAAAGGTTTTGAAGACCAATTCCTTAGTTGATGGAGAATACATAAATGATTATTAGCTTTCAAGGTGTTGTATGTACATATTTGAAGGATTTTGTAAAAAGTAAAAAAAAAAAAAAAGAAAGAAAAAAAATGAAAAATCTTTATTTTTAAAGCATCATTTCTTGAACGTTGCAGTTTAATTATAGTAATATATCACATTGTGCCTTTTAAGATATTCTATCTAGGGTAACCTGTTCAGTGTCAGATAATTATGAGGCTAGTTAGTGCACTTGAGAAAAGTAACATACAGTTTCAAATCTTTCTTAGGATGATACCTGAATAGCACTTGGTATCACACTGTTATTCTCAGTAAAATGGAAAATATTTCAAGGAAGAATTATATAAGATTGTTTCATTGCTATTCTGATTTAGGGAAAAAAAAAACACTTTTCTTAAGGATAACTGGACTTGTTTCATTATACTATATGATGAGAGTTCCTATTTTATTTGAAGTTGCATTTTGTTCAAAACAAATAATAGAGCTCAAATATGCAACTTAGAATAGAGATGTTATTATGAATTTAGAACTCACAATTTGAAGGAATTTTATTAAAGAAGATATGTTATGGGCACATTTAAAAGTAAAGTAATATAGTCATAAAACTTTCAGCATAACAGAGGAATAAATAACTCACAGATACATATAACCTATAGAATAAAAAACATTCTAAGCGTGTTATACCTGCACTACACACTTTCTTAATAAAATCTTCAACTGTGTACTATTACCAAACAAACTAAAACCTATAGACAAGGGAGTAGTATCACATAAATTTTAAGCAAGGGTGTAATCCATTCATAGCATGTGGGTCTATTATTAAAAGCTTACCACACATGTGCCAAGTCTTGTACTCACACTATGGATACCCCATGAACACAAGTCCGAAAGTCCCTGTCTCAGGATGAACATTCGAGTGGTGAGAGACAGGGAATGAACAAACAAAAAACCAATTTGCAGAAGTCTGATGGTGGTGAATGCTCTCAAGGAAGGAACCAAAGAAGGTCAGGGGCTGAAGGGAAGGTGAGGGGTTTTCCGTTTCCAGTTTTCATCAAAGAAGGCCTCATTGTGAAAACTGCATTTGAGGCAGCGCTCATGTAGCTGAGGAGGAAGGCATGCACATATCTGGGTAGACGGGGCAGAGTCTTCTAGGTGGCCGAGGGAATAGCAAGCTTGCCAGGGTGACTGGACATAATTTTAAACAAGAGAAACTGGATCAAGAGTCTTTCAAAAAGCTTGCAAGGTGCTGACTTTTATTCCTGAGTAAGACAGAGGCCACTGAAGAAACTGATAGTTTTGACTTGATTTCTAATAGGGTCACTCTAGCTGCTATAAGACTGCAATACACAGGGTAGAAGAGGGAAAGCAGGCAGCAATACAGATAACATAAACGTAGGCCATTTATTAAAAACTAAATAAATCTTGGCATATCTAGTGATGGCAACACTTTTTTTTTTTCTATTAATAGTTTTGTTTTTTTATTTAGGTACTAATGTTTCCTGAAAATATCATAAGGCTGCCCATATTCACTTCTGACATTGCCTGTTTTGGAACAGTTTGCAAACTGGTAGTCTCTCAAACCTAATGATATTTTCAGTTCATTTTCTTGGTCCCAGAAAGTAGAGGGGGGAAAAATGACAGTAACAACAAAAAGCAAATTATATAATTTTTGAAAATTAAGAACTTTCATATTAAAAATCCGCATACCTGGGACGCCTGGGTGGCTCAGTTGGTTAAGCGGCTGCCTTCGGCTCAGGTCATGATCCCAGCGTCCTGGGATCGAGTCCCACATCGGGCTCCTTGCTCGGCAAGGAGCCTGCTTCTCCCTCTGCCTCTGCCTGCCTCTCTGTCTGCCTGTGCTTGCTCGCTCTCTCTCCCTCTATCACTGGCAAATAAATAAATAAAAAATCTTAAAAAAAAAATTTTTAAAAATATAAAAAAAAAAAATCCACATACCTCAAAAAACAATAGCAGATCTGACAACAGCAGATAGAAAGACACAAAGAAAGTTTAAGAAGGGAGGGAAAAGCGGTGCTTCTGGACCTTTAATGTGTATACACATCACTTGGGAAATTGTGGTTGGCAGATTGTGACTGAAAATGTCTGGAGCAGGACCTGAGAGTGCATTTCCAGCAACCTTCCAGGGGCTGCTAATGATGCAGGTCCAGACCAGACCTGGAGTAGAAAGGGGTTTAGAGGGTAGTAACAGTTCACACCCTCTCCTCCAATCCCCACATTCCAACCCATTCACTGTTGTTGCTCAAGTTGTTATTGTTACTGTAAGGGCCTACTTAGCCAGAGCGATTCCATCTTGGTAAAACAGCCATTTTGTTGTTTATGCAGTAAACTTAAATTGACCCTGGCCCCCCAGAGAAACTTACTTAGAAACAAGTCTGGGTAACCAGTAAAGTATGGTAGACCAGTCCCTGAGTCCCTGATAACAGAGCCCAAATGCAAGGACGAGTCAGGCCAGGTGGAGACATCCAATCCGTAAAGCACATATAAAATCTCCCTAACCACCAACGAATGTAAATCCCGCCTTTTGGGCGTCAAACTTGGGCGCCAATTCTGACCAAAGTAATAGGCTAGTTCAAACAGCTACTCTAGGGTAAACTGTAATTCAGCTGGCCACCCGTGTGTGACCTAGCATGACTATGCAACTTTCTCTGTGTGTTACAATCTCATTGGCCAGGCTCAACCACATGGCCTTTGCTTTATAAAAGCTAGTCTGTGAGGGCAGGTGGGAGTCGCTCTCTCAGTTAGAGACAGCCCTGGCTGATAAGTTTGATTCTCGATGCTGGAGCGAAATAAAGCTTTGCTTGACCTTCGCTTTGTATCAGTCTTGCTCCTTTGATCACTGACCCCATCAGTTACTACATTGATGCCTGCAGCCTTCTGAATATTTATCTCCTGATTTAGAATATGGTCTCTTGGATGAAATAAGTAAAGAGGATAGCAAGTTTTTTAAACTAGGAATTGGGGGGTACCTGGGTGGCTCAGTTGGTTAAGCAACTGCCTTTGGCTCAGGTCATGATCCCAAGGTACTGGGATCAAGTCCCACATCGTGCTCCCTACTGAGCGAGGAGCCTGCTTCTCCCTCTTCTACTCTCCCTGCTCATGCTCTCTCTCCCTCTCTCTCTCTCTCTCAAATAAATAAAATGTTTAAAAATAAAACTGGAGTTGCAATGCACACAGGTGATACACTTATAAACTCAAAAGAAAAATAATTAGTAGCGTGTTTCACCATTGAAATATAAAGTCAGTTGACTTTCAGGAACACATGGACAGTCAGCTTAAATATGCTATGTAAACAGCAGTGACAGATCACAGTGGGGAATGCTGGGGGAGAGGGGAGGGGCATAATAACTGAATAACATTAACACAGAGAAAAAGAAAGCAAGCAGAGAACAGTTGTTTTAGACGTCATGGGCATCCATGCTCAGATCTCAGTTTCAGACAATTCATTCTGATGTAGGTATCCAGCTTCAATTACAAATAGACGTTCAGAGAAATATTCAGTCTGCATCATTACCAACAGTGTGAGAAATTCAGAAAACTAACAGAAAAAAAAAAAGTAGTGGTTTCTAATGTGATTCTTTATTGTGGGTTTGATTGCCACTAATAGCCAGCAGATGGGATAGATACATAAGGGAGGGAAAAAAAACCTCATAGAAGTTTTCTGGCCAAAATAAGCTGTTATATTCTAAATTGCACCATAACTTTGAGAATAGCAAACTGCTACTGGATGTAGTTTTTCAGAAAACAAAATTATTTTTAAAGGTAGGTTCCTTTATTAACAGTAATTGTTCCAAATACTTCTCTATTGGGGTGATTTTTTTATTGTATTTTCAAATAAAGATTCCATTTTCTTCCAAGGCATAATTCCTCTAGTTCTAAACTCCTTGTATTGAGTGGAAGGCTTTGAACAGCCAGTTTTTGCTAAAAAGCAAAACAAAACAAACAAAAAACTCACAAAAGATTACAATAAGATGGCTAGCTACCCCAATTGTAAATCTATGATCCCTAAAGCTTAAAAACCACTACTCATAAGGTCTCTGGCTGTGAATGCATGTGTTCAACAAACAGTTACACTGAACACTGATTGTTAAAATCCCATATACGTTCTGCAGATCTAGTGCTCAGCATAGTGATTATAGTCAACAATACTATATTATTTTTTTAAAGAGTTTTATTTATTTGAGAAAGAGAGAGAGAGCATGAGCGGGTAGGAAGGGAGAGAATCAATCATCCTAGAAGCTTGATGCAGGGCTCAATCCCAGGACCCTGGGATCATGACCTGAGCTGAAGGCAGACACTAAACTGACTGAGCCACTCCGGTGCCCAACAATACTATATTATAAACTTCAAAGCTGCTAAGAGACCAGATCTAAATTGTTCTCACCACAAAAAAGAAATGATATTGTGTGACATGATAAAGGTATTAACTAATGCTATGGTGGTCATCATATTGCAATACATAAGTGTATCAAATCAGCACATATACACCTTAAACTTACATAAAATTACATGTAAATCATATCTCAATTAAAAAAAAAATTCCCCAAAGCTGATCCTGAAGGAAAAATTTCATCACAAAATGAACCCCTGCAATATCAGATTATCTTAATCGTTGTCTGAATGCAACATGACTGATCACAAGGGAAGTTATACGTGATTTGGAGTTTTCCTCTAATATGAAAGTATGAGGTAACAACATGGACATCTGTTTTTAATCCAGTTTCAAAAAGTGAAGAAATACAACATAACTCTTTCTTGAAAATTCATAGTTGATAAGTGGAATTATAGTTTAAATATAGTTCTTGAAGATTATTTTATTTGATATTGGGATATTAGTACATTAAACAATGAAACATGAATTTAAAAATCTGGCATAACTTAATATCTATTATATTGGCTTTGCATTATTTAAATTTTTATTGACATCTGCTTAGCTTGAAAAAAAAGATAAAGCTTTTTCTAAAGTGATCTGGGTAATACACATAATATCTGTATTGACTGCTAATATGGATCTTATTTATCTGTTTGAAAGCTATTAACTTCATATACAAAATAAAGTATTAATTATTTAATATAGTGTCATATTCTTGTTGTAATATAATTACAATTCCACATCACTTTAAAGAATGTCAACATATAAAACAAATGAGATATTTATTTCAATATAAATTTAATTATTTAAATGTATTTGAAAAATGATACTCAGATAGTAAGGATAAATTTCAGGACATGACTGATTTCTGATATACTACTCTTAGTTATATTGAGTCCTTATGTGATCACATAATTATTGATTACACACAGATCAGATTTGTCAGAAATGATGCAAAAGCCAAAGACAAAGGGAAAAGACAAACAGAAGACTCTTGTTTGATTTTTCAGTCAGAATCCGAACAGATGCATTCTTAGTACCTTATGCAATAATCTCACAATTTCCTGTCTCAGTGGATTCCACATCCTGTCTGTGCTACCCAAAATGCTGTATCTCCCCATGGTCCCCACAGGATACAGCTGGTACACTCAAATTAAGGTAACACTTTATTTGCAAAGGGACTAATTACAAAGATGTGGACAAGGAATAGGGGAACAATAAGGGAAAGTTCAGGGACCAGGGCTAGCAGGGGTGGAGTGGTTGCTACTAGTTGTCTCCTCAATGGAAGAAGAAGCTATCGAAACCCAGAAGAGATGTGTGGATGAGTTGTTTGAAGGGAAACGGTGGCAATAGGGCAGGACACGGTCTCAAAGAATAAGTCAAGGAATATATAATACTCAGACCCCCTTTCCTCCTGTCTCTTGAAAGGAGTCCTTATTGGCCAATCCCAACAGACTAAAATAGTTTCTGGGACAGAGAAGGGTACAGAAGTGTAGAGGGGACCTGAGGAAGTAAATAAAAGACAGCAACACAAACCCTCAAAGGAATACAAAAAGTATGCTTTCTTTTCAAACCTGAAATTTCCTTTCTAATTCTTGCAATTATCAGGAAAGAATTTAAGAGGGAAAATATAGCAATGCATAATCTAAATGTCAGTGGCAACCTAAATTGTCATACAATAAATACCTGTCTTGCTAGGAAGACACTAGAATGTTAGATATGTCCATAAAAGGTTAAATATCATTATTAAAAGGATGGATTGATCTTTGTATTTGAAAAAAATTAAGAATAAAATCTTTTAAATAAAAAAATCAGTATAACATAAGCACATTGAATAAAATTTAGTAAAAACTTAGTAAAGACTAAGAATAAGAAGAAAATTACACACAAACACACACACACTTGAACTGGGAACTTCTTGAGGCACAGAGTGTGATATTTTAAACCAAATTAAACTGCTCTATTCACCATTCTAGTTGAATTAACTGTCCATTTTATTTAGGACTCATATTTAAGCACTACCACAACCCCCATTACACATCTTGTTATGTAAATCTTTCAAAATGGCTAATTACAGTTTCTGAGGTGGTGACATGCTGCTACACTGAAGCATCCTGCATTGTCTTTGATAGCCCTGATCATTGTAGCACCTCAAAAGCCACCTTATGCATCCTCAGGCTTGCAATACAAACAAATGAAGTAGCATAGGAAAATGGGATAAACCCTTCCTGACCATTGAAGATGCAGTATGCATTTTGAACAGTGGTCTGCTGTGCACATACAATTCTACCACTAGGCATTTCCTTATGAGTAGGAAGTTCATGGTAAAAGAGATTCCTCACCTTGGAAGACTGACGGGTCTTGGAAGACCCTCAACAATGGGGACATATCAGGAATAAATTAGGCACTTTAGACAATCACAAAGATTCAAGAGTCAACTTACAACTACCACAAAGTTCAATAAAGTTTCATCACCTATAGAAGGTCCACTCCTTTAAGATTGAGACATAGAATTTTTGTCTACACATAGAAGCAAACACAGAGAGTCAAGCAAAATAAGGATACAAAGGAATATGTTCCAAATGAAAGAACAAGATAAACCTCAAGAAAAAAATCTTAATGATACAGATATTGCTAATTTTTTTGATAAAGAATTCAAAGTAATGGTCATAAAGATGCTCACCAAACTTGAGAGAACAATGGATGAGCACAGAGAGAATTTCAACAAAGACATAGAAAATATAAGAAACTACTAAGCAGAAGTAATAGGACTGAAGAAAATAATAACTGAACTAAAAAGTATACTAGAGGGGCTGCCTGGGTGGCTTAGTTGGTTAAGTGTCCGCATTTGGCTAAGGTCATAATCCCAGAGTCCTGGGATAGAGCCCTGCATGGGGCTCCTTGCTCAGTGGGAAGTCTGTTTTTTCCCTCTCCCTCTCCCCTCTCCCCTGCTCATTCTCTGTTTCTAATAAATAAATAAAATCTTTAATAAAAATACATAAAGGAGTTCCCCAGCAGACTAGATGACAAAGGAGAAAAAATCAGTAATCTGTAAAACAAAGCAATGGAAGTGACCCTGAGAGAGCAGGAAACAGATACTTAAATGAAGATATCTTAAGGGACCAATAGGACAAGACCAATAGGCAGAATAACATTCACATTATGTGGGTCCCGGAAGGAGAAGTGAGAGAAAGGGACAGAAAATTTATTTGAAGAAATAATGACTGAAAACTATCCTACAAAAACAGATATCTAGGTCCAAGAAGCCCAGAGAGTTCCAAATAAGAACAACCCAAAGAGATCCATACCAACACACACTATAATTAAAATGTCAAAACTTAAAGATAAAAAGAGAACCTTAAAGGCAACAAGTAGAAAAAGGAATTGCTATATACAAAAGGAACCCATAAGGTCACCAACAGATTTCTTAACATAAATTTTGCAGGCCAGAAGAGAAAGGCATGGCATATTCCCAAGGCTGAAAGGAAAAAACAAACAAACAAACAACAAAACCTCCAACCATGAATACTCCACCCAGCAATGGCAGAATCATAGGAAAGGCAAAGAGTTTTCTAGACAAGAAAAAGCTAAAGGAGTCTATCACTGCTAAACCAATCTTACAAGAGATATTGAAGGGACTTCTTTAAGCTGAAAAGGAGTTGCCATAATTAATAACAAGAATACATATGAAAGTAAAAATCTTACTGGAAAAGGTAATTATATAGCCAAAGTAGTACATTAATCACTTATAAAGCTATTATGAAGGTTAAAACACAAAGGTAGTAAAGTTAATACAATGATTAATTAAGAAATACATAAAATAAAAACATATGAAATGTGACATCAAAACATAAAATGTGGAAGGAAAATAAAAAGGTAGAGTTTTGGAATATGTTGAAATTTAAGTTGCTATCACTTGAAATAAACTCTTCTATATGTAGGATGATGTATGTGAACCTCACAATAACCACAAAACAAAAACTTATAGTAAATACACAAGGTAAAATAAAAACAAAAAGAATCAAAATATAACCATAAAGAAAATTATCAAACCATAAAGTAGGAGATAAAGAGAAGAGAGGAACAGAGAGAAACTACAAAAGAAGTCATAAAACAATTAACAAAATGACAGCAAGTACCTATCTACCTATCAATAATTATTTTAAATATAAATAGACTCCCAAAAGATAGAATGGGTGAATGGATTAAGAAAAAAAAGGCACATCTCATATCCATATATTGTCTAAATTTAAGAGACTCACTTCAGAAGTAGGAATACACAAACTGAAAGTAAAGAGGTGGAAAAAATATTACATGCAAATGGAAACAAAAAGAAGCTGGGGTACCTCTAATATGTCAAAGTGGACTTTCAAAAGGACTGTAGAGGGGAACCTGGCTGGGTCATTCAGAGCATTATGTGACTCTTGATCTCAAGGTTGTGAGTTTGAGGTCAACACTGGGTATAGAGATTATTTAAAAATTTTAAAAAATATGACTACAGAGGTAGATAAGACAAAGAGGGTCACTACATAATGATAAAGGGTTCAATTCAGAAAGAAGTTATAGCATTTATAAATATATGCATATATATATTTATATTTATATCCGCAGCATAGAAACACCAAGCAAATATTAACAGACCCAAGGGAAAAAATTGACAGCAATAGAGTAAAAAGGGATTTTAAGATCCCAATGACATCAATGGATAGAGCATCCAGATAGAAAATCAGAAAGACCAGCCTTAAATTACCCATTAGATCAGACAGACTCCATAGATACAGATGCAGAATATACATTCTTCTCAAGTGTACATGGAACATTCTCCAGGTTAGGTCACATGTTAGGCCACAAAACAAGTCTCAATAAATGCAAGCCTGAAAACACATCAAGCATCTTTTCCAAACATGAGGGCATGAAACTAGATATAAATTACTAGAAGAAAACTGAAAAAAAAAAACTACAAGCACATGGAGATTAAAATGTTAGTGAATATCTACTAGATCATAGAAGAAATCAAAGAAAAAATATAAAATACCTAAAGATAAATGAAGTGTAAATACAACACACCAAAATCTATGGGATGCAGCAAAAAGTGATCCTAAAAGGGAAATTCATAGCAATATAGGCCTACCTCGGGAAATAAGAGAAATCTTAAACAGTTTAATTTTACATCTAAAGGAACTAGAAAAAGAAAAACAAATGAAGCCCAGATTTAGTAGAAGGAACGAAATAATAAAGATCAGAGTGGAAATAAAGAAAACATAGACTAAAAAGAGAATAAAAAAAAAAAAAGAATGAAACTAAGTGTTGATGCTTTGAAGACATAAACAAAATAGACAAATCTTTGGCTAGACTCACCAAGAAAAAAGAGAAGCTTCAAATCAATAAAATCAGAAATAAGAGAGAAGCTACAAATTATACCACAGAAATACAAAGAAACATAAGAGACTACTATAAACAGTTACATGCCAATAAATTTGACAACCCAGAAGAAATGGATAAATTCTTAGAAATGTACAGTGTTCTAAGACAAAATCAAGAGGAAACAGAAAATCTGAATAGACAGATCACTAGTAAGGAGATTGAATCAATAATAATAAAAAAAAAACTTCCCAACAAACAAAAGTTCAGGATGAGATAACTTCACTGGTGAATCTGCCAAACACTCGAAGATTTAATATCTATCTTTCTCAAGGTCTTCAAAAATTGAAGAGGAGGGAATGCTTCCTAATTCATTTTATAAGGTTAGCATTGCCCTATTACCAAGACCAAACAAGAATACAACAACAAAGAAAAGATAATTTCAGGCCAATATCTCTGAGGAACATAGACGCAGAAAATGTCAATAGAATACTATTAAACTGAATTCAACAATACAATGAATCACACACCATGATCAAGTGGAATTCATTCCAGGGATGCAAGGATGGCTCAATATTCTTGAAAATCAACCAATGTGATACACCACAATAACAAAATATTAAAATAGCATGATTGTTTAATAGATATAGAAAAGGAATTTTATAAAATTCAACATCAATGTACCCAATCTCAAGAAACTGGGAATAAAGGAAACATAGCTCAATATAAGAAAGGTCATATATGACAAACTTACAGCTAATACCATACTCAAGCATGAAAAGATGAAAGCTTTTCTTCTAAGATCAGGAAAAATACAAAGATTCTCATCCTACCCAATTTTATTCAACACAGTATTGGAAGTTCTAGGCATAGCAACTAGGCAAGAAAAAGAAATAAAAAGCATACAAATAGGAAAGAAAGACATAAAACTGTCACTATTTGTAGATGACATGGTACTACATATAGAAAACACTAAAGATGCCACCAAAAAACTGTTAGGACTAATAAACGAATTTAGTGAATTTGTAAGATACAAAACTAATATACAGAAATCCTTTGCATTTCTATACACCATGAACAAACTATCAAAAAGAGAAGTCAAGAAAACAATTCCACTTACAAATGCATCAAAAATAATAAAATACCTAGGAATAAATTTAATGAAGGAAGTGAAAAGTGTGTACATTGAATGCTCTAAGACATAGATGAAAGAAATTGAAGAAGACATAAATAAATAGAAAGAGATTCTGTGCTCATAACTCAGAAAAATAAATCTTGTTAAAATGTCCATACTGCCCATTACATAATGTCAACTAATATCTGAAAAAGGAGGCAAGAATACACAACAGAAAAAAGACAATCCCTTCAATAAATGGTGCTAGGCTAGACAGATAGATGTAAAAGAATGAAAATAGACCATTATCTTATACCATATACAAAAATTAACTCAGAATAGGATAAAGACTTAAAGGAAGACCTTAAACTATAAAACTTATAGAAGAAAACATAGGCTATAAGTTTGGTTTTAGTGACTTTTTTAAAAAATCTGACTACAAAGACAAGGAAAACAAGCAAAAGTAAACAATAGGACTGCATCAAACTAAAAAGCTTCTAAACAGCAAAGAAGACCATCAACAAAATGAAAAAGCAACCAACTGAATGGAAGAATATATTTGCAAATCATACAACCGATATAAGAAGTTGTGATGTTTACATATACACATATATATACACAATGGATTACTGCTCAGTTATAAAAAAGAATGAAATAAGTCATACAGAGAAAGACAAATACCACATTTACATGTAGAATCTAAAATCAAAACAATCCAATAAAAACAAGACAAAACTCAGACTCTTAGACACAGAAGACAGATCAGTGATTGTCGGAGGTAAGGGGGTTGAGGAAGGGCAAAATGCATGAAGGAGATCAAGAAGTACAAACTTCTAGTTGTAAAAGAAATGTCCTGGGGATACAATGTGAAGCATGGAGAACAGGCAGTAATACTGTATTAATACTGTACAATGATGAATGGCAACTAGACTTCCCATAGCAATCATTTTGCAATGCATACAAATGTTGAATCACTACATTGTACACCTGAAACTAATATAATACTGTATTATTAGAATTTAGGTTTTTAAAAAGATTAAATTTTAGCCTTCTGAATCCTACAATAATGTGATAATGGAAGAACTTTAACCATTGACTGAAGTAGAAGTGGACACAGGAGCCCAGTGCATCGGTTTTTTTAATATCTGTGAAATCACACCAGCACAGTGACCAACTATTTTAACTCAATATAAAAATATTTTAATTACATCAACGATGATTATCAAAGATGAAAAGGTTCTGTTTTTTACTATATAAATCCAGAGTATAAAACTCTGCCATCTTAACTACAAATTTATATTCTTTCTTTTAGCCAAATATTTATTGTATATCAACTACATGATGTGTGCTGTACAGGTCACCTGGGAAGCAGCAGAATGAGGGGTAGGGAGGTGGGGAACGACAGTCCCTGTCTTTATGACATGGAGAGGAAGTATCCAGATACGATACAGCCTTTTAATCAGTGATAAATATATAACATGCATAGATGAGAGTAAATCATTAATAATATTATTATAACTACTTTATTGATTACCAGTATTTTAAAGTGAAGAATCTTAGATTACGTGCTATATAATTCCATATCTATAGCACTTTTGAAATAACAGAATTTTAGAAATGAAGGCAGATTAGTGATTGCAAGGAGTTAGGAACCAGGGAGGAGGGGAAAGAAAATATGTGTGGTTGTGAAAGTATAATATGAAAATCCTTGTGGTATCCTTGTGGTACTGGAACCATTCAGTATTTCAACTATGCTGGTTGACATAGGAAACTACACAGGTGATAAAATTGTATAAAACTCATTACACCCAAAATACACACAAATAAGTAAAAGTAAAACAGAAATTTGAATCAGCTAGGTGCACCAATGTCAATATCCAGTTTCGGGCCTGGTTAGTACTTGGATGGGAGATCCAGTTATAATAATACCAGAGTTTTGGAAAATCTTACCATTGAGAAAAACTGGACAAAATTTACAAGGAATTTCTCTAATTTCTTACAATGGTTAATTTTATGTGTCAGCTTTTATGGGTCCAAAGGGATCCCCAGATAGCTAGTTAGGCATTTTATCTGGGTGTGTCTGTGAGGGGGATTCTAGAAGAGACTGGCATTCGAATTGGCAGACTCAGGAAAGCAGATGGCCCTCCTCCCTATGGTGGGCACCATCCCGTCCTTCCAGGGCCAGAGCAGAACGAAAAGGCAAAGAAGGGTTAAATTTCCTCTCTGCTTTTTTAGCTGGACACTGATCTTCTCCTACCCTTTATATTCTTAGCTCTTAGGCTTTCATCCTGGACTAGAATCTACATCATTGGCTTTCCAGCTCTCGGGCCTTTAAACAATACCAAGATCTCCTGAGTCTCGAGCTTGCATGGACATGCAAGCCTTGACATGTCTCAGCCTCATCACCAGGTGAGCTAGTATCTCATCATAAATCTCTTCTAGCTATATCCTTATCTACCCATCCATCCATCCATCTACCTCTTCCTGGTTCTGTTTCTCTGAAAAACCCAAATACAACACTGAATCTACAATTCTCTCAATAAAAAGCTCAACTAAATAAAAAAATGCATTTTAGAGTTCATTGGAATCTAGACTCCAAGTTCAGCTGATAAATCTGCAAAGAAAAAGTTTTACCTCTCTAAACCACAGCTTTCTCCCCAATAAAATGAAAATGATAATTTTCCCCAATAAAATGAAAATGATAATTTTCAAAGATAACACTTTACCCGTTCTTCCATTCATGCATCCATTCAAACGTTAGGTCTGCACTGAGTTCCAGGTGCTATACTAAAAAGTTGGAAATACAAATGCTACTACTGATAAAACTGCCACTACCACTACCACTACCACTACCACTACCACTATTATTACCAGGACTGCTGCCACTACTACCGTCACTACTACTGATTATAATGGAGACTCCTGACCTCAGGGAATAAGGAGCCAATCAGACAGCCGAATCAACAGATGCCCTGTTTTGATGGCAGAAGGAAAACACTGGAAGGAGCAAACAGTAGGCTTCCCACTCAGACTTTCAGGAGAAGCTAGGGAGATTTCTGGACTACATATGCTTGGGTATTTGTCCCTCATGAGATAGAGGTCCTGGGAAACTGGAAGGGCTTATCAGGCGGTCGAAGCAAAGTATGAAAGCTCAGAGGCCGAAGAGACTGGTGAATCAGTGAAAACCTAAAGCATCTAGTAGAGCTGGAATGCAGGGAAGGAGAGGACAAACCACGGTTCTACTACAATGGAGCACGGGGTATAAAGATGATATTAACAAATCAGTCCAGTGACTCCTTCAGGTGACAGCAAAGACTCAGATAAGACCCAAAAGTACTATTAACACTGCATGGCAAATACAAAGCCCTTTAACTATTGTTAACTGCAGTATCATTAGGTGTAATAATCACAGGAGTGAAAGTAGTAGTAACATCTAGTATCACTTTTAATGACGTCTTTACTAAAACCTAATCGAGCTAGCTACTTTTCAAACTAAATTTAGCTACCATTATGGTGAGAAATTAAATATTCTGTGAAACAGGACACTTAAGAAAAGTGCCACTTATGTCAATGGTCAGATGATGATCCAAGATTTAAAAAAAAAAAAAAGTCAGAAGTTACAATTAATTCTTCAGAATAAAAGTAGGCTGAATCCATATAGCTCCATGCTGTTTTTACATGATTAACACACAAATATAGCTAAGCCTCAACTTCATACAGAAACACTGAAATACACAAGCACATTACATGTGGCCCTAAAAACAACTGAGTCTAAACAAGAGGTAGTAATACTAAATACTTATATTTTATTGTATGTTAATATAGAACAATATACTCCCCTGTAAAGAGAAAAAGAAGATGAGATACATATTTACTGAAAATTAAGCCCTGTTTATAAAATGATATGAATTAGAAGTTTACTGACTTCAATTTTACTATCACTATAAGATTATTCTTCTACCATTCCTGTTCCCTTAAAACCAACATTTGATTACAGTATTCTCTAAATTACAATCTTCAAAATTCACTGTTGGACCTCATCAAAACCTTAAAGAGTTAGTTGCAATTTGGCCTATGAAAATCACATGACCATTTTCTCTAAATCAAGTAAATGAATAAAATCGTGCTCTAGTAAATGAATAAGGCTGTAGGCAAAAAAATATTGACCTGTGATCTATTAGTAAAGGTCAGTTAAAGTACATCTGTAGGTCTTTTGTAATGGGATCAGTGAAAGCTCATCTCAAACTTATCTTAACATTTTTGCTCCTGCTCCTTCTATGTATTCGAACTATTTTATTTTTTATACAGGAGGAAAGGGGTTTTTATCCTGTAATTCTCTTTCATTTTTACTTATAAAATTTGTATATGAAAGCAAAGGTTCTGATTCCCTTTTGGGGTTATAAATTATCCTTTAAAAAATGGATAGAGTATTATGCCTCCATCAGAAAGGATGAATACCCAACTTTTGTAGCAACATGGACGGGACTGGAAGAGATTATGCTGAGTGAAATAAGTCAAGCAGAGAGAGTCAATTATCATATGGTTTCACTTATTTGTGGAGCATAACAAATAGCATGGAGGACATGGGGACTTAGAGTAGAGAAGGGAGTTGGGGGAAATTGGAAGGGGAGGTGAACCATGAGAGACTATGGACTCTGAAAAACAATCTGAGGGTTTTGAAGGGACGGGAGGTGGGAGGTTGGGGTACCAGGTGGTGGGTATTATAGAGGGCACGGATTGCATGGAGCACGGGGTGTGATGCAAAAATAATGAATACTGTTATGCTGGAAAAAAAAAATGTTATTGTCTCAAAATGTAATGAGTCTTAATAACGTGAAATTGAGAAAGAAGATAGATACAAATTGAGAAACAAGGTACCACCCTGAATGTAGCCGATCATGTCTAATCATGGAAGCTAAGCAGGATCAGGCCTGGTTAGTACTTGGAGGGGAGAAAAACAGGGGTTTGTCTTTTTTATTTTTGTACAAGAACCAGCAGATGATTCCTTTTCAATAATCCTTCAATTATCTTTGAAAGGTAACTGAGGGCCTACCCTATTAAGGAAAAAAAAAAAAATCCAACCTAGTATCTGCAACAGAAGGCAGAAGTGTTCTTTGCTTAGGTTTAAATAATCTATGTGGAAAAACTGGGATGAAATAAAGCACTAAGTCAATTCCAGGGCTACATGTAGTCTATCTTTAGTAATCATCACCTGAGTTGCAAATTATGGAAAAACTAATCTGCGATTTGCACTTTATCTACAATATCTTCTCGTAAAGTTTCCTTAAAAGGCAGGGGCTGGCATTTGGTGTTGGCAGTCTTCTGGATTTTTGCCATTCTAATAAATGTGTATTTATTAGAAAAAAAAAAAAAAAGTAGGGGTTGTCCCTCTTTTTTCTAAGTAAGAACTGAAACTAAGAGAGTTGAGGACTAGGATTTGAGATTTCCTTTTTATGACTTCTCTGCTCAACGCTGCCACCTTTTCCCTGACAAACAATCTCTAATCATGGAAAGAAATTAGCCTTAACAATACGGCCAAGGTTATGGTCACCTCACACTCTCTGTTAATGCACTCACTGCAAAGGAGTCCTCCTCCTTTAATTCTCTGAGCCTCCCTAACCAGATGGAAGAAGAGAGCTGAGAAGAAATTTGTGTCTTATGGGATTCTGCCCATTTTGCTCCCAGAAAAGGAAGCCTTTTGAGCAGAATTAGGTTTTCCCCGCACTGTGCAAGAAAAAAAAAAAAAGTAGAAAATTAGGACCTGGAGAACATTATATACCACATGGCTAGTTGTGAGGACTCTAAAAGCTATTTTATGAATCATATATAATACTGAATGTCAGGGAGCTTCTTCATTTTGGAATCAATAATCTTCAGAAAGCAAGGAAATGAAATCAAAGCAGACTGACCCAGTTTTAAAACAAATGATATTTAGGAAAGAAAGGAAGGAAGAAGGAATGCCATGTCTCAAACTTAACTGACAGAGCTATAAAGATTTTTAATAGAAAAAACTAGGCGAAGCGAAATGTGCACAAAAGAAAACAGTAAAAAAAAAATAAAAGGTTCTAATTTTCTTTTCTTTTTTTTTTTTTTTTTTTTTTCTTTCATTACCTGCTTTATTATTCCCATTTCAGAGTTTATGAATCCAGACTCATAGAAATTTGAATTACTTGCCAAATTCAACATTTCTCAGAATCCCCAAGGGCCTGTGTTCCTCATTCAATAAGACCACTCAGTAAATTGTGTCAGATTATAGACAGTAAGGCATCATCTGATCCAATCTGCTGACCTTACAGCAAAGAAAACTGAGTCACCGAGGGCTTAATGGATGTAGTCATGGGCAGGCCACAAGGTTTTGACCAGTACACAAATAATGATGAAAACCTTGTGTTATACTTTGAGATGCATTGCTATTGTAAATATAAAAGTTTTTTTTTTTTTTATCTCTTTTTCTTCATTCTTTTTTTTTTTTTTTATTTTTTTTTAATTTATTTATTTTTTAAATTTCCAGCATAACAGTATTCATTATTTTTGCACAACACCCCGTGCTCCATGCAATCCGTGCCCTCTATAATACCCACCACCTGGTACCCCAACCTCCCACCCCCTGTCCCTTCAAAACCCTCAGATTGTTTTTCAGAGTCCATAGTCTCTCATGGTTCACCTCCCCTTCCAATTTCCCCCAACTCCCTTCTCCACTCTAAGTCCCCATGTCCTCCATGCTATTTGTTATGCTCCACAAATAAGTGAAACCATATGATAATTGACTCTCTCTGCTTGACTTATTTCACTCAGCATAATCTCTTCCAGTCCCGTCCATGTTGCTACAAAAGTTGGGTATTCATCCTTTCTGATGGAGGCATAATACTCTATCCCCAGGGGTACAGGTCTGTGAATCACCAGGTTTACACACTTCACAGCACTCACCAAAGCACATACCCTCCCCAATGTCCATAATCCCACCCCCTTCTCCCAAACCCCCTCCCCCCAGCAACCCTCAGTTTGTTTTGTGAGATTAAAAGTCACTTATGGTTTGTCTCCCTCCCAATCCCATCTTGTTTCATTTATTCTTCTCCTACCCACTTAAGCCCCCATGTTGCATCACCACTTCCTCATATCAGGGAGATCATATGATAGTTGTCTTTCTCTGCTTGACTTATTTCGCTAAGCATGATACGCTCTAGTTCCATCCATGTTGTCGCAAATGGCAAGATTTCATTTCTTTTGATGGCTGCATAGTATTCCATTGTGTATATATACCACATCTTCTTGATCCATTCATCTGTTGATGGACATCTAGGTTCTTTCCATAGTTTGGCTATTGTGGACATTGCTGCTATAAACATTCGGGTGCATGTGCCCCTTCGGATCACTACGTTTGTATCCTTAGGGTAAATACCCAATAGTGCAATTGCTGGGTCATAGGGCAGTTCTATTTTCAACATTTTGAGGAACCTCCATGCTGTTTTCCAGAGTGGCTGCACCAGCTTGCATTCCCACCAACAGTGTAGGAGGGTTCCCCTTTCTCCGCATCCTCGCCAGCATCTGTCATTTCCTGACTTGTTGATTTTAGCCATTCTGACTGGTGTGAGGTGATATCTCATTGTGGTTTTGATTTGTATTTCCCTGATGCCGAGTGATATGGAGCACTTTTTCATGTGTCTGTTGGCCATCTGGATGTCTTCTTTGCAGAAATGTCTGTTCATGTCCTCTGCCCATTTCTTGATTGGATTATTTGTTCTTTGGGTGTTGAGTTTACTAAGTTCTTTATAGATTCTGGACACTAGTCCTTTATCTGATATGTCATTTGCAAATATCTTCTCCCATTCTGTCAGTTGTCTTTTGATTTTGTTAACTGTTTCCTTTGCTGTGCAAAAGCTTTTGATCTTGATGAAATCCCAATAGTTCATTTTTGCCCTTGCTTCCCTTGCCTTTTGCGTTGTTCCTAGGAAGATGTTGCTGCGGTTGAGGTCAAAGAGGTTGCTGCCTGTGTTCTCCTCAAGGATTTTGATGGATTCCTTTCGCACATTGAGGTCCTTCATCCATTTTGAGTCTATTTTTGTGTGTGGTGTAAGGAAATGGTCCAATTTCATTTTTCTGCATGTGGCTGTCCAATTTTCCCAGCACCATTTATTGAAGAGGCTGTCTTTTTGCCATTGGACATTCTTTCCTGCTTTGTCGAAGATTAGTTGACCATAGAGTTGAGGGTCTATTTCTGGGCTCTCTATTCTGTTCCATTGATCTATGTGTCTGTTTTTGTGCCAGTACCATGCTGTCTTGATGACGACAGCTTTGTAATAGAGCTTGAAGTCCGGAATTGTGATGCCACCAACGTTGGCTTTCTTTTTCAATCCCTTTGGCTATTCGAGGTCTTTTCTGGTTCCATATAAATTTTAGCATTATTTGTTCCATTTCTTTGAAAAAGATGGATGGTACTTTGATAGGAATTGCATTAAATGTGTAGATTGCTTTAGGTAGCATAGACATTTTCACAATATTTATTCTTCCAATCCAGGAGCATGGAACATTTTTCCATTTCTTTGTGTCTTCCTCAATTTCTTTCATGAGTACTTTATAGTTTTCTGAGTATAGATTCTGTGTCTCTTTGGTTAGGTTTATTCCTAGGTATCTTATGGTTTTGGGTGCAATTGTAAATGGGATTGACTCCTTAATTTCTCTTTCTTCTGTCTTGCTGTTGGTGTAGAGAAATGCAACTGATTTCTGTGCATTGATTTTATATCCTGACACTTTACTGAATTCCTGTATAAGTTCTAGCAGTTTTGGAGTGGAGTCTTTTGGGTTTTCCACATATAGTATCATATCATCTGCGAAGAGTGATAATTTGACTTCTTCTTTGCCGATTTGGATGCCTTTAATTTCCTTTTGTTGTCTGATTGCTGAGGCTAGGACCTCTAGTACTATATTGAATAGCAGTGGTGATAATGGACATCCCTGCCGTGTTCCTGACATTAGCGGAAAAGCTTTCAGTTTTTCTCCATTGAGAATGATATTTGCGGTGGGTTTTTCATAGATGGCTTTGATGATATTGAGGTATGTGCCCTCTATCCCTACACTTTGAAGAGTTTTGATCAGGAAGGGATGCTGTACTTTGTCAAATGCTTTTTCAGCATCTATTGAGAGTATCATATGGTTCTTGTTCTTTCTTTTATTGATGTGTTGTATCACATTGACTGATTTGCGGATGTTGAACCAACCTTGCAGCCCTGGAATAAATCCCACTTGGTCGTGGTGAATAATCTTTTTAATGTACTGTTGAATCCTATTGGCTAGTATTTTGTTGAGTATTTTCGCATCTGTGTTCATCAAGGATATCGGTCTATAGCTCTCTTTTTTGGTGGGATCCTTGTCTGGTTTTAGGATCAAGGTGATGCTGGCCTCATAAAATGAGTTTGGAAGTTTTCCTTCCATTTCTATTTTTTGGAACAGTTTCAGGAGAATAGGAATTAGTTCTTCTTTAAATGTTTGGTAGAATTCCCCCGGGAAGCCGTCTGGCCCTGGGCTTTTGTTTGTTTGGAGATTTTTAATGACTGTTTCAATCTCCTTACTGGTTATGGGTCTGTTCAGGCTTTCTATTTCTTCCTGGTTCAGTTGTGGTAGTTTATATGTTTCTAGGAATGCATCCATTTCTTCCAGATTGTCAAATTTATTGGCGTAGAGTTGCTCATAGTATGTTCTTATAATAGTTTGTATTTCTTTGGTGTTAGTTGTGATCTCTCCTCTTTCATTCATGATTTTATTTATTTGGGTCCTTTCTCTTTTCTTTTTGATAAGTCGGGCCAGGGGTTTATCAATTTTATTAATTCTTTCAAAGAACCAGCTCCTAGTTTCGTTGATTTGTTCTATTGTTTTTTTGGTTTCTATTTCATTGATTTCTGCTCTGATCTTTATGATTTCTCTTCTCCTGCTGGGCTTAGGGTTTCTTTCTTGTTCTTTCTCCAGCTCCTTTAGGTGTAGGGTTAGGTTGTGTACCTGAGACCTTTCTTGTTTCTTGAGAAAGGCTTGTACCGCTATATATTTTCCTCTCAGGACTGCCTTTGTTGTGTCCCACAGATTTTGAACCGTTGTATTTTCATTATCATTTGTTTCCATGATTTTTTTCAATTCTTCTTTAATTTCCCGGTTGACCCATTCATTCTTTAGAAGGATGCTGTTTAGTCTCCATGTATTTGGGTTCTTTCCAAACTTCCTTTTGTGGTTGAGTTCTAGCTTTAGAGCATTGTGGTCTGAAAATATGCAGGGAATGATCCCAATCTTTTGATACCGGTTGAGTCCTGATTTAGGACCGAGGATGTGATCTATTCTGGAGAATGTTCCATGTGCACTAGAGAAGAATGTGTATTCTGTTGCTTTGGGATGAAATATTCTGAATATATCTGTGATGTCCATCTGGTCCAGTGTGTCGTTTAAGGCCTTTATTTCCTTGCTGATCTTTTGCTTGGATGATCTGTCCATTTCAGTGAGGGGAGTGTTAAAGTCCCCTACTATTATTGTATTATTGTTGATGTGTTTCTTTGATTTTGTTATTAATTGGTTTATATAGTTGGCTGCTCCCACGTTGGGGGCATAGATATTTAAAATTGTTAGATCTTCTTGTTGGACAGACCCTTTGAGTATGATATAGTGTCCTTCCTCATCTCTTATTATAGTCTTTGGCTTAAAATCTAATTGATCTGATATAACGATTGCCACTCCTGCTTTCTTCTGATGTCCATTAGCATGGTAAATTCTTTTCCACCCCCTCACTTTAAATCTGGAGGTGTCTTCGGGCTTAAAATGAGTTTCTTGGAGGCAACATATAGATGGGTTTTGTTTTTTTATCCATTCTGATACCCTGTGTCTTTTGACAGGGGCATTTAGCCCATTAACATTCAGGGTAACTATTGAGAGATATGAATTTAGTGCCATTGTATTGCCTGTAAGTTGACTGTTACTGTATATGGTCTCTGTTCCTTTCTGATCTACCACTTGTAGGCTCTCTCTTTGCTTAGAGGACCCCTTTCAATATTTCCTGTAGAGCTGGTTTGGTATTTGCAAATTCTTTCAGTTTTTGTTTGTCCTGGAAGCTTTTAATCTCTCCTTCTATTTTCAATGATAGCCTAGCTGGATATAGTATTCTTGGCTGCATGTTTTTCTCGTTTAGTGCTCTGAAAATATCATGCCAGCTCTTTCTGGCCTGCCAGGTCTCTGTGGATAAGTCAGCTGCCAATCTAATATTTTTACCATTGTATGTTACAGACTTCTTTTCCCGGGCTGCTTTCAGGATTTTCTCTTTGTCACTGAGACTTGTAAATTTTACTATTAGGTGACGGGGTGTGGGCCTATTCCTATTGATTTTGAGGGGCGTTCTCTGAACCTCCTGAATTTTGATGCTCGTTCCCTTTGCCATATTGGGGAAATTCTCCCCAATAATTCTCTCCAGTATACCTTCTGCTCCCCTCTCTCTTTCTTCTTCTTCTGGAATCCCAATTATTCTAATGTTGTTTCGTCTTATGGTGTCACTTATCTCTCGAATTCTCCCCTCGTGGTCCAGTAGCTGTTTGTCCCTCTTTTGCTCAGCTTCTTTATTCTCTGTCATTTGGTCTTCTATATCACTAATTCTTTCTTCTGCCTCATTTATCCTAGCAGTGAGAGCCTCCATTTTTGATTGCACTTCATTAATAGCTTTTTTGATTTCAACTTGGTTAGATTTTAGTTCTTTTATTTCTCCAGAAAGGGCTTTTATATCTCTCGAGAGGGTTTCTCTAATATCTTCCATGCCTTTTTCGAGCCCGGCTAGAACCTTGAGAATTGTCATTCTGAACTCTAGATCTGACATATTACCAATGTCTGTATTGATTAGGTCCCTAGCCTTCGGTACTGCCTCTTGTTCTTTTTTTTTGTGTTGAATTTTTCAGTCTTGTCATTTTGTCCAGATAAGAGTATATGAAGGGGCAAGTAAAATACTAAAAGGGTGGCAAAAACCCCAGGAAAAAATGCTTTAACCAAATTAGAAGAGATCCAAAATCGTGAGGGGGGAGAAAGGGGATAAAAAGAGGTTCAAAAAGGAAGAAAGAAAAAAAAAAGAAAAAAGAAAAAAAAAAGAAAAGAAAAGAATTAAAAAAAAAAAAAAGGAAAACACCTTTCAGAAAGTGGTTGTTTTTCTGTTTCCAGAATTGCTGTTCTTCTTCTCTTCGATCTGCTGATGGATTTTCAGGTGTTTGCAATCTTTAGATAAGCTATCTAGCTGATCTCCGGCTAGCTGAAGCAGTCTCAGCCTGCTACTTCTCCGCCATCTTGACTCCTCCCCTGAAAGCTTGCTTCTCCCTCTGCTTCTGCTGTTCCCCCTGCTTGTGCGTGCTTGCTCTCTCTCATGCAAAAATGCTGTCTCTCTCTCTTGAACTGGTCGCAGGCTCGGAGAGCTCGGAGCGCGGCCGGAGGTCAGGCAGACGGGAGTAACTGGGCACTGTTCTCTGAGGGCGCACTGAGGAGTGCGGCCCTGGGCTCTCGGCTCCTCCGCAAAGGTTCTAATTTTCTAACAAATTTTTGCAAGTATAAGTCTGAAATAATTACTTAGCAAAGCACTCAAAAGGATCAGAAAAGAAACTAAAGACATCCTTTTTGTTTAAGTTTTTTTTTGTTTGTTTTTTTCTTTTCAGTAAATTATAAGAGCCCAAGTTTCAATATGTGCAGCATTAAATGCATAGTCAGCTTTTAAAAATCCCATAAAAGCACTATAGAAGAATGTTTTCAGTCCATTTCCCTTGTAATACAAATTACACTTTTATCGAAATTCTTTTGAAAATGCTGATCTTCATGATCATATCCTTAAACTACATCATCATAAGCAAGAACGTTTTTCACTTTTTTAAACATGTTTCTCAGTTTATCTCTAGAGAAGGTTTTCACTTTTTTTTTAGTTAAGTTTCTCTCATTTTATATTTCTGTATTGAATTGTGTTTATATGGGATTTAAAGAATGAATCCTGCAAAAAGGAAAATCTGCATGCATTTAGAACATGAGCAATTATACCAGATTATTGTGACTTTGGGACAAAGCTGAGGTTTACTTGAACAACAACGCTGAAGATTCAAGGAACTGCCATTTATATTGACCAAAATCTCTCAACATTGAAGCAAAGTAAGACTTATCTGTAAGCCTCTGATTTCATTTGGGCATTAACACGGGTAGATCCAAAGGCACCACACTCAGAACTGATTATGAATTAATGGAAGCTGTCAATTGCCATCATGGCTGATACAGAATTATTGTGCCTCCTAGGCTTTAAACCTATCCATGTAATCCTGTATGGTACCTGCTTATGTTCACTGGGTACTACCTATCAGCTACTGCCCACAAAACTTACCAATTCTAGTCATCTGAACAAACATTTGTAGGATTGAGCTCTTGGTTATGTATGTCTATTTCAGTATATGATGAATCTGTCCCCATGCTGTCACTAAGGCATGACTCGGGTAAGAGAATGTGGCTCTATTAGCAATTGTTAAAATGAGAACGGAGTCCCGTATATGTAATATCCACACATAAAACAATCACTATCACCAACAAAGATAGCACATGATTCTTTAGTTCTTCCCCCAAATCAATCCTGTCACAGAAAGTCTTTAATCTGATTTTATTAATACCAAAATGAACAGAGAGTAAAGAGGGAGTAAGCAGCAAAGAATAACTGTTAGCTAAACTCCATCTAATCGCAGGGATGGTTCTTCAGAAGCAGTGACTCGTGCTTCTCACCTTCTCCATCTACCAGACCCTGACCCACTGATGAAGAGCAGATCCTGACCCACTGGAAGAAGTTCCAGTCAACTGAGCTGGAGTCTAAGATGAAAACTGCATTCCACCTGATATGGAATATTAAAGCATATCCTCAAGGTATCTCTGTATTAATCATTTAAAAATATTTTAAATTATATATTATCTTTTCTGTAATATCAGCAAATTTATGACAAGTAATTCTATTTCTGTATGTATCATAAATCTCAGACAGGAATACCTGGATATTTTTCTAGGGAGATAAGGCATTAAACACAGCTTTAGCTACGTGACAATTTCAAGACACAATTAAGGAAGTGTGATTATATCAAACCAAGACTAAGCAAACAAACTTGTAATAAAAATAATACATGAGAAACCACAAAGAACACTATATTGGAGAAAGGGCTATGGATAGAGAACCAAGAGGGCTTAGTTCTATTCTTGACTCTGATAAAAGCACTTGACCCTCAGCAAGTGACTTAAATACTCAATCAGAGTTTCAATCAGATCCCTTTTCTATAAAATAGGAAAGATGAACCTGCTTAAAACACACTGTGGTCACAAACACTAGAAATATAAGCACATATTGAACTTATTGATCATGTTAAGTAACCTATAAATGCCTGCCCTGGACGGACTAGGGGGAGATCACCTGGACTGGTGCCAACAAAATGGCTGCCATTCTATTATGTCAGAGTGGGGAGAAAACTGTTGAATGATAATTTACAAAACTAAGTGGGCTAAATAGAATCTCTTAAATACTTCTTCAATTAAGGTATATTAAAGGTACAGTGAAAACCAGAGACCCTAAGATGGGGCACCTGGGTGGCTCAGTGGGTTAAAGCCTCTACCTTTGGCTCAGGTCATGATCTCAGGGTCCTAGGATCGAGCCCCGCATCAGGCTCTCTGCTTAGCAGAGAGCCTGCTTCCCCCACTCTATCTCTCTGCCTGCCTCTCTGCCTACTTCCGATCTGTCAGATAAATAAATAAATAAATAAAATCTTAAAAAAAAAAAAAAAAGAAAGAAAAAAATAGAAAATCAGAGACCCAAACCTTCTGTGGTACATAAGTAAGCATGTGCAGGGTCTCAAGGAAATGCTGAGTTATCATACCATATTCACTGTAATTTTATATTATACATTCACTGAGTTATGCATTCTGACTGAGGAGTAACACATTGGATATGACAGGTTTTAATGCAATGTCACTAAACTTCAAAAATTTATGGATAAAATTTGAAAGGATAAACAATATGTGTAGATACATATAATATGTGTGTATATATAGATTATACACACACACACAGAAATATTATTCAGTCATAAAATGAAGGAAATTCTGACATATGCTACAATATAGATGTGCCTTGAAGACATTAGGTTAAATGAGACAAGCCATCACAAAACCCCAAAATCTATAAATCTATAATTTTATAGGATATATTCTAGTTCTAGTTGAAATGGCTGAAAGGAAATTAGATATTAAAAAAGGAAATCATTTAAAGTGATACAGTGAAAATAAAATTAGATAGATATAAATCTCATATATCTATCTAATCCAATATTTCTCAACACCCACTCTAGCTTGGTACCATTTATCGTTCATTCGACTTATAACTGAGCGCCTATTCTCCAGCATATGTTACATAATAATTCAAGAATGTGGAGTAGAATGTTTCTATATGCTTCTGGGAAACACTCTGTTTTGATCCATTCAGTTCACTGAGTGATAGGAGTCATTTTGATCACCTTCCTTAAGAGTCAAATTCAAACTTACTTTTAAAAAAGTCGAAATAAAAATCAATCATATTTGTTACAAAAAATGATTTTTCATTATTTTATTTATTTATTTATTTATTTATTTATTTATTATAAACATATAATGTATTTTTATCCCCAGGGGTACAGGTCTGTGAATCGCCAGGTTTATACACTTCACAGCACTCACCATAACACATACCCTCCCCAATGTCCATAACCCCACCCCCCTTTCCCAAACCCCCTCCCCCCAGCAACCCTCAGTTTGTTTTGTGAGAAGAGTCGCTTATGGTTTGTCTCCCTCCCAATCCCATCTTGTTTCATTGATTCTTCTCCTACCCCCTTAACCCCCCATGTTGCATCTCCACTTCCTCATATCAGGGAGATCATATGATAGTTGTCTTTCTCTGATTGACTTATTTCGCTCAATATGATACCCTCTAGTTCCATGCATGTGAACCTAGATGTCCATCAACAGATGAATGGATAAAGAAGATTTTTCATTATTTTTGGAGAAGAAACAGAGAGTCAGATATCCAAATTCTTACCTCCCAGGAGAGAAAATGGTATCTAATAAATTTTAAATGCCTTTTTTTTAGATCTCTTCCATCTACTTTTCTCCAAAATTATTAGAGGTTCTTAGTTCAAACCAAAGTTGTATTGAATTGTAATATTTAGTACTTTTCTGATAAAAAGAATCCTAAGTAATACTAATAAAATCAAATTCTCTAAAATCGAAAGCATGATTTAAACTAAAAGCCAAAAGGAAAAAGATTCTTCTATATTTTTCTGAAATATGTCAAGTTTGTTACACATTATCCTCAACATAATGACTTAAGGTGAATCACTACTTGTCTAAGTGCCTATATATACACTTAGGGACATTATAATTAAGAGACAGAGAGTTCACTCTTCACTTAATAACCCATATTATGGAAAGCAAAGTTAACTTTGCCAATGTAATAAGCTACCAAGAGAAGTCATATGATTTCATTCATATTGACCTTAAAAATCAGATCACTGTTGACCTCTAAGGATGGCTACTATAGATGAACTGAAAGAAAGGAAATAAAACAATAACTTTTGTGGAGATCTTCACATATCGATACTATATAAACTCCTCATCACTAATACTTAATTCACCTTAATCTTCTTGAAAATGAAGCACCAGTAGGTGGATGATAGAAATATACATTTCATCTTGCTAGGATTTAGTTAAGATGCTTATATTGGAATCCTTTCTTACCAGGATGATGAAGGGAAGTGTGTCTGAATATGTAGAGACATTGTTTTTAGAGAAACTTATTATAACCTGAAAAGTTAAAGTAATATATTAGATACATGAAAGCCAAGTTCCTCAGTTACTTCTTTCATCAAGAAAGCAAGCTTGACAAATACATCGCATTTTTGAAGAAATTATTTATCCTTTATGTATTCCTGAAACAACTCCTCACCCTATTTCCCAATATACACAATCCTAGTTCCCTATTATAGCCAAGATTAATTAACAAGTCAATGTGGTACACTCTAAAATTCCTATGATTATACAAACATATATATAAATACACATATTAATTTTGGGTTTATCAAAACAGAATTGTTCTATAGATATGTTCCTTGCCTTTAATTGTTTGCTATATATCATGTTAATCTTCTCAAGTAACTTATGGAAGTCTACTTTTTTCTTTCTTCCAAGTAATATAAGATAAATTTATATAATTAATATAAATAAGAAAACTGTGTTATATTATGTAAAGCATTTGAAGTGTTTGAAGAATGGCCTGTAGAAAAATACTATGATGCAAATGAGTACACAGAATGTTCTGGATTTTAATTTATGAGTAATATCAAGGTTCAGATTTCCAAAAGTTTTCCACATGTATTAAGAGTTGAGTGACCTATTATTAGAAAACGCTCATTCTTAAGGCAATTCCCATCATTCACTTGTTAAACAAGTATCCATATTTTAAGATCAACATTCTTCTTTCTCTATATGTATCACAAATACATTATAAAATGTATACTCATAATATTCATTTACTTAGTTCTCTTATTTTATTTAAAAATATAGCATACTTTCCTTCCTGACATACACTTATAAAAAGAGTTTATCTTTTCCTATAGAAGGATTTTTCAGTAATGCATTTTTAATTGAAGTATTATTCTCCCTCACATGCCAACTTTAAAGGTAGTTAATTACATTTGACAAGTCTTAACAAATTTACATGTGCTGCCTAGTAAATTTTCATATTTAAAAATTTTTGAGCTGATAAACATGCCAAACAATTTTACTAAAGAGTTGTTTATGCAGACAGCTCCTTTCTTAATAATGTATGCTCCAAGTGTATATAAGCCTACTTAGCTAATGTACCTATTTCTAAAGCTTTCCAATAGCAAGGTAACATTTAGATAACATTAAGTACATGCTCAGTAGATGGGTAACTTATGTTGTGGTTCTCTCAAAGTGCTAAGACTAAATGAGCACTTTCAATCAACAGAGTAATTAGGGATTTCTATAGGAACTTTAAGACCACCTAACAATGCTGTGGGCACATTAAATCCTTATCATCAAACTTAGCTCCCATTTCATGTATCTGTTAGAGCTTTCAATGTGAATACACCAACTGACTCTAAAGTCATGCTACATTTCCTTTTGGTTATTTTGTTGTTGTTGTTGTTGTTAAGGATTTCATTTATTTATTTGTCAGAGAGAGAGAACAAGCAGGGGGGGCAGCAGGCAGAGCAGGCAGAGGGAGAAGCAGGCTTCCGCTGAGCAGAGAGGCCAATGTGGGACTCTATCCCAGGATCCTGGCACCATGACCCGAGCCAAAGGCAGACACTTAACCCACTGAGCCACACAGGCATCCATCCCTTTCTTTTGATTTTTAAGTAGAAGGCAGAACAACAGAAAAGCCAACAACCTAAAATACAGCATTAGAAAAATTAATTTTACAATGTTACGATTTTTATATCTACCTTGAATTTTCCTATACATGGAGGTGCCATCCATAGTACGACACAAGGTCAAGAATTGGTTTAACAGCTATATTATTTTGTAGCTAACAGAAACCTATAAAACTAATCACAGTAGCAGAAGCAATTAGAGTAACAACAAACAAATAATGGTTTGATTAGACACCTTAAGGGCATATGTATGTTATGGAAAACAGTGCATTCACAGTGATCAATATTATGTACAGAATAATTCAAATCATATATTGTTTTAAAATGTGGTAATATTTACAAAAATGAACCTAAAAACTGATGCTCATTGCCTGAAAGGGTATCCTACTGAAAAAACATATTCAAAGACTAAAATCTGCTTATTAATCAAGCATTTATTGACTTGTAAAGAAGATGATAAATTCATCAGCAAAAGATGAATCTTGTTTAACATTTCAAATTTTGCCAAACTGCATAGAGAACATCCCGTGAGGAAATGTCGTCCTTGTGTCTCTAATTGGAGATTCATTCACTGATCATAGGGACACTAAAGCAAGGACACTCCCTCCTCAGTAAATCTGGAGACAGGTCATAGAGGCATCTGTTCTCCATATACCTATTTAATGAGGTCATTTGGTACACATGCCATGCATTGGGGAGTGCTTAATTTTTATTAGGAGCATTAATCTAGCTAAGAGTTAGTGAATTAAAATTATCTTTGAAATGAAATAGAACACTCCTTTGTCTACTTTGCTCAAATTTATTGACATACAACTCTTCCATATAAACCATTTTATAAATATCTAATAACAAATATATTAGTCATAGCACATATTTCCATCAAAGTAACAAATACTTTTATGACCTTGAATAATGATTAACTCTTTCTAATTTTAAACTATGAATAGTGAATTAACTAGTAATAGCCATCCTCAAAGATTTGGGACTCTGGACAACCTGTCATACAGGAATAAAAGAATAACATTTTAAGCCACCATTTTTAATAACAAGAACTATTTACATGAGTAGAAACATTCTGTAAAGAAGATTCACCCATTCAAAAGTGAACAAAAACGTTCATGTAATGCCAGTATGCATACACGTTTATGATGCTTCAGCTGTGGACTTGTTTAAAGCATTTATTTTGTTGTTAATTAGGGGGTGTTTGTGATTCTCAGATATAAATGGAAGCAGTAAAGCTTAAATTCTTAAAGTGTTTGGTGTTCATATGATCAAAATGAAAACCAGGGTACATGTGACTTGGGATTTTCAAGTTAATATCTGTATTAAATGGAACTCAAGGTACAGAAGTACTGTTGGCCTATAATTTCTGTATTATTCTATTATTTCTAAAAGGGAATAATAAATATGAGGTGATGGTAGGTAATCAAGCAGTCAACGGACGGAGATCTTACGGATTTGATGCCTAGGTTAACATAAGGGAAAATACAGTAACAGCCCCACCACTACACAAAGTTACAATAAACTAAAAATGATGTCTGGAGACCTGAGATTAACATTTCTCACAGGATGCATAATTTTATCAGAAACTGTCCATATGCATTTCTAATAAACAAGCAATCAAAGTGACAGAGAAACCACACTTCTCAGAGGGTTCTGAACCTAGAGCAATTCCTAAAATGACTAGTGTGGCTTTGCAGGTGGAAGCCAGGATGCTTTGGGTGGAGAAAAAGGAAATAAATGACAAGAGACCATAAGGTGGGAACTGCATCAATCCATCAACGAGAGAGTGCAATTTTTAATGAATGCTGTGACTGAGAAACTCTGGGGAAATGATATCTGAGAAGTTTTCCACACAGTACATTCCATGAAAGTGCTAGGTCAGTCTTTTTAAGAAGCAGAATCAAGATTAACATTGTTCTTTGGGACAACCACACTGGGTCTCCTTTTATTATACTCAAAGCTTAAACGGAGATCTGAAGGATGATTAAGGTTATGTGCTTGGATTAATAGCAAAGTATTAATAGCAAAGGACATGCCCTTCAGAGACAAGTGTAGTCTTATCCCTGTCTGTATCTCCAGCTCAGAGCAATCCACATTCACTAGACTGTAGTCACACTGTTCTTACTTTATTGCCAGCACGTGCTAAAATCTCACAGCTCATTGTTTTCACAGGTCCTATTCCTTCTATGGACATCTGTGCTCCCCAAGTCTTCGCCAGGAATCTCTAGCATCACTCACATCTCAGATAACAGCATGTCTCATCCTACACATCTAAACCCAAAAAAAAATTGCCTGTTATTATTTCTCATTATATCCTTCAATTTTGCTTTCTTCCTGGCTGTAATCAAAATATAATTATTTATGCAAATATCTCATGCCCACTGCAGACCAAAAACTCCACTGATATAAAAAGCTTTTTTTAGTTATTTTATCGCCAAAACTTAACAATGTGCCTCATAATTATTAAGTTCCTAAAGCTATTAAAATGCAAATACAGTAATTAGAATGGATACTACCATTAATAAATATTATAAAAAGCATTGATTAAAAAAAGCATTGATAATTTACAAAGCACATTTTATTGCATGAGATTTGGTTTTTGTTTTGTTTGGCATATTTTTGTTATGTTGTTTCTTTTTTCCTTTTGGAGGCCCTCACACATATTAAGGTAGCTATTTTATTAACTGGGAAATTTATTGTTTCCTCACACATTTAGATTTATATGTGATTTTTAAACCTCACACTTATACATTTCATCCTTTCCACAGTATTAAGACTGTAAGGATAGATAGCTTTCTGACTTGATGGGCAAGTTTAAGATTCAACGGTGATTCACAGAGATTATAAATCTATTTACTTGTATGTACTATAGAACTAGTTTTGCCAGCAGTGGGTAAAAGAAAATAGTTAAGTAGGATAACTTTGGACTAGAAAAAAAATACTGAAGTTTTATTATTTTATGCTAATGTTCATGCTCTCTTTTCATAGGTTAGATTTCATTGTGATAAATTATAATGTAAGGTTAACTGCAAGGATCTGAAAATATAAATGCTTCACATTCTGAGAACTCAAAACAGTATTGTTTCCTTCATACATATTCCTTCATATGTGTGTTATATATAACCATTGTTCTGTCTGACATAGAATAAGCTTTTCAAATCCAAATAAACATACTAATTTTGTTCTCTGAAAATGATTACAAGATTATTTTCAATCACCGATATGAGGGCTTTCTTTTCTAGGCAAGCTACAATTGACCTTTCTATTAGTATAAATATAAAAACAAACAATACATTTTTCCCATTCAAAACATATGCTTATTAGTTGATGTATTAGTTTGCCAGGGCTGCTGTTACAAAATACCACTAACTTAGTGGTTTAAACAACAGCAACTTGTCTCACAGTTCTGGAGGCCAAAAGTCTGAGATCAAGAAACTGGGTCCTTCTGAGGTCTCTGAGGGAGAATCTGTTCCACGCCTTTTTCCTAGCTTCTGACAGTTCACTGGCAAGCTTTGCTGGCCCCTGGATTTTGCTCAATCACCTCCATTTCTGCCTTCATCTTCACAAGGGATTCTCCTTGGGTGTTTATCTTCAAATTTCCCCCTTTTTATAGCGGTATCAGTCACACTGGAATCAGGGCCCACTCTAATTACCTCATTTTCACACAATGAGCTCCATTAGGACCTTGTCTCCACAGGAGGTCACATGCTGAGATACTGGTAGTTAGGTATCTTCAACATAGGAATTGAAGGAGGGATACAAACCAGTCTCCCACTGTTGGTTTGGTATAGCAACAGCCTCTGTTTTAAGACATCACATAACTTCACAGGCCATCAATCAAAGAAATGTTCCAACTAAATTCATTTATAGTAAATATAAAAGATATTGCAAGTAAACATTATACAAAGTAAACCAGATCATGGTAAAATAATTTTGGGAAAAAAATTTCTCAATTGAGGCTCCTGGGTGGCTCAGTGGGTTAAGCCGCTGCCTTCGGCTCAGGTCATGATCTCAGGGTCCTGGGATCGAGTCCCGCATCAGGCTCTCTGCTCAGCAGGGAGCCTGCTTCCCTCTCTCTCTCTCTCTCTCTCTCTCTGCCTGCCTCTCCATCTACTTGTGATTTCTCTCTGTCAAATAAATAAATAAAATCTTTAAAAAAAAAATTTCTCAATTGACAGACCTATGGCACGCTCATTAAAAGAAAAAAAGTCACTAAGTATGTTAAAACATAGTTAAATAAATGTAAATCCTATGAAATCTCCAAAAGAGTATGGGCGATAAAATCAGAAATAAAATATGTATGGACTTAAATTCTACTTTTTACCAGTCTAACAACCTAGCTGGAGCCAAATGCTTTCTCTTGAGTCTCAGTGTCATTATAAATAAAATAATACCGTCTCTACTCCTACTTATCACAATGCTCTTCCTATTTATATAATTGTCTCTGTTCTGCTTCCTTTGTAGTCATCAAGTCCTGAAAGGGCAGGGATGTTGTATCCCTGACTAAGATATAGCACTGGGTGGATGCCAAGTGTTTGTTGAGTAAGTATTATAGTGGGATAATGAAACTGTGTATACTTTGTGATTTACCACCAGATGTTATTTTTTGTGATTTATTGATGTTATTAAAATAAATGTTCTATGGCTATGACAGTCTACATGGGGATGATGATTTCTGTATATTGAAGAAAAAATAACCAAAAAACAAAATATATTTTGAGATGTTGCCATGAGTGTTTTTTTTTTTTTTAAAGATTTTATTTATTTATTTGACAGAGAGAGATCACAAGTAGGCAGAGAGGCAGGCAGAGAGAGAGGAAGGGAAGCAGGCTCCCTGCTGAGCAGAGAGCCCGATGTGGGGCTCGATCCCAGGACCCTGAGATCATGACCTGAGCTGAAGGCAGCAGCTTAACCCACTGAGCCACCCAGGAACCCCGGCCATGAATGTTTTGCAGATGGTGACAATTTTATGTATACCCAACTATTATCCTTCAGCTTTCTTTACGTATATATCCTTCAGCTTTCTTTATGTATATACTGATAATTAAAAATAAAAAATAGGGGCGCCTGGGTGGCTCAGTGGGTTAAAGCCTCTGCCTTCAGCTCAGGTCATGATCCAGGGTCCTGAGATCGAGCCCCACATCGGGCTCTCTGCTCTGCAGGGAGCCTGCTTCCTCCTCTCTCTCTCTCTCTGCCTGCCTCTCTGCCTACTTGTGATCTCTGTCTGTCAAATAAATAAATAAAATCTTAAAAAAATAATAAAAAAAATAAATAAAAATATTAATTTTTAATAAAAAATTAAAAATAAAAAAGCCCTCTCTTTCCTTCAAGATATGTTCCACACTTCAAACAAACAAAAATGCTTCCCCCAATTAATGTTTTAACTTTACATTTGACCACTTCTGATAACCAAGTAAACATATGAGTGATATTCTGCTTTATCCTTTGAGTGAGGAGAGTGGGAACATCTAGAGTAAAGGCGTCTGGACAATCCTTATTTTGTAAAGTAGGTTCTCCCCCAGCCACTACTCTCTATTATTCCTGCTTTCCAATACAGAACATATAATGTGATGATAATTGCTATTACAGTAAAGTGCTACTATTATTTCTGTGATATTATTATAATTGAGTATCAGAACACTGTAAATAAAGATTATTTTTAAATACATCATGAATATTTAATAAATTAACAGAATTAAGTAACAGTAGTCCAGACCCATATAGAGGACTATAAATAGATCTTTAAGGCACAACCACACATCAAACCAAATTTGTGTTTTAAGCATCCAATCAATACCAGTAACTTATCAGTAATTTAATTTCTATTATTTTGCCAGTTAGTATACATTTCAAAGAAATAAAAGGTTAAAAGTAGTTTGTTCTTCCAGCATCAGGAAAATTATCTGCCTAAATTCTAACTCATTACTGAAGGAATGAATTAAATGTTTCTAGTCAGATTATCTATTGAGAGTTTCATCTTTTTAATAAAAGAAAACTCTCCTTCAGCTCAGTTAAGAAAGGGATCATCAACATTTACTACGTCTAGTAGTATAAAATGCATCTAAATTTAAATGATTTTGTTCTTTATGTTCTTTATCTTTAGAACTTGGGGGGAAAAAAAAGTACGCCATACAATAGAAAAAATGATGTGTTCAGTATCTAACACTGTGGTTGTTAACAGCAGCCAACTAATAATCAAGCCAAACCTCAGCAATAACATGAAATGACACTAAGACTATATTTTCAAGAACACTCTGAAAGAGACTGTTTAATATTTAATATGGCCTTTAACTCTCTTTTAGGACAGAAATATCACAGTAGCTGCATATTATGTAGATTGGTACCATTCAGCAGAACTCTTCAGATCCCAGCTTAGGTCCTATAGCTGGGATCTTTGCTATTCATAGCTATTCAGAAACTTCCCATCTTTTCAAACCTTATACTTATTCCTTCCTCTTTTTCCAGTAAGCATCTTTATTCCTTGGAAAGAAGAGGGAGAAGTCAGCCAAGAAGATCCCTTGGAAAGAACACAGGGGCAGAAAAGCAGAGATGCAAACCAAAAAATAGTCTCTTAACTATAGAGAACAAAGGGAGGGCTGCTGGAGGCAAGGTGGGTGGCAGGTGGGCTAGAAGCGTGATGGGGATTGAGGAAGGCACTTGTGATGAGCACCAGGCATTAGATGCAAGTTGATGAATCACTAAATTCTACACCTAAATCTAACATTGCATTGTATGTTAGCTAACTGGAATTTAAATAAAAACTTGAAAAAAACTCAATTTTAGGTCCATCTTCATTTGGATCTTTCCCATCCCTCTTAGCATTTCTTGCCACATGCCTATTACCCACAAATCTCACCAGGACCCTAGATGACCTGCCTCCATTCGTGAACACACTCCATCAAGCAGTTCCTCATCGTTTCATAGCTTCCATGTCTTCCCCTCTGCTTGTCCTAGTGCTCAAGTTTGTCACACTGAAGTTTTCCACTGAACAGGCAAAAAACCTTCTTTCTTTCCCCAATAAGAAAGCATACATTCATCGATATCTCTATCTTTGTCTCCCCTGCGCTCTGAAAGTAGGACATTTCTATGAAACCTTCCAAAGCCAAAATGATATAAAGCAAAGACGCAATTACCATTAATTTTTTTTTCTTTTTTAATTAATTTTTTATTTTTTATAAACATATATTTTTATCCCCAGGGGTACAGGTCTGTGAATCACCAGGTTTACACACTTCACAGCACTCACCAAAGCACATACCCTCCCCAATGTCCATAATCCCACCCCCTTCTCCCAAACCCCCTCCCCCCAGCAACCCTCAGTTTGTTTTGTGAGATCACATGAAATCTTGCCATTTGCGACAACATGGATGGAACTAGAGCGTATCATGCTTAGCGAAATAAGTCAAGCAGAGAAAGACAACTATCATATGATCTCCCTGATATGAGGAAGTGGTGATGCAACATGGGGGCTTAAGTGGGTAGGAGAAGAATAAATGAAACAAGATGGGATTGGGAGGGAGACAAACCATTAATTTTAAAATAGAAAAAAATTTTTTTCTTAGGTTTCCCAGGCCAAAAAAATAACCTTCCTTAGGCTTTTCCAATGCCTTAGGATGCATCTTGCTAACAGATGCACAAAATAAATTGAGATAGAACACACATGCTCACAGACACAATTCAACCTATGGCTGCTTGATGCTGAGATGCTGAGTGTAGTTTCCAGGGAAGGACGCTGGCGAGGCCACTCTTGCTGCTCGAGGTGTGTGCTGCCTCTGATAACAAAGGACTTGCTGCAAAACAAATGCTGAAAGATATTTCTGGTTTTCAAAAAAAAAAAAATTATGACGGTGAGAATCCTTTTTTGATTTTTCAGTTAGCAAAAACAGGTATAATGTAGGTCTTTTGTAAAAGTAAAATGGCTTATTATGAGCTTTCCAAAAGTAGCGGATACCCGTATACACAGATGTACATGTACATATATATACATTATTCACTCCCCTCCCCCATTAAGGTGAGGATACCAGAAAACAGACATACCACAGTATTTCAGTTTTGTCACTTTCTATCTCTTCTTAATATTGGTGTGATGGATTACATCTTTCCTGATAGGCAGTTTTACTTGGCATTTAATATCGCTAATGTTCCTGTGTGTCTTGAAACTAATGTTTCTAATCTTTTAATGCCTGAAACTGCTTCCTTCAGAATAAATTTAAACATCTGGATAGAAAATTAAAAGGGTCAATTAAACATATATCAACTGACATTTTTTTCTTCAGATAAAACAACTTTCTAAGAAAAATGTTCTAAACCTAGGGATTTAGATGAAAAAAAATGTGTAGACACACACACACAGATACGATAATGCATTTATAACACAATACCTTTATGTGTCATTAAACGCTGGAATAGGTATTAAAACTACTTGACTATGGTGATGATTTTCACTGATGATATGATCCTTTTGTTCATTTTCAGTGATGTGGTAAGTTGAAATATATCAAACTATTACTTCTTTAAACTGGGTATTGCTTAAGAAATCTTATTAAATTTAAGACCAGTGAAATAAATAAACCATTATTAGTGTATCTGTAATAGTCACTCTTTACAAATATATGTCAAGCATGTACAAATTCAACCCTAATTTTATAATCAGATTATAGTTCAGACATGTGTATAGTATATTTCACATAATCAATTATAATTAGGCAAAATCCATTCAGTTGAGCATTTCCACATCTGAACAAACACACCACCAAAAATAATCTTTCAGACATTACAACCTTTTAGCTTCTACAACAGAATTTCTCAACATTCACTCTACTGACAATCTGCATTGGATAATTCTTGGTTGATGGTGGTGGTGCCATTCAAGACAGAAGATTAGCAGCATTGTTGGTCTCCATCCACTAAATACTAGCAGCATTCCCATACTCTTGCACGATTGTGACAACCAAAAATATCTCTAGGCATTACATCTGGGGAACAAAATATCTCTGAGAACCACTACTTTAGAGTTTGAGAATAGGTTAATTTAAAATCAAAGAGGATACTGTGCAAAACCATTTTTAACTTCTCAATAAAATATGGCTTGTATCATAAATGCTATGTAAAAGATAAAGACTGCATTAACACACACAACAGACCATTGTATTCTAAATATAAAAAGGTTCTTAGGTTAAAATGTTCCCTAATAGTATGATTGTTTAATCCTGTTCCTGTTTACAAAACACTCCCATATACATCATCTCAAAGTCTGGAATAAAATATTAATTTCACTTAAATTTTTTTTTAATTAATTTTTTAATTTTTTATTTTTTGTAAACATATATTATATTTTTATCCCCAGAGGTACAGGTCTGTGAATCGCCGGTTTACACACTTCACAGCACTCACCAAAGCACATACCCTCCCCAATGTCCATAATCCAAACCCCTTCTCCCAACCTCCCTCCCCCCAGCAACCCTCAGTTTGTTTTGTGAGATTAAGAGTCACTTATGGTTTGTCTCTCTCCCAAAATGTCACTTAAACTTTTTAAAAGTAATAGATTTTTTAAAGAACACTTAGTATAAGATCTACCCTCCTAACAATGTTTAAGACTACAGTACAGTATTGTTCACTGTAGGTGCAGTGTTATACAGCATACTTCCAGAACTTACTCATCTTCTTTAACTGAAACTTTATGCTCCTGGATCAGTAGCTCTCCATTTCCCCCTTGTCTCAGCTCCCAGCAACCACCATTCCAATTTTTTTTTTTTAAATTTTATGAGTTTGACAATCTTAGATACCTCATGTCAATGGAATCATGTAGTTTTTGTCTTTCCATGAGGTTCAGCCATGTTGTCGCATGTTTGTGGAATTTGTTACTTTATTAAAGCAGAATGATATTTCATTATATTTCCCTTACCCATTCATCTTTTGATGGACATACATGCTGTTTCTACATATTTAGAATACCACTGCAATAAACACTGGCATATTAGTATCTCTTTGAGATCCTAATTGCATGTCTTTTGGATAAATACCCAGAAGGGAGATTGCTGGGTCATATGGTAGTTCTATTTTTAATTTTTGAGTGACCACCATATTGTTTTCTGTAGCAGTTGTACAATTTTGCATTCCCACCAACAGTACACAGTGGTTTCAATTTCTCCACATCCTGCCTAACAACTGTATTTTTTAAAAAAAGAATAGCCATCTTAATAGGGGAGAGGTGATATCTCATTGAAGTTTTAAATTAAGCTAACCAAAATCAAATCTGAAATTCTGAAACACTTTATCTCTGCTCACACTATTTTCTTCCAATACCATATCTTATTAATGTTCCTAAATTTCTGACTTATTTAGCTTCAAACTTTGGCTTTAAATATTCTCTTCTCAATCAAATGACATAGTATAAGGTTCTTTCCCTACCTTCATCTATATTTCCCTTACATTTCAAATGCTATGCACTAGATCAAAAAATACAAAAATGCAAAGAAGCTGACATATGTAAGATAAAAAGTTCTTCATTTCAAACATGAAAAGACTCAAATGTGTGATATGGTAAATGTAATAGTTAATGAAAACTGAAGTTGCTGTAAAAGAAATAATGCCCATACCACAGGAAGGTAGGGAGAATGGGCAAGTCACCTGGAAGAGGGGGAGGTAGAAGAGGAGGAGAAGGAAAAATACACTCACCCACGATCAAGGAATATCTGGGTTATTAACAAGTTTGAATGTCATATTTTAAATAGTTATTGGAAACCAATGACTATGGATGGTCCTTCAGACAAGGTATGAGAGAGTCTGAACAGTGTAATGCAAATTAATACAAACACATCTGTATTTGGCTGGCTGCAGTAAGAAATGCAGTGAAGAATGGAAAAGCTATTTTCCTATACCAAAAACTAAAAATGGACTATAAGACAAAAAAACTGATTCTTTGTTGTTGTTGTTTCTGTTTAATGAACATGGAAAAACGTGACCCAATGGGTCAATATACAAGTGAAATTTAAAAAAAAATAATAATTCCTGTGAATTTCACTGTAAGCCTGCTTTCACAAACACCTGAATGTATGGCTGACAAAACAGTGTTTCAAAATCTCTGGAAACCATATCCTTGACATAACATAATTTAACCCATAAAGCCAACTGCTTTATGTTTCTCAATTTCTCTTTGAGTGTATCAACAAATGTTTGGTGATGCCCTTAATATAAACTGACAATAAAATATAATTAGCTTTACTATAGAATAGATGGGTATTTGAGGAGTTCTCAGCATAATAATGTGAAAACTGCTTTTAGGTATGCATGAGCACAATGAAATAACATCACAGAATACACACACACACATGCACACACACACACTCAACTACATGTATTTCTGAAATTTAAAGTATTGAAAGTGGGAATATAGCATAGGGAAGAGAGTCAATTGTATTTTTTTTTAAAAGAAAAGGAACTACCAAAAATGGGAATAAAGTGCTATTGAATATTTTATCTTTTTTTTTTTCTTTTTCCTTTGGAAAGCTAGACTTTTTGGGGTGGGAGAGAAATGTACTTGGGGGCCACTTTGTTACATTCTCTTAGCTAAGCATTTGTAATCAATCCACCAAGAAGAGCTCCTGAGCATTACTGACCCCTGGTGCAGGTGGTTCTTGATGAAGTGTTAAGCATTACGTCGTCCAATTAAAGAGAAGTCGTTTTGACTGGGAGCAGGAAATTCTTCGCAGGAATATCATGTTCTTTTCCCAGTGGCTGAGGTCTGGATACAGAAAGGGGAGAGGAACTGGAGTTTCTGGTCCAGTGTAAGTAAGGCTACCATCTGGGGCGTATCACATAATGAAGATGAGGGTCACAAGAGAGAAATGGCTGTAAAACAAACAAACAAACAAAACAACACCACACACACACACACACACACACACACACACACACAGCAAACCCAAAAAGCCCTAGGGAAGGTGAAAGGCCTAAAGCTTCTAGGAGCAGAGGCAAGTGACCCTATTTTTTTTGCTAGTTAATGTTGTCACTGTATTATCTTATCTTCAACCCTTAGGAAAGAGTCTTTTAAAAATGACAACTTCAAAAATGCCTTGGTTAATGTAAGAGCATCAATTGCTTGGAGATGTTCCCGAGAAGACCAGTTATAATTGGGGAGAAATTATGAGAAAGTTCAGAAGAGAGATGACAAGTAACAATCACAATTTGTGGAATGTGTAAATATTTTGTCCTGCCTGGGGATCACTTACACTTGTGGAATATAAGTGTTCAAGTACTGTACAATAAACGTAGAGATTACTCCTCTCAAATCTGGAAACCTTGATTACATTCAGGTTATATATAGGATATCTTCCAAATGGAACTGCCATTATATGGTAAACCATTCAAACTATGAAAACAGAATATATAACTGGTTTATCCACTGACAAATAGTTCCATTGCTTTATTACATCTCTAGTTTTTTTTTTTTCTTGTTGCAAGCACACTCTCTCCTCTTCCCTGTCATCTTTTGGCTTTCATATAACTGCTGTTGTAAATTCTGTATATTTTCATCAACATTTAACAGGTGAAGTTTAAAGTGCTTACAAAGAAAGCCTTTTAACTCCTTCTAGAAGTATGCCTTTAAATCTGGTTTTAGATACCTACATCTTTTCCAATAATTATAAGTTTAAATATTGTATATTTCATACTTTTATATATCTTAAGTTTTATATATATATATATATATATGTTTATCCTAAGTTTAATTCTATAAAGTTTACTCTTTAAGATTGTCATTATTAATTTTTTTTTTGATTCTAGTATATTTCACATACAGTTTTATATTAGTTCCAGGTGTACAACATAGTGACTCAACAATTATATTTAAGGTTTTTTTTATCTTTTTTCCTAGGGAAAAATATATAACAAAGAAACTTTCCTTCAAAGGTATTTCTCAAAGAGGTAGGATTATTGATAATAAAAAAGTATTCATTCCAACATATTATTCAAGAGGTTATATAATGCCAAAAAAATAGATGGAAGAGGGAAAAAAAAGTACAAAGAGTCTACTGTTTGCTTTCTTTACGGTTACATGATTCTAGCTCCAATTACTGAAGTGTTCCCTTCCCAAATCTGCAGGTTGCCCTTGGCCTTTTCATCATGATATCCTTTTCGATCTCTGTTTATTCTCAATTTTTAAAGGTATAAATCAAAGCTACCCTCCAACTTTCTATAGCAGCAACAATTTGGTGAGTTTAGCTACCTTGAACAGGACTGACTCCGGTTTGCCTTTCAGATCAGTTTTTTCTCTAGGAGAAGGAGCAATAGAGAAGTCCTTTGTGATAAAAACAATACGGATCCCTGTCACTTGCTCTCCACTAGCAATTACCTATTTATTTTAATTCGTCTCTTGAGGAATTTTTGCAACTTGATAAATGAGCTAGAAGAATGGGTAACCTAGTTCTACGAATGTAAAATAAAATTACACCGTACGAGAAAATAAGAAAAAGTCAAATAAAATCTACTTCCTCATGAATTTCTATTGGAATTCCACAATGTTTCTGCCACTTTTCTTCACAAATATATTCAATACATGTTGTTGATCAAGGTATATACTATTGGGAAGTTTCGTCAATAAATACAAAAACCTGACTCCATGTTTAAATCTTAAAATGAATCCTGTCAGCCTTTGTAAGGTTTCTAATATATACACACTGGCTTTTGTTCTTGTTTTGTTTTGTTTTGTTCTGTTTTGTTTTTAAACTACGGGCACAGGCAGTAGTTGATACAGTGTAATTAAAAATGCCTAAGCCAGTATTTCTATCCCCAGAGAGAAAATAGTTTATTGGATATAAACTATTATAGTCTTAAAATGAGGTACTTTAAAAACAGGTGGACTATTTTATCTTTTATTCACTCTAATGGATTTCTAGTCCCATAGAAATGTGTAATACACATTTAGGGATGTGTAAGTGTAATAATAATGGTGATAAGAGCTTATTATTACTGAGCATGGGATAGTCCAGATATTGTATTAACTTGGATTTTCTCTTTCAATTCTTCTATCAAGTCTGTGAGTTGGGCTTCTTATAATGATTTTACAAATGAGGAAATTAAGGCTTAGGAAGTGTAAATAACAGGCACAGAGCGATGAGGTTATTAGTCTAATTCCACATGGGGGGCTCCTGAGCCTTCTCATAACTACAACCTCTACCAGCATTTCCCACAGTGTTTCCCATTTTGTTTTGAGCTGTGATAGGCTTTCGTACTTATGCACAGTTAAGGAAACATCTGTCCTTCCAAGAGTTCATTCTACTTCAAATTAATGAACATAGACTAAGAAGACACTGGTCAAGCAGGACTGCTCTCACATTATCCTCAGGTTCCCCATCATTATCTTCTACCTAAAACATATCTTATTAATACATTGAAATAATACATTGAAACTATCATTATTTTTAGTAAAGGGAATCATCAGTATAGTTTCCTGTTCATGACCTATCAGATAATTTCTTGCCGGATCAAGAGAGATAATAAAGTTTTAAACTATCCTACTAAATTGCCCAGTGGACATAACCACACACACACACACACACACACACACACACACACGCATGCGCACACACACACACATTATTTGAGTGGTTTCATAGGGTAATTACACAGATGATGTCTAAGTGTTTGGAAGGTAATTTAGCTTACTTCAGTGGCTTCTTTTTTTTATTTTTTGTTTTATTATTTTACATATATTATGTGTGTGTGTGTGTGTGTGTGTGTGTGTATGTGTGTGTGTGTGGATAGAGAGAGACAGAGAGGAGGGAGAGAGAGAGACTCTTCAGCAGGCTCCACACTCAGCCCAGAGCCTGAAGTGGGGTTCGATGTCACTATCCTGAGATCATGACCTGAGCTGAAATCAAGAGTTAAGACGTTTAACTGACTATGCCACCCAGATGCCCCAGTGGCCTTCCTGTTTTAACTCTTTTCTCTGTTTATCTAGACATATCAAATATAGACCAAACATAACAGGTAACAATGCTGGGTTGTCCAAAATTTAATAAATGCTAGAGAAAGAAATATGATACATGAATTTCTTTCCTGTAGCTGGTATCTTTGTTTCATTTTACATTAAAGTGTTGGTGATACACATTTTCCGGTGGATCTTAAAAGAAAATGATCCAAACTTAGTGTTTGGATTTAACAAATATCCAAACGACAAGTAACAAAGTTATTCCTGCATTTAGGAAATTTCACTTTAAGGGCACCTGGGTGGGTGAGTTAGTTAAGCGACTGCCTTCAACTCTGGTCATGATCCTGGAGTCCCAGGATTGAGACCAGCATCAGGTTCCCTGCTCAGCTTCTCCCTCTAACTTTCCGCCTCTCACACTCATCTGTCGAAGAAATAAAATCTTAAAAAAAAAAAAAAAGAAAAAGAAATTTCACTTTAAGAAGGTTTTTATCTGTAAAGATGTATGAGACATAAACACTCTCATCTATTATTCTCTCAGGACTAGGAAAGAAGAATTTTAAAAAGTTAAAGTTTCACTTCAAGTAAGTAGTACACATTCAGGTTTTGTCATGCTTTTCCCACATTCATATTTCTCTTCAAGACACTCAGAATCTAAATTTAATGGGCAGAGTTGAATTAACTTTTACAAAAATATATTGCTTAAGTCAAACTTTCAATTCATTTATCTTCTAACAATTTAAAGTGGAGCCTGATATAACTTGAAACAAATTTATTTACTTCTTGAATTATGACCATAGAGTTGCCAGCTATAAACTAACCTGGAGAAAATATTTTCTCTCACATTTTGAAGTTTGGCATTGGTATTTTAGTTCTACTTATGCACAGGCTTGTAGTGAAATTCTTAAATATGTCTTACAATTGAGTGTCTAACAATCATAAATCATGAACTTCTGAGGTATTAAGATAAACTGATTCTATATGTATATGTGCTAATAATGATATTTAGATCATTACTCCTCAGTAGTACAACTAAATAGATTTCATCAAGTCTATGATTACAAACCATGCCCCTAAATATTTTGTGATACTCTTCATGAGCTAGTATATATGAGTAGTATATCTTCATGTACTGAATCAAAGTTATAATCTTAACATTTTATATTAATCTAAGAAGTTAGACCACAGGGATATATTAGTATTAAGATGTACAAATTAAGTAAAAAGTTAAAATGAGGGGCACATGGGTGGCTCAGTGGGTTAACGTCTCTGTCTTCAGCTCAGGTCACGATCCCAGGGTCCTGGGATCGAGTCCCGCATCGGGCTCTCTGCTCAGCAGGGAGCCTGCTTCCCCCACTCTCTCTCTGCCTGCCTCTCTGCCTACTTGTGATCTCTCTCCCTAATAAATAAATAAAATCTTAGAAAAAAAAGTTAATATGAATTTCTAAAAGCAAATCAACTGTCTGAATATCTTCTATCTTGTATAGTATGGCAACACTGTCTAAACTATATCCAACAATGAGCCTCCTAATGGGTAATATTATTGAAAATATTTGTAATCAGGCTATGCAGTAACACAAAATGACAAAAAGCTTTGATGGTGACAGTTAACTAGGGAAGAATGTCCTGTAGTATACAATGCTTACTTTATCTAAATTAGAGTTTCTAATTCTCAAGTCAAACCAATGAAAATATGAAATTTCATTCTAGACTTTGGGTTGGACTGAGTAATTGGTTTCTCTAAGGATCATCTTTTAAATCTACATGGAATTAAAAACTGAGATTCCCAATTATATAAACATACAGAGTTTAAAAAAGAATAGTTTAAATCTAAACCTCTGGGAACACCATATTTGTGTGTGTGTGTGTGTGTGTGTGTATACATATATATACACATGATGTAGTATATACTATGTATGGAAAAGAAAATGAGCAACAAAATAAAGAAAAATTTAAATGACCAATATGGATAAAAATTAATTTAAGAGAATAAAATACAAAAAGAAAGAGGTGAATAAAAATAAAAGCTAGTTTCTTAAAAAGAATATACAAGCAACCAAAAAAAAAAATAGAGAAAAATATACAGCATTAGGGATAATAAATGGTTTATGTGTGTGTATATATATATATATATATATATACATATATATATAATTTTAAAAGATGTCACATGAAAATAAATGGCAAAAAAAATAAATTAAGAGAAAATAGATTATTTATAATATGTAGTCCACAAAGTTGACCTTTAGAATTCTAGAATTCAGGAAACCTAAGCAGGGAAAAACACATAAAACGAATTGGAAATTATTAAAAGTCAACTATTTAAAACAGTTCCTGATCCACATACTTCACAGATGAGTTTCATCAGAATTTGTAAGAAAAAATTACTGGAAATACAGATAACATGAAAGAAAATACCCTGATGCCCACCCCCAATTTTTATATTACAGATACACTTTCTGTTTCAACTTTCAAATATATAACCACCATATAAATACTCAGAAGCAAAGTTTAAATTTTAAATTAGGCCTATTGATATAACTTGTTAATTCTATAAAATTATAATAATTGATTCTCAACATCTTCACAATAGAACACACACAAAAATCACTTTTATTTATTTATTTATTGCTTTTGGCTTTTTTTTTTTTTTTTTTGCTGCTATTCAACAAAGTGTCTGCTCTAAGTAAAAGAAATTATATGCATACCCCTAAAGGTGAGTAAATTGTGAAAAATGGTAGAGAACAGTGAAGCACAACAAAATACAAAAACACACAAAAAAATCAGAATTGACCATCTGAAGCTTATGAACCCTTTATTTTCTCTAAACTTCCTTAGAAAGCCAAGAGTTCTGTGCTAAATAGTCTAATATTGTCTATTTTTTTTTTTTATTTTTTGCTTTAAAGGAAAAGAATAAGCAAGATACTATACAATCACTTACTTTCTAATTATAGTGGAAACTCCAGCTGGAACCTAAATTAGGTTCATTATAGGGTTTCTAACCTGTCTGAGCCTGTCTGGTTGGCAGGATTATTGTGTGGGCCACCAGAGGTCTATTTGCCTAAGGGACAAAAACTCTTCCAGGGAAGAAATTCATTCTAAGGAAGATGGAGTTTACAGTTTTGGGGGAAGGTAAGGTTTTCAATGCTCCCTATAAACGACGACTCCTTAGATTCTGTCCATCAGAGGCCCCACAGAATCTCTCTGTGCTAGACAGAAAGGTGTCACAAGTCACCCCTACTTTAGGACTTGGACAAAAATCTCTGAAATGCCCTGAAGAAAAAGGCATCATGAGTTAGAGTCCCCTGTTAGAGAGCTCGCTAAGATTATGGTTAAAAGATTCTGTCCTTTCACTGGAGAGGCTAGACTGATATCGGCAATAACAATAATGGAGAACTATCTTTGAGGCTGATTACCTGAGCCGCTGTTTCTGTCACATCTTTGCCATAAGATCAGCAAAGCAGGAAACTAGTAACTGTCTTGCAGTAACGGAGATAAAGATATTCCTACACTTTTCTGAGAACCCAAAGGGTTGACTTGGAAGAGGAGTGGGCAACAGAAGTTGTTAAACAGCAAATGTTACAAAGTCAAAGAATTATTCTGCCTCCTCACATGGCGGTATTTGCCGGGAGCCTGTTAGGGCATCAGACCCTGTGCTAGGCACCACCAAAGCTACAACACTGAGCAAAACTCCTATGCCCAGTCTTATCCCCTCATGCCCTAAGAAAGCTGAGTTGCAAAAACTTTGGATGCTGAAGATAGAATGCTTTAATTTTGTTCTCCAGCTCGATTTTATACCTGTTTCTTAAACATCCACTATGTGAAAAGTTATAACACTGTGTATCTCGGGCTGCATTTTCTGGAAACAGCCTCTGAGGTGCTTTAGGATGTTTATTTCGGATGTTTATTATGGAGTGCTTGGGATCAACACTTGTGAAAATGGAGGAAGAGATACAGGATTAAGAAGAGGGAGATACTGGGGCACCTGGTGGCTCAGTGGATTAAGCATTTGACTCTTGATTTCAGCTCAGGTCATGATCTCCAGGTTGTGAGACCGAGCCCCGTGCCTGGCTCTGCACTGGGCATGGAGGGTGTTTAAGATTCTCTCTCTTCCTCTGCTCCTTCCCTCCTCGCTCACAAGTTCTCGCTCTCTCTAAATAAATAAATAGAAGAGAGAGATATCAAACTGCATTGTGGACCCAATGACAGCTTCAGCTAAGCCCATAGGAATTTCTGGAGTTAGGAGGGCTATTTTAGACTGTTTTTGAAGCTGGGAAAGAAAGACCAGACTTTCATATACCACCTCCATTGGTTATAGGCTATAGACAGATCCAGAAAAAGGGAGTGACCTTAGGCATGGGACCATCTACAACTGAAACAGTTCTGAAGAGACAAAAATCTAGAGAACAACTGGTGGTTATCAGAGGGGAGGTCATTGGGGGACGGGTTAAATAAGTGATGGGAATTAAGGAGGGCACTTTTGATGAGTACCAGCTATTGTGTGGAAGTGCAGACTCACTAAACTCTATACCTAAAATTAAGATTCCACTGTATGTTAACTAACTGAAATTTAAATTAAAAAATAAAATTAAAAATCTGCTGTTAACAGCCCTCTCTGCAGCTGGTACAAATTCCCCTTTCAGTGGAGACCAAGTGATGCTGGGCCCAGATTACTTGGTATGAAGACTGCCAAATTTAAAGTCACTTGATAAAAAGAAATCAAGGTTCTCATACTGTTACCAATAAATATTTAACAATTTTCACAGCCAGATTCATTTTGGATAGCACTATCAGAGTTTCTACAACTTTCAAGAAAAGAACAATGATGATAACCAATAATAACTCACATTTTTAATGCCTATGTATGCCAACCACTGACTTAGGGAATTGACCGATTAATTCTTACAATCACAGAGGGACTTTCATAATGTGTTCATTTTCATTTCCCGATCAAGAGAGTGAGGCACCAAAAAGGTAATACACCTAGTACTAAAAGATCTTTCAGCCCCTTACTACAGAGAATCCAGAGATCAAAAAGACATAATCTCTGACTTTGATATCTTGCATTCTAGTAAGACAAATAAATATGTTACAAATCCAAAAGTGAAATACTAGACTAAGTGGGGTCGGCATAACACAGAGCTGGAATAAAAAAGAAGGAACCAAATGGGGTCAAGGAACAACACAGAAAGCAATATGAATCAATGCATATTCTTTATTTTGGCCAGACTGGTAGTATTTGAGACCCTAAAGTTCTGTTGACTGTTCATAATCTTCCCCCTCACCGCCCCCCCCCCCAAAATAGTTACCTGAGTAGCTTTATTTTGGCCAGACTGGTAGTATTTGAGACCCTAAAGTTCTGTTGACTGTTCATAATCTTCCCCCTCACCGCCCCCCCCCCAAAATAGTTACCTGAGTAGCACATAATCTCTTAAATCTTAAATCCTGCTAAAAGCAGATTTTGGCATAATTAAATTACATGGATTCTAAAATGATAGTTTCTCCAGGGTATCCTTAAAAAAATTTGTAACTTTCCCTTCTGTACCTCTGTCATAAATCAGGAAAGTTTGTGAAATACAAATTAAGCAATGATCATTTTAAAATGGATTCATGAGGAATAAAACCAGTTTTGCATTTTACAGTACTCAGTGTGAATTAGATAAACATCCAAATTTTGCAAGTTCTTGTCAGTCAATGCAAGGAGTCATTCAATCAGTCACTTGACCTGAAACAGACCTGTAATATTACTGTGTATCTAATAATCTAGGGTAATAATTATTTTTTAAACACTCCTACCCTAATATTAATACCTACACTTGCATACACTAACATATTTTTCAAAAGCTCATTTCTATGCATAATTTTATGTAATATTACCTACAATATTAAATGAAGACTTCAGGGTATAAATTCCTTATAGTAACACACAGATGAATTCTTTACAGTAACACAGAGGAAGAAGTGGCTATGATACTCAGTAGCTAATTCCAATTCTCATGCTCTTTTTATTAGGCAATTCAGAAGGGTCTTTGCCATCAATTATAAATCCATTAAAAAGAATCAAACATGTAATTAGAAACCTAATGTGTTATTTTATGGATGTGAAAAATTACATTTGAATTTGATCATTATAGGGTATTTAATCTGTATCGTTTAGCTGCATCAGTATATAAATTAAATATAAAAATAAAGAAAAAATATATTACCCTAATATTGTAAAATTTCCTTAACGATTAGAGCTAAACCATGATTAATTCAACTGTGTTACTCCCCAAACTGTTCCATATTTAGATTGAGGAGGGGATTAAATAAAACAATTTGATTTCACCAGTAGGTATGAGGTAAAATTCAGAGAAAAGCTGTAATTTTTGCTTTGGTGATTACTGTAGGGAAGTAAAGTAAAACTACAACTGATCATTAATAAAATGTAGTGTTTAATGGCCAATAAAAGGAAAAAAGACTTGTCCAAATGAACCAGAAAATGAAATTTTATTAAGGTATAGGAATAACAACTTGCTTCTTTGAAAAATTTCACTTAGGAAACCAAAATTTAAGAGATCTGTATCTGAAAATTAGTTTTAAGTGATAGACCAAATAGAAGAAAGTGAAAGAAATCATTGTTTCAAAATGGAAAAGTTATCTGAAGATTGTGATTTTCCGTTTTATAAAATGCAAACCCATTTAATTGATCTTCCAAATATTTTACTATTAAATGTGTGTGAAAATGTTTCTATTGCTTCTCTAGTAGCCTTATGATTATCTTATAAGAGATGCATAGTGTATAAGAAATATCAGGTAAGTAAACTTGAACCCAAGATGGAGGAATCCACGGATATATAGAATTTCCTACCCCAGTAAAGGAGCAGTAACATGGCAATTACCTAAGGAGATACAATGAAGGACAAGAAAACATTGTATAACATATTGAAATGAGCTGATTACATTTGTTTCTATGACTTTAATTGCTATTTGTGTATTACTTTCATTTATCTCTAAAATTATATCAATAATTTTCTGAAATTCTAATGAAAGTCTCCAAACCATATTAAATTCTATTATTAGAATATCTTTCCATTGTTTCATATTAAGTTGGATATTTTTTAGGTTTATTTCATTAACTATACCTTCAGTCAGTGTAAAATAAACAAGCAAAAAAACCTATCTATTCATTTTTGTTGCTCATTAAACAGCTGTTCATTAGCCACCTCCTGGTTAATGAACACTTAGAATCTAAATGACAACCCATTAGCAAAACTAGTTTTGTTTTTAAGCATATTTTTCTATTTTTTCAAATAGTTGTTATTTAGAAAAAACATTTATTTAGCCAAAATTCATGTAATCATATCAAAGAAATTACTGAAGAATTACAAGCTTTGTCTTAAATACCCCAATAAAAAATAGAAATTTCCTCGGTGCATTTTAAAGTATATAATCATTATCATTTAAAGCAAATCTAACACAACTATTTAGTGACAGCTTCTCTAACTTGCACAAGCAAGTGATAACACAAAACCTTTCTGTAAAAGGACATAGAGTGTTTCATAAAGCAGCTATACAAATGCAGATAAATTATTTCAAATGGTATTTAGGAAGTTGTAGTGTGTTTTTAGCAGCAAATACCAACTCAATTCCTTTAGAGGTTAGTTTATTTTTCTTAAGGATTTTATTTATTTGAGAGAGAGAGAGAGAGAGTGAGGGCAGGATTTTGGGGAGGGGCAGAGGCAGAGGTAGAAAAAGACTCCCTGCTGAGCAGGAAGTCCGAAGTGGGGCTTGATCCCAGAACCTTGGGATCATGACCTGAGCTGAAGGCAGATGCTTAACTAACTGAGCCACTCAGGAATGGATAAATTCCGTTAAAATGTGTTTATAAATTTCTCCCCCAACCAGAGGACCAGAATTACTTTTTATCCAAAATGCCATTAGATTCTCTCTTCACAAATCCAAACATTTAAATCTCAAATCATGCCCCATAAAACTATATATATATATATGTATATATATATACATATATATATATAAAATCTTTTCTCTTAAGGCAACTTTTAAAATAAATGCTTTCTTCCTCCTTTCCACTTCTTATTAGCATAGTTTAGTCTTCTGTGATACAGATTTCCCTTTCTAACTAATTCTGCTAATTCTAACTAATTCTGCTTCATCTCTTGGTTTAGACTTTTTGCCAGCATCAAAAAGTGCTTGTAGCTCATTTCTTAGTTATATGCTTGCATTGATACTATAGTTCAGGGACACTTTATTCTTATTGATTTGTTTCAGTTTAATTAAAAATAATATCTATAATTTTTAAAATTTACTATAAGCTAAGTAAAGAAACTGAGCTTGGCCCTCTTCCTCTCCCTCTGTGCCCCCCTCCCCCAGCTGGTGGTGTCTCTCTCTCTCAAATAAATAAATAAAAGCTTTTTAGAATTTAATAACAAAACAAAACCATGGAATTTGCATTTGAGAAAACTCTTGTAAAATTAAGTTCTAACAACAGTCAAAATATTAACTTTCTGCCATCTGCTTGAAATTAGGATAGACTTGAAATACAGGAAGATAACATTTTCCTTACTGTTCAGGAGTTCAGAGTCTCCTATAGAAGACAGATGTACAAACTAGTTATCATGAGATATAGCTCTACATGATGCAGAAAGCAACAGGTAATGTCTATTGAGATCTGAGCTTTTCTAAGTGCTTTACTCATTACACATTACCTTTAGTCCTCATGCCTATCCTAAGAGAGAGGACCCATAGCTATCCTTCTTTTCCAGGCAAGAAAATGAACAAAAGAGAGGCTAAGTAATTGTTCCAAAGGTAGACAACTAGTAAGCGATGTTACCAAAATTTAAATTTAGACAATGTGGATCCAGTGGTTGTAAAGACTATCTATCTGGTATGAATGTTCTCACTGCTGGTATACCAGATAGCTCAAAAAGAATGGTCATGCTCTTGAAAAAAATGCAATACTTCTGCAGATAGGCAAGGAAGAAGAGAACGTGGCTGATACTTTGTGATATATGTGGCAATGTTAAATTGAAACAAATTGATGTCTTAGATGATCATTTCCCTAAGACCTACTTGTCGATTTTCAGCGCAAGCCAATCTGATGACAGAAACACTGATTTATTCATTGCTACTAACATTTAGTTCTACCTGCTATAAGACAAGTCTTGCATATTGACTTTGATTTATATTAAATCAGTTAATATCCATAATAATTCCCGACAGCAAGTACTACTATGTTCTTTTTACACAAAAGGAAGCACTGATTCTATGGCATTTCTATCTCACCTTTGTCTGTGTTTTAAAGGCACACAACATCTAATAGGAGATTGAAGTGGCATTCACAGTGGGATGGAGTAGGCTTGCATTTCCTCACTCTGGTCGTCATCGTAAGCTTACAGATCTTAAATGTAATACAGAAATATCAGATAAACCAGCAGAGTAATGGGGACCATCTATTACAAACCCTGCTTTTCTGTTGCTATTCAAGCTATTTCACAGCCTTGAAAAGAAAGATCAAGTCCTTCCAGCATAAATCTGCAATAAGTTTACATTTTTTTTAAGATTGTAGCAGTTATAAAATATACCCTTAGGACATGCTAAAATTCACATTTTAGTAGGTAAAATGTACTAATATATTTTGCAGTGAAATTTCACATTAATAAGCACACTCTTCTCTCTCTTTCTCTCTCTCTCTCTCTCTCTCTCTCTCACACACACACACACACACACACACACACACACACACATGCAGTTTTTAAATAAAATATTTGGAAAAAAAAACACTATTCTTATGGCTAAAATAGCCAAAATTATCAATTAATCCAAAATACTTAATGAGCATGTTCCAATACAACCTGTTCTTAAGTTCCAAAACTTATGGTTTGATATTATTGCTAACTTTTCAAAGACTGCTAGGCATATTTTACATTTTAAATTAAAATATAATTTGACAGCATCACCCTAATAAGACAAATTACTAACATTGCATATAATACTTTTCTTCTAAGCAATTTTTTTCTTTAAAACAAAATCTACTTACTAGATGCCAGAAGTGTACCATCCAATTTATCTATATTATCTCATTTAATTCTCAAAATAATCCCATGGGATAAATATTATAATCACTCTTATTTTACAGAAGATTGAATTATTCATCCTAGATTCTACTGTGTGTCACTAGACTTCTATACCTGGTTTTTATTTCATTTTGTTTTGCTTTTTAGAGAGGGAAAGGGAAGAGGAGGGGGTAAGGGAAAGAATCTTAAGCAGGCTCCACATTCACCACAGAGCCCAAGAAGGAGCTCCAACTCATGACCCTAGATCATGACCTACGTCCAAATCAAGAGTCAGATGCTTAAATGACTGAGCCACCCAGGTGCCCCAAGCCCTCGTTTTTAACCACTGAACTATACTTCCCATATAAATCCAATTACTGTATTTGTGATATTCACGGACTTTAATTTAGCCATTTATAGAGGGCATGAGACAGGGAAAGGAAGAGTCGGTTTCCTTAATCAGACTATGGCTTCATATACAACTGTTTACTTGGATATAATTCATATGTGTAAGTTTATTACCATTTGACATGTTTAAAAATATTAAAGTAGTTAAACAAGGAATCCAGGAGGCTGAGGTGGTTCTAAAGCCTTTGGTAGCCTAATAAATCAAAACCAAAGCCAGAGTCAATGAACTTAAATCCCAAAGAATTAAAATTAAGAACATCCAGGTGCAAAAAGCCAACTGGCCTTTCCCAAATAAGGGACCTGTTCAAAACTGTAGCCAGTCAAACAATGTCCTTGCTTTGTTTCCACATCTTCTCTACAAAAACCTCTCCCTTCTCATTAGTAGAGTCCTCCTAACCCCACTTTGAGTCTGTGCTGCCCAATTTGAATCAACATACGCTCTGATTCTGGAAAATTTTAATGTGCCTCACACTCTATCTCTTAACCCAAAAGGATGCCTGCCATTTCTTGGTGTAATGATGTCACAAACATTAATTGGGGGTAAGTTATGTCGATGGCAGGTGTTAAAATAAATCTGAATACTGATACTGACATCTGGATTTCAGGCATTTTATTTTGTTTCTCTTACCTTTTTATAAAGCTTTCAAAGAGAGAAAATGTAGTAATGCATTCTCTAGGAAAATTAAGTTTGTTGTTATTTAAACCTATTGATCAAGGACAGCTCTTGCAGAAAATAAGATATATATAGAGCTTGCATTCCTTTTACCTAGCCAACTTAATTCCTCATTCTCTAGAACCTAGCTGATTTCTGGTGCATAATGTCAACCTATATAACAGCTGCTATATGCGATAAAGGGTCTGATGGGAATAATTCACACTTGATTTTGTAGTTGGCAACATTCCTCATTTATAGATAAAAAACTTGAAGCTCAAATAATTTAAGATACATGAAAAGACGAATCCCTGAGATTTTTGTACATTAACATTTACTTCTAAGTTTAGAGAGATGAACCTCACTTTCCTTCTAATTCCAAGAAATAGCATATGCTTACCCCCACGAGTTAAGGAGAGTTTTATGTCTATTTATCCCCCCTACAAGGGTCAGGTTGAACAATCCCCAGACACTTTCCAAATTTTAGATTCTTAATCTGTTTAAATAGATTTTATCTTTGTATATGTGTGACTGTTTAAGAAAAAAATGTGTAAATATCTTCAAAAGTGTTCCACTGTGCTTAAAATTAATGAAGGTTGACACAGTCATTTAAGCTGTTACAAATCAATTCTTCTATCCAATTTCACCATATTACCCACAAGGTAAGCGGCTACTAAACGGTGAGCTCACATTCAGATACCTCAGGTTTAAAAACTTCCCCTACTCAATCAGTCCAATGACTAACCACAAAGTCAAACAACTTCTGAACAATCACCATTTTCCCTCTTCCAGCTTAAATGTTTGATGGTACATGTTACGTACAGGTGTGCACACATGCACACACGTGCAAGCTCTCTCATGTCCTTTGAAGTCTTTGCCAGAATCCAAGTCAAGTTCACATACATAGAGTTTATTGTATCTGCTTGGTGAAAAACTCAAGAAGTTCACACCTTCATAGCAACTTTCACTCCATCAAAGACTGCAGAATAAAATGCTCTCACCTAGGTTCAGGTATTATTCTGTGATAATAATCTACTGGAATAAGGAAGATGAAAAGCATTTAGGGTAATTGTTTTCTTAAAGACTACTCACCTCACTCTACTGTCAGTGCTCCTAAGCTATCTCTTCTGAAAATCATTCTCAAAGAACTGAAAAAGAATTATGCATCTACTTTCTCTCTGTCATTAGCTAAGCATACAGTTGTTTTATTTAAAGCCATCTATTTACATAACTAGTGAGTGACAGCATCTTTTTACATCACAACATAGCTTCACCAAGTGACTTTTTATTATTGTCGTAATTTTCCAGAAGCCTCACCTTATTCTTGGCTATAGTAATTTTGTAATATTCTTATAGAAAGAGAATGTTGTTCTGTAGCCATTGCTTCTGTTACTGTTATAGCCCTTTATAAATATGCATCTATCAAGAAACGTTATTTTTTCAAAAAAAAAAAAGAAAACCATGTTTCAATTGATAGTTCTCTTTTTTTTTAATCTGGATAAATTACATTAATTTTTGTGAATACTTTTTGTACAATATGGCACTATTTCTATGTAGAGGTTTCCATTGGCTTATTGCAGAATAATACACTAAAATTGCAAAAGTAATTTTTCTGTAGGTACCAGCACATTGAGAGAGACAGAGACAGAAAATGAATGAATTGGATGCTAGAACAGAAGTCAGTTGTATAATCGGAAGCAAGCAAATTAAACATCTTCGAGCGGCCAGAGCAGCAAGAGCGTAGTAAGTCCTCAGTAATGAAAAGGGACCAGCATCTTCAACAGGAAAGGGAAGACTCATAAGGTACCTGTAGATTTCCTCTCCCCACCACGACCCTTTCTAAAATTCTATAACTCCATAAAACTGCACTCGGCTGGCAGCTGTTAGCTTGGTAAAGGGAGTAAATAACTTTGTGGCGTGACAAGAATTAAAATGGAGGACTCTAGAGAGAATTACGACGTGCTAGCTGAGGTTGCCCTTAACAGTAATAACTGGCAATGTGTAGCCTCCTTACCGGTGTAAAATATCTACAGCTACTCATCACAGACTCCCCTCTCTGGGAAGCTGTCAGAATAAAAAACACTCCTAACTGTTTTGAAATATAATAACTCTAGTTAATATGCTTCCCTGATCTGACAAGTGCTGATTTATGATGTTAACTGAGGATTAGATATCAACAAGCAATCCTAACATTTAGTGCTGCACTTGAGAGAAAATACCATAAGTGACCCTCTGGCAACTCAGTGATTTGCATACGTCCACAGCAGAAAGTTATGGAGTGGCTGGGAAAATATTCTCATTTTAATTTTTAATGTGCTCACACATCAAAAACCAAAACGATTATTAAAATATTAATTTAACATATGCATATATTTTAATATAACCCTGAGTTTCTCCTCGAGTTACATTATTTGTCTACAAGATTTCCTGTTCCCTCTTAAAAAAAAAAAATCCCTCACTAAACCATTATTGTTGAAGAAGAAAGTTATATTAATGCACCTGTTACATATGGTTTCTTAATTAAAGGAGCTGTCAGAAACTGCAAAAGAACAAGTCTGGGGCACATTTCTTTATGGAGAAGAGTGGCATAAACAAACTTCATAGTGATAGGTCTTAGTTTCTCTGACCAAGAAATATATCCGCTGGTTGTGTGGTTGGAAAGGTGAGTGGTCTGGTTAACACTGTAAGATGATAAATATTGAAAGAATGTCTTCCAGGAGAAGAAAGAGGTTCTGCCTTGTCAGTGTTCCCTGTGCGGAGCCGTCCTAATTGAAACCTACTGAGCATGAAGATCGCTTGTGCATTCACTCCACAGTCAAAATGGGATTAAATAAATCAGGAAATTTCAGAAGTGACAGTAGAAGATCGGGATTTGGGTTCTCTCAGTGAAGAGCAATTTATAATTTTTATTTCTTTCAGACAATAAAATCGTTTAAAATATTGAATTAATCCATGAGTTTCTTTCATACACAAAAATTTCAGCTGAAACAATTTCTGCAGATCTGTACATATTCTTTTTTGGGGGAAATGACCAAATGGTTCTTAGTATGCTGATTGATCTGTGTCTTAATCTTTGTATTCTTAATAAAAATCAATCTTTTCAGTCACTAAAACAAATTCAGATTTGGACCATGCCGACTAGTAATTCAACAGTAGCAGCAGGAAAAATCTTATAACAATTGTGAACACTTGTGAACAGAAACAACTCAAAATAAACCATAAATTAAAGCTAAAAAACAGGAGAGACCATATTCATCTTTTCCTCCCATTTTTTATAATCTCACAAGCAGAAAAAGCAGCATAATTCATAAGATATCCCAAGACAAATGATATTATCTGCATTAATATGTCTTTAAAATGGGCATTCTGCTTTTCAAATAGAGAAGTTCTATTATCACAAGATCAAAATTATCAGAAAATTGAATCATTCTACTACATAGTTTCCAATTTTAATCAAGTAAACATCAAGTACCAACTTCAAATATATGGTATATAAAGAATTATGTGTCAAAATGAATCAGTCCCTCAAACCAAAATTCTCCTCTACCCACCCCACTTTTAGATTTGAACCTCTAATTGACAAAATCCAAGCTCTAGTAATATCTCCATAATGTTCTCTTACACCTTCATTTATGGGAATCATAAAGATTTAACAGTTAGTCTTAGGTTGGAAATCAGTAAATCAGTGCTTTTCCTGCGTACCTTATTGGACACGTAGCCTAACACAGAGCCTGTAAATACCAATAAATCCCTCGCATTTCTTATTATTTAAGAAATACATGGAACAGAAACAACTTGAAGTGAATAATCAGTTATAAATCCTTCAATTTCATGCTCCCATTTTGAAGAGTTTAAATGTCATCCTTAAAATCATTTGCTTGGAAATTTTTAACTGGTTTAGTAGCTTTTAGAAGAAAACGTACCTACAAAGTTACAAGAAGGCATGGACTACTACTGAAAATTACATTCTATAATCACTATCATTCTACATGTAAGAAAGATAAGAACCTTTCTTTTTCTGACACCATGATCATAGCTATGCTCACTTAACAGTTTATCATCCCATGTGCCTGAACACAATGTGGTGTACATTATGAATTTTGTATTAAAATAAACAAGGAAACTAACAAAAGGTTTGTTAGGAATTAAAGTTACTACCAGAAACAAAACAGAACAGAATTTCACCAAGGTGCATGGATACATTTCTAAATGTATTTTATGAAAAAGAGATTCAAGTCACAATACAGTACTGATGAATTTGTTCCTAGCTACCAATAACCATTAATTTACCTCATGAAATAAGTTAATAACTGTGTCTCTGACTATTCTATTGTTTCAGTAAATTAGTACTTGACTACTTCAGTGAAATAACATTCTGTTATAGTTTCATAATACACTGTAATTATATTCCTCAAAAAAAAAATAAAACCACTAAGAGCTAATCCATATTTTAGAACTAAGGCAAAATACAGAATGTGGATGTGAAGTACTGAGAGGTTTATTTTGATTTGCTATAGTCAACACATATTTTTCTATTCAAACTGAGGAACTATAGACATTAGGATTATTTGCTGATGGTGTTTCTAATAATTACAGTAACATTTTCTGGTGTTGATATGTAGCCACTCTATAATTCACAGACTAATGCCAGTGGTTTTCTGGAAGAAGGAATCATGGAGATGTATTAGCCTATAAGACAAAGGAAATCGCATAGAAAACTTTGACTTTAAAATATCCATTTTATGTATTACGCTTAAGTAAATATAACCTGTAATTTAATTTCCTTACTAAATAATAAATAAAAATATTTTAACTGCTATAGTTTTATCTCCATTTCCATAATCACTGGCTAGGATATATTGCCCCCAGGTGAGAATCACTTCCTACAGAAAATTATCTATGGAGTGATACGGAATGAAAACAATTTTGTTAAATAAATTAATTTACAAGGGTCAAAAACAGTTAGATATTTTCCTAAATTAGTACATTCAATACTACACTGACATCACATCAGAGAGTAATGGACCAAAATTTATCTTTGCTAAGTTTAAAAATACCTAGTCAATATTGAAATTTAGCAAACCACTTTTACCTTAATGTTCCTCCACTATGAAGCACAATCTAAAATAAGATCTCTGTATGAAGATTACAAAAACAAAAAATCTACTGAAACCATACACAGACTGTATGATGACAGCCAAAATGTACTTTTACAAATAAAGACAATGACATTGTGTGTGTTATGTGTGTGTGAGAGAGGAGAGAGACAGAGACAGAGAATGACAGAGAGAGGGACAGAGGGAAAATATGTTTAATAAAAAGTATGTTAATACGTATTGAGGTAACACTGATCAGTTAACTTCGCAAAAGCTTTTTTGGGACCATTAAATATGACTCTAGTTCACTTGCCAATTCCATAGACCAGCACTGCCTGTATATGGAAGACCCACTTTAAGAGTGTCATAGGACAGGCACTTGGGTGGCTCAGTGGGTTAAGCCTCTTCCTTGGGCTCAGGACATGATCTCAGGGTCCTGGGATTGAGTCCTGCATTGGCTCCTCAGGGAGCCCACTTCCCCCTCTCTCTGCTTGTCTCTCTGCCTACTTGTGATCTCTCTCTCTGTCAAATAAATAAATAAAATCTTAAAAAAAAAAAAAGTGTCATATGATGCAGATTTCCCCCACCAAAATCAAGATGATCTAGATCACAACAAAGACGACTAACTCTTGCCAATTACTATATTACACAAATGAACCTAAATAGGTATAGCATCAGAAGCCTAAGGGCTCATTAAGTTCTTTCAGAATTTGGGAAGTGGTTGGACCCAGCAGCAATCATGTAAGAGTGAGAGTCCAGTGAATAAGGGAGCAGGTGAGGCTCTATTACCAATTAGCTGCGTGACTCTGGGGAATGTACTAAAACTCACCATGTCCCAGAATGGCATTTTCTTCATTAGGATGAATACCCTGTCTAGTCCTTAAAAATCAGTTTATAAAAAGCAGTTTATTAAAAAGCAGTTTATAAAACAACTCAATATAAAATGGCAAATACAAAATTAAAAATGATTGAAAAAATACATGGTAAAACTAATGATACACATTAGTTGCCACGCCTCAAGAGAGGCAATTAATTAATGTATTGATATTAATTTTATCAATTAAAATCATTGGGATGAATTTCTTGTCATACAATTTATATAGCTTTTGAAGTCCACTGTATCTTTATATTTGTGTATTATTTTAAACAACTTTGGATGCAGAATTCAAATGTGTTAACATTTCCCTTACTAATCAATTAATACTGGATAATCTCTTTTAAGCTCCTCATAGAAAGGACTATTATGTTCTTCAGTTTATCTCCTTTAACATCATGCTTTCTAAAATATACTTGTGGTCAGAAAAAAATGCCCCTTGAAGATGTCCTCATCCTAATCCCCAGGACCTATGAATGCTGCCTTATATGGCAAAAGAGAATTTGCAGAAATGATTAAACATCTTTAGGTGGAGGAGATTACCCTGAGTTCTCTACATGGACTCAATAATAGCAAGTGCCCTTATTAAAAAAAAGGGGGGGGGGGCTGGTGATTCAGATAAAGATACAATGACAGAGAGACAGAAGGAAAGGGAGAAATGTGAACCTTCTACAATGGAAGAAGGGGCCATGAGCCAACAACCTGCAGATGGCCTTTAGTATCTGGGAAAGGAAAGGACATAGGTTCTCACTTAGAGCCTCAAGAAAGAACACAGACCTGCCGACACCTGGATTTAGCCCACTGAGACTTCTGACCTCCAAAACAGTGAGATAATAAATCTGCATTCCTTAATAACAGACACATGAAAAAATGCTCAACATCATTCATCATCAGGGAAATACAAATCAAAACCACAATGAGGGGGCGCCTGGGTGGCTCAGTGGATTAAAGGCTCTGCCTTCAGCTCAGGTCATGATCTCAGGGTCCTGAAATCGAGTCCCGCATCGGGCTCTCTGCTTGGCAGGGAACCTGCTTCCTCCTCTCTCGCTGCCTGCCTCTCTGCCTACTTCTGATCTGTCTCTGTCAAAGGAATAAATAAAATCTTTAAAAAAAAAAAAAAACACAATGAGATACCACCTCACATGGGTCAGAGTGGCTAAAATTAACAACTCAAAAAACAACAGAGGTTAGCAAGGATGTGGAGAAAGGGGAACTTTCTTGCACTGCTGGTGGGAATGAGACCTAGAGCAGCCACTCTGGGAAACAGTATGGAGGATACTCAAGAAGGTAAAACTAGAACTACCCTACTATCTAGCAATTGCACTACTAGGTATTTACTCAAAGGATGCAAACATAGTGATGTGAAGGGCACGTGCACCCCAGTGTTCACAGCAGCCATATCCACAATAGTTGTAGCTAAAATATGGAAAGAGTCCAGATGTCTATCAACAGTGCAATGGATAAAGATGATGTTTGGTATATACACAGATGCACACACACATAGAAACATATAATAGAATATTACTCAGCCATCAAAAAGAATGAAATCTTGCCATTTGCAACAACATGGATGGAACTAAAGGGTACTATGCTAATTGAAATAAGTCAGTTAGAGAAAGACAAATACCATGTGATTTCATTCATATGGGGGAACATAAGAAAAAGAATAGATGAACATAGGGGCAGGAAAGGAAAAATAAAATTGGATAAGAACAGAGGGAGACAAACTATAAGAGACTCTTAACCATAGGGAATAAACTGAGGGTTACTGGAGGGGGGTGGGTAGGTGGAGGAATGGGGTAACAGGGTGATGGCCATCAAGGAGAGCATGTGATATAATGAGCACTAAGTATTATATGCAAATGATAAATCACAAAATTCTATCCCTGAAACTAACAATGTAGTTTATGTTAACTAAATTGAATTGAAATTTTAAAAAATCTGTATTGCTTAGGCCATTAACTCTGTGGCAATCTTTTACAGCAGGGAAAGGAAACTAACACCATGTAGTTAAAGACATGGCCTTTGAAGATAGGCTACCTTGTCTTGAAATTTAGAAAAGTCACTTAAAGCTTCTGAGCATTGTTTTCATATTCTGAAAATGGCTCAGTAATAGTATTTACACTATAAGTTTATGTTTAGTCTCTAGAGAGATTATATATGTCTAATTCTTACTATAGGATCTGGGATAGTTAATGCCCTTCCCAAACAATAACAACAACAATAACTGTATTTTTACAGACCTTTGACCAAATGCTCAATATCACTTCCTCCCTTCCATCATCATGAAGGCAGTAAGAAATGAGAGTTGAAGCTGTGGCTGGAGGTACGTAGAGTCAAGGCTATCCGCAGTCATATGAACAAGATTGTTGAAAGCAGATAAGACAATCACAGTTTTTGAATTTTAGATTCTTCCCTTATTAATTGGACAACCTTGGAAAAGTGATTTGCCTTTTCTGAGACTTAGTTTCTTAATTGGGAATTTATATAAAATGAACATTCCTCATAGATTGGCTACTAGGATTCATTCAAAGTGTCTGACAGAAACTAGGATATCGTAGTTGTATTCGTTTAATGTGAATTTTCTTACCTTCCATCCCTACTCAGTACTAATGAGGTGAATACCCCCAAAGCATGGAACAAAAGGAAAGAAGATTTATATAGATGAAAACATGGAAGCCCAGAGAAATTAAGTCAATGTTGGATATGAACCCAGGAATTTTGTCTTGAACCCAACGGTTATTTTTTCACTAAGTGACAACTGGCTAGAATATTAACTAATCATTCAAAGAATTAAAGCAAATCAGGTAGCATTGTTCTTAAATGTTGCTGACTTTCACCTCCAGCTAAAAAGGAGGGAGTTCTAGCTACTCTAATAACATGTATAATTATGTAATACAATTTTAACAGATAATTTTTATTAAATTCTACCATTTTACGTGAAATTTACTGGATATTCAGATTAAAAGCATAGGACAATTTAAAAAAGGAAATGTGGTGTCAAGCAAACTTTTAGTCTACGAAGATAATTATTTGTTTTCTAATTCTGAAAGCAAACACTATGGTTAAATGTGCATTAGATACAAATCCACCATCCTGAGATTTTTTGCCCCTACATTTGTTTAGAGCTGACAGCCTCAAAAGTTAATCGCAGACATAGATTTGGCGGGCATCCCAGCACAGAAAAAAGGATGTATGGATTAAAACTACTTTGCATTCTAGTCACAAACAGCACACTAGCAACATGACAACTAAGAATTTTACATCAGAAAGAATCTATTGTTCTCTGATTGCATTAAATGCTTCTGATGAAGTTAAAATATACCTTGACCACTGTCACAGATTTCGTCTGAAAAATATAACAAAGTTTGAAGCAATGTAGGAAGTCAAAATAGATGGGAAAAGCAAACTGTAAACATTTGTACAATAGCATACCTTTGGTTAGTGAACAATTTCTGTTTTTAAAATCAAAGCATGTTGATTTGTATTTATGGGTGACAACCACAACCTTTCTAAAGAAGCTACGTGTTACTCATTCCCCTAAGCCCATACTCCAAGGCAGCCCAAGAGGAGCTATATTTTCATTCAAATGAATTCTCTCAGAAATTAGTTTCTCCCATACTTAATTTCAATACTAAAAGTAATTTTTAACATTTGTCCCTATGAAAAACATGGATTATATATCTGATTGTAGATTAGATAATTTAAAAAATTGTATGACAACATTAAACATCCTGCGCGCGCGCGCGCACACACACACACACACACACACACACACACATTTTGTTTCCCTATGCTCCGGGAGAATATCAAGTACAATCAGTACAATCAGGTATCCTCATATGCAATACTGATTTTTAATTAAAATTATTAGTATATTATAGATAGTATACATATGTATGTATTACCAAAGACAGACTGTTAGGGCATTTTGTATACAAATTTAATATGTTTGTCCTGTGTAAGTCTGCATATCGTATGGCCCTGCCTCATTTTAATTCAGTTAAAGTAGTCTATGCTGCAGTTTTCTGTCCCTGATTACATGCAGGCTGCACACCAAAGTTTTCTGGCAATAACAATGAGATGCTGGGAAGATTAAGTACAATGACAACAACAAAGTGACCTCAAATATGACTCAAAATCATTTAGACTGAAGGTCTGTTTGGGAAATGTGAATCACTGTATTTGGTTTTCACTTCAAAGAGCTGACCAGGCTTCATTAAAGAATCTAATAAGTAAATAGTTTAACACAACATAAATTTTTGAGTAGGATTATGAGTTTAATGTTATTTGTTCAGTTGGAATTGGGAGACTCATATCATTTCTAAAGAATCAAAACAACAAATTTGTTACCTATGAAAAATGTCAAAATCATCAAGCAATCAACAAGCCACAGAATAGGAGATATTTTAGCAACAACCTCATTCACTTTAGAAACAAGAAATAAATATAATTCAGAGAAAAGGGCATCATAAAGAATTACTTATTTATATTCAGAACTCACTTTGGTGTAGTAAAATTATTGAAATAACTAGGGAAGTGATATACATAACATAGAATATGGTCCAGAGTAATTAAAAGGAAGAACAGAAGGCTCAAACAATGTGTCCATTTTCTGACACATCTGCAACATGACACATCTGTAATGTGAACTCACTAATGTGTTAATCTAGAAAAAGTATTTTTATTCACAATTCTTCCCTTGCTATAAAGCTTGAAATAAAGCTACATTCTCATTTCCACATTTGAAGAAATAATTCTAAAGTTGAAAGCAGACTAGTCAAATAATATGATGAAATTACATTTCAAGATTATTTCATGTTCAAAAATAGTTTCCATATTTGAGAGTTTGGTTATAATTAGAAAAATTTATTGGAGGTGTTTGCTTAACTGTTTTCTCTACTGAAAACTTAAAGCTCCCTGAGGGAAAAGACAAAAGTTTTACACATTTATTCATCTCTATAAACTAATTTATATCCTAATGCTTATCAAAATGACTGGTAAACACCTGATTCTCCAAAGATGTCTTAAAGTAAGTAAACACATAAGGGAGCTCACAGTATCTAACAATGGAAAAATATACTGTAATACCCCAGACTGCCTATGGTCAATTAAAAAAAAAAAAACAAAAAAGCAAAAAAAGAAAACCCACAGGACTCAAGGAAAAAAGAAAGTTGTCATGGTTAAATAGGGCTATAGAATGAATGTTTGTGACCCTCCCCCAGCGCTTTCTGCCTCAAATTTGTGTGTTGAAATCCTAAACCCCATCATGATGAGATTAACAGGTGAGACCTTTGAGACATGATCAGATCATGAAGGTGGAGTCCTCATTAATTGGATTAGTGCCCTAATAGAAAAGGGTGAAGTGGGCTTCCTAGTCCCTTTTAACAATAAGGACACAGCTTGAAGACAGCTGTCCATGAACTACGAAGTGGGGTCTCACCAAACATTGAATCTGCTGGTGCCTTGATCTTGGATTTCCTAAGATTTCAAGAGATTTTTACATTCTGAGCATTTAATTTCAAACTTCAAAATGTTTTTACACCTTCTTCTCCAACCTCTTGCTTTTCTCAAACAGACCCTAGCTATCTCCAGGTAAGTATTCTTCTGCTGGACTTTAATACAGTGTTAGGAAATGGTCAGCCTGAACTTCCTTACTTCCAAGCATTCCATGAGTCCCTCTCTGAAACATCATCACCACATTTTCAGGATGTGTCCATGTTACACCAACATTTCCCAAATTCTCAATGCTCTCATTAAACTTATTTCTGGACTTTAACCTTTTAAATGACTCCACCATAGAAATTGGCTTATGTTCTTCCCAATCTCCTGTTATCATTCACAATTTAGTAAAAAATAGGGACTGTTCTTGAAGTTCCTCAACTCTATTTTCACATAATTTGCCCAAAGACATTTATCAATTTGATCAACATTGTTTGGCCAGGACTTCATATATACCCATGGGTACACTTCACAAATCAATTCCCTCTTGATCTGCTCTCTCACTCTGACTCACAGTAGCTCACATCTCTAGCATACCCACCCAGTTCATTGGCTCCATCCTACCAACATAACCTTCTCTGCCTTGGAAGTGTGGCAGGATTTCTGTTATTTTTCTTTTAAAATGTCTCCTTTTGTGAGAAAATAAACATTTACATCACAAAATTCCTGGAAGATAAAATATACTGGTTTGATTCCAAGTAAAATTAACACACTTACTTCAGGTGCAGTAGTAAGTAAATCACTTATTAACAGTGATTTTAGTATTTAAAAAGATAGGAATTGAATTCCTCTAATTATTCATAAAATATTAAAGAAACAGTGGGATACTCAGTATCCTGGAAACGTCTTTTCTGATATAAAGGTACTGCCACTCTTGGAGAGACAGAACATAGACATAGAGTAGACAGTTCTACTCTTTAACTTTTAAATTCTTTCCCTTTGGAATAAGAGACTATCATGGATATTTGGATAAAACACTGGAAACAATCTGACACATTTAAAATAATTTTTAAAAACCTATAAAACTTTGGCTAGTTTTTCCCCTAATCCAAACTATTTAAATTTTTTCTACTTAAGTTGACAAGTCAAAGTAGATCAAGCCATGTTACTTACTGGCTGCCAGTAATTGAACAAGTCACTTATCCCTTTAAGGGATTTTTTTTCTTTCCATTTATAAAATCAGATTATTGATAAAAATAATTTGCAACTCTTTCTCTTATCAATAAATATTTTAAGTTGGTCTGTTTTTATAGGAATTCTTGGAAAACATAAAACCTAACCATCTTCTTTACTTCAGGGAGAAATGCATGAGCAAAAAGCAAGGTACCTGACCCCAGCAATAATGGTCCCATAAAGGAACGAGTACGCTGTGGGTGGCAGAATAAAACTGGGTGATTTCCTGAGTCAGAGTTTCACTGCACGGTGTTGTTTCAATCAAATTCTCAGCACTTGGTAGGCACCCATATAATCAAATTGCATTCACAGGCTGATATCACATTTTGTCACTTATATGGAAATATCGCATATTCCTTGTATTATTGCTTTGGGAATAAGTGTATTATTACTGATGCTAGATGGTAAATCCCTTGAGAAAATGATCCAGGGCTTATATATCTTTTTATTACCCATAGGCTTTCCGTGGCTGCAAGGATTTGACAAATAGGAATGAGTACAAGATATACAAGCTCAATCTTAAAAAAATGCTTTTGTGATTTTTTCTTTCCATTATTCATCACTCAAACTTATGTTTTAACACCTTGCTTTAATGTAAAAAATCTAGTATCCCTGAACTGTCTAAAAATAAAAACTAAGCAATAAGCAGTAAAAAATGCTTATCTCTTTTATTTATATTATATATACACAAATGATATAGATTTCATCAGTCACATTGTTAGTGTTTAGAAATGCAACCAATTTCTGTGCATTGATTTTGTATCCCACCATGTTGCTGAATTGCTGTATGAGTTCTAGTTATCTGAAGGTGGAGCCCTGGACCTTCTCTTAGACCATAAACAAAGATAAACTCAAAATGGATGAAAGACCTTGATGTGACACAGGAATCCATCAAAATCCTAGAGGAGAACATAGGCAGTAACCTCTTTTGACAATGGCCACAGCGACATTTTTCAAGACATGTCTCTAAAGGCGAGGGACACAAATGCAAAAATGAACTTTTGGGACTTCATCAAGATAAAAAGTTTTTGCACAGCAAAGGAAACAGTCAAGAAAACTAAGAAGTAACCCCAAAAAACAAATAATCCAGTCAATAAACACAAAAGATACGAACAGATACTTCTCTAAAGAAGACATACAAATGGCTAACAGAGACATGAAATACAAATCAAAACCACAATGAGATATCATCTTACACCAGTTAGAATGGCAAAAATTAACAAGACAGGAAACAAAAAGTGTTGATGAGGATGTGGAGAAAAGGGAACTCTTATACTTTGGTGGGAATGCGAGCTGGTACAGCCACTCTGGAAAACATTATGGAACTTCCTCAAGCTGTTAAAAATAGAGGTACCCTATGACCCAGCAATTGCACTACAAGGTATTTACCCCAAAGATATAGACATAGTGAAAAGAAGGGGCACATGCACTCCAATGTTCATAGTAGCAATGTCCATGATAGCCAAATTGTGGAAGGAGCCAAGATGCCCTTCAAAAGATGAATAGATAAAGAAGATGTGGTTCATGGACATGTGGTACAATGGACTATTACTCAGCCATCAGAAAACCCACCATTTGCATTGACATGGATGGAACTGGAGGGGATTATGTTAAGTGAAATAAGTCAAGCAAAGAAAGACAATTATCATACGGTTTCACTCATATGTGGAACATAAGGAAGAGTATGGAGGACCATAGGGGAAGGGAGGGAAATCTGAATGAGAAGAAATCAGAGAGGGAGACAAACCATAGAGAATCTGGACTCCAGGAACCAAACTGAGAGTTATAGAAGGGGGCGGGGGTGAGGGGATGGCATAAACAGGTGATGGGTGTTAAGGAGGGCATGTGTGGTGTTGAGCACTGGGTGTTATATGCAACTAATGAATCACTGAATGCTACATAAAAGAAAATGATATAGATTAATATAATCTGATCTGCCCTAGGCTCTTTCCAAGGTTGGCTATATGAAATGGCACTGTTAAAATATATGTGGATCTTTCCTAAAACTATTATGGGACTCATCATCTATTAAATTGTTTAAAACTATCTGACCCCCAAAAGTCATACATTAAATCAATTTTAATCATTCTTCTGGATAAACAGTATGATATAATTTGATCACTTGATAATAAAAATCACATATCCTATCTTACCCTTTACCCAGAAAACTCTGAATTAAATGTAACTTTAAATGCACTAACATAGCTAGTTTTGATTTTTATTCTATTACCTTTCTTCCCTCTTATGTTCTTATTTAGGTTTTTAGGAATACCATTGTGCGTGTATCTCTCAGTGTGACCACAGATCAATTTTCACATTTGCAGGCTATAAATTGTAACACATTTTAAAGTAAATTAAATATTTAGGGATATTTTATTTTAAATCACAGACATTTGGGGATAGCTAATTTCTCCTACTTAACTTTCAGTGTGCTTCTGTTATTGCAGTTTTGCTTATGTAATTATCCTAAGTTATATGTTTATATACAAATCATATACAAATTTAAAAAAACTTTTAATTTTCTGAACTTTTTCCTGTTGAAATCAAACTGAAAAGAGATTATAAGAATTTTGACATTTGTTTCATCAAGTGAAACATTAAAAATAATCAAAAATGGATTACTGAGAAATTGTCAACACTCTGTAATATTACATGAACATAAAAGGACTATTTAGAAAAAAAATGATGTTTAAATATTCTACAATTATTTCAAGCTATATGTGTTTCAGAGTATTCTTTGGACACATTTAGTAGTCAGAATGAATTCACTTGGGTGTAAGTGTTACTAATATAATAGTTTTAAGTAACAAAATAATTCAAATATTTATATGGATGGTGCTATTTGAAAAGTCAGTCCATATTTTTTATAAGTGAAATAGACTTTTGGTATGGAATAATAAAAGTTGGGGTTGGGGGGGACTTAGGTATGTAGGAAATGCACATAAGCAACTAAGGTATATACCAGAAGATAAGGCTCTGGGTTTACACTTACTTGCTATCTTCTGTAAAAATTTGTAAGAGAGATCACTGAGAAGGAAAAGTATAAATATTTCTTATTAAATTGCTAACTTAAACTACTGAATTAATATGAAGAGGAAAAACACATGAGTTTAATATTTCAGTATATATTTTCAGAGAACTTGGACACAATTTGGGTTGTTTAATTATATTCCCACCAAAACTGTTCCAAGCAAAAAAAAAACATATGTTTGGGGCACCTGGCTCAGTAGGTTAAGCTCCTGACTCTTGATTTTGGCTCAAGCCATGATCTCAGGGTCATGGGATCAAGCCCGGTATTGGGCTCTGAACTTAGCAGGGCTTGAGGATTCTCTCTCCCTCCACACCTCCACATGCTCATGCTCACTCTCTCTCACTTTTTTTGAGAGAATAAATCTTTTTTTGAGGCTATGAATATATTTATTTTATAAATCTTTTTTTAAAAAAATATATCTTTTTTTGAGGCTATGAATATATTTATTTTATAAATCTTTTAAAAATATATATATATATATCTTCTTAAAGATACTCTTAAAAGAGAGCAAATATTCTATTACCATTTATCAATAAGGTGTGCTAATTTCAAGCCAGATACTTGTCTTTTTTATTTAACACCAATTCATTTTGTCACGGTTTTAAATCTCTACTTTTATTATAAATATAAATATCACTGTAAGAGCATCATTCATTTATTTTTTTCAACAGCCCTTCACTGAGCATCCAGTATGTGCATTGCATAACATAAAGCCTTTGTCTATAAGCTTAGAATATGATTAGAAGGTAAGATTAGTGAAACATTTACAACCATTTACAACCTGGAACTGTATGAGATTATAAATGGGTGATACTAATCTATATTCTAGTGATTTATAATGGAGAAAGGTAGTTTGGAATGACCAAGAAAGGGTTCACAAATGGAACAAGGTTTGAGCTTCATTTTATATGATAAACTGAGAGAATTCAAAACTGTCATCTTATAAAGGGTCTAAAACTACCTCTAGAAAATTACTCTGGAATTTCTAGTTGGGGATCAAATCCATCCTTCTACTTTATGTAAACACAATGATCATCATTTGCTCATGTCCCCTCTGTCATGTTTCCATTTCCTTCTGATATGTCTACACACTGAGTATCACCTTGCAGCTCTCTGAACTTGCTGCCCAGGGCTTTGCACTCGGTCCGCTGAGCCATCCAGCCCTTGACAGGGAGTTCAAGAGTGGAGAGCCAACATGTCACCATCAGCTTTGATTTTCAAATAGCACTTCTAAGTAGAGCATGGCAGAATGGGTAGCTTTCACTGCTAGGACTTTAGAGTTAAAATCCAGTCACTTGAAAGAAAAGAGTATTTCACAAGTGTCCCTTTAAATATCAATAACTGATGACTCAGAACAAAGAGGTTATAAAACATGATCCACTGAGAAGGAAGAGTGCACCTGCTCTACGGACAGTTTCCCATTCCCTAAAATGAGATTAACTGCAGCTAGTTGTTGGGAAGGATGAAAACAGGTGATGGATAAGAGTAGAGAAACAAACAAGGACAATAAACCTCCAGCTAACCCCAGAAATGAGTCTGAGTAGGGTTATGGGAAGAGGAGGAAAGTCCTAGAGAGCACGACAGATCTTGGCATTAGATACAGGATTTAAACAGTTCTGAGTTGGTCACATAATAAATGGTGTAATTATCTTTAATTCCTCGTTCTACCTCAGTTGTGAAGCCCTACACCACAATAACAAACAGCTGACAAAGAAAGGAAAAGACCTAGGGGCGCCTGGGTGGCTCAGTGGGTTAAAGCCTCTGCCTTCGGCTCAGGTCATGATCCCAGGGTCCTGGGATCGAGCCCCGCATCGGGCTCTCTGCTCAGCAGGGAGCCTGCTTCCTCCTCTCTCTCTCTGCCTGCCTCTCTGCCTGCTTGTGATCTCTGTCTGTCAAATAAATAAATAAAATCTTAAAAAAAGAAAAAGAAGAGACCCTAGATACCATAAAAGTCCCAAATGCCAAAGTCACTAGTGGCCTGCCATCCTTTGCAATGGGTGGGAAAACTAAACAGAGTGTAATCAATGGCACAGTGATAACACAGCTCTCCAAAACTAATAATTATCTCAAAAAAAAAAAAATCTGACACTTTACCACAGCATTGTTTTCCATTGAGCTAAATGCTTTAGAAGCCTTTTAAGAAAGGCTGGTTAATAAATTATAAAAATATATATATAATTATACATTGGCTTTATAGCAATATTAATAATGATAGCAATATTAATTGACCATTTACTATGTAAGTAGTGCTATTATTATCCCCATTTTATAGATGAGAATATGAAGGCATAGAGAAATGAATCACTTGTTTGTGATCTCTTATTAAACAAGTGGGTGAGTGGGATTTGAATTCAAATCTGCCAGAGTTCAGATTCTGTGCTTTTCACCACACAGCCTCCGACACGAAAGGCTATTTTGAGGGCTCAAAGCATTTGCATGCCCACAAATCAAAGTAAAAATGTTTGCAAGTAAAATTAACAAAACTTTTGCTTTGACGCGAAAGGGAATGTAAAGATATTTAGCTCTAAGTAGAGATCTGGGCTTCACTGAGTATGGAACAGAGCTGGAAATAAAACACAGATGTTGAGTTATTTCTTGAAGACATCATTTGGGCCACAGGATCCAAATTTATTCCCAGGAAACCACTACCAACTTGTGCATGGGAAAGAGTTTTGCCCCAGCACTAAGCAGCCATTGGCCTCAATGACTGGAACTGCCATGGGCTGGCATGAATTCATTTAGTACCCAACCATTCAGGCAGAACGTTTCAACAACCAGCCACGCGATGTGAATTCTGAACACTTTAGAAACAATTTTGACTGCTGTCACCAAACCATAAGGACTAAAAGAATATCAAAGACATCTTTTAAAATGGGACCATTCAATGCCATTTATTGAAAAAGGAAAGCTCCTCTCAAAGTACTTTTTATTTCCATAAAACCATAAACCAGTCAATGATAAAGTTAATAGAAACTATTTAATTTGAACACTATTACTTGGCTGCAAATAAGTAAACTCGGTTGTCTTGAATACCTGCAAATACAGAAATTCCTTATATGAAAAACATCAGCAACATATCTCACAAAAGCTCTTTACACAAATGAATTTGTTCTCTGTCATCAGAAATAGAAGCAGATTATCTACTTAGTAATCCTCAAAAGGGACATGGCAATCAAACACAGATACAAGAGAATGTGTATCTACAATTTTACGATCCAGTCCTCATTGTGATATTACAAATTACTTTAAACAATTTGTTCAGCAGCTTTGAAACAAATGTTGTAACTCAGTTGTACAATGCAATGTAAAAGAGAGCATAACACTGCTAGAAACTTAGCAGCCTTCATGTCTTCAGTTGGAAATTGGGGAAAATGAAAATGAAGAATTTTTCAAGCATGTGCATGCATTTCAATCACAGTCCCTGAGCTGGAACCAAAGCATCCATGCTCCAAATGCTGATTTTATCTATATTCAGGGAATATGTTTTGATGGAAAACATCATAAATTATGAATGTTTGTGTGCTGAGAGTTTGTTTAAAAAAATAAGGTGGGAGAGCTGTTTAGCTGTTCATTTTGTGTAACCGAGAGACAACAGATATTGTTTTGTAGTCTTGAGAAATTAAACACTAGCTAATTAGTCTTCAGTTACACTAAGTGTGAATAATAAGTCCAATGTTTTATTGTGGAGTACATTTCTTTCTTAGAGGCAAAAAGCAGCAAAGAACAAATCGCTTAAAATATTCATGAATTTCAGCCCTAATGAAAATAATGGAATAAATGTAGCAAGCATTTTGACTCAGCATGGAATGATGAAATGATTTTCCTAAGTTTTTACATATATATGTATAGGTAGGTATACACACACACATACTCTGACACACACACACACCATTTTATATATATATATATACACATATATATACACACATATATATACACATATATATGTGTGTGTACACCCATATATATTTGGCCATTCATAAAAAACAGTGCTGGTGAGAGTACGTGGCATGGGGGTGAGGGGTGGGAAGAAGCAGAATGGCTTTCTAAGAAAAAGTAATTGCAGAGCACGCACAGGGTTTTATACCCCAAGCATCTTAATCACTATCCTGCCTTTTAATTCACTGTGTAGTCTCAGGAAGAAACCATCTAGAGGTCAGGAACTGGTGTGGTTCATATCTTGGTCTAGGCATATAGTAGATTAACACACTGATTGGTGAATCTACTCATTTCTACTCATAGTTAGCCGGTCTCATCAGTCAATATCAAACCAATATTCTTTGTTTTCAGTTTCCACTGCTCTTTCTAAAGGAGATCCTAGCCTCTATTTCTATTTTTTATCCATCTCTTCCAGAATCCAATGAATATTTTTCCTTGGCCCCCTTAAATTTGAGAACAATATCCACCTATCAGGTTTGGGGTGGGGGGAAAAAAAAACAATGAAAATGAAATAGATTTCCTTTAAAAAATTAGCTTCTTTTATTTCATAAGATTCTGGAAGACCAGTGAGGTTTATGTAATTTGTTTTATCCCAAATCTACTACCCCAGCCCTGCCATACATATCCTTAAACACTGTATAGTGGAAAGTACTTGAGCCCTCAGAGTCAAAGTATGCCTTTATTCAAATCCCACTTGGCTCCTTCACAGCTATGTGACCTTGGGTAAACTGCTTTATCACACTTTCTCTTAATTTCATTATCTGTACAATTTTAAAAGAAAAAGATAGATAGTAAAAGATGTGTAAACACAGATATTAAGTAAGATCAAGTATAACAGTTTTCTCAGGATTTTTCCCAAGATACATCCTGTTCACAAAGGAAGTTAGTATCCTTACCTACCATTCTTCAACTTAACAATAGAAAAACTATGCCCAATGTTAGCCGTTTCCTTTTACTGGGACCTGGCAGGGAAAGAGGACTCTTGCCAGCCAGCCAGGGTTCCAATCCCAACGTCGCCACCGGGCAGCTTTGTGAGATTGACAGGTCATTCAAACACCTCAACATCTGTTCCCATCCCCTTCTCTAGAACAGAATCATCTTCACACGTAAGTCTGAAGAATTATAACAGATCACACATACAAAGTACACTGAAATGGCACACTGTAAGTGCTTAATAAATACTGACTTGTGACACAGTGTACATTCTTTGTCAAAAAGGGCCCCTCAACTCCTCCATGGCAGTCACACCGGACCACACACTGGTGAGTTTTCTCTCCCTCGTTCCTCAGTAAATGAACACTGAGTCTGATGGAAGAATCAGATACTTCAAGGGAGGCTGACCTTCTCCTCAGCAACAGAAAGGAGCTGATTCATCAGGGGAAATCATGGCGATGGCATTCTCTTCACCAGCCATTAGTTTTGGAGAGTTACTATGACACAATTCTAGCCAATGAGAACTGAGGAAAGTCTCCTGGATGATATATGAGAATTTATCCTTTTTTTCATAATACAAGGCCAGTGACGTATTTAATTATCCTTCCTAACTTCAGATTTTATTGAGAAGAACGTGATACATGAAACTGTTGCAAATAACTTCCTTCCATGAAGTCAAGGAAAAATACCCAAAACTAAAGAGAAACATGCAGTCCCAACCTGCCTCCGGATGATTTCTTACATGCTATCACAGATTTTTATTTTTAAGTCCGTCTAAATATATCCTTTTCTTCTTTGACCCGAAAAACATCCTGAACTGATGTAATTTTATTATGAAAGTATTCAGTAAGTCAACCACAAACAGATGACTTACTGAATTATTCATGACTCCAGTTTTTACAATAAGAGAAGCCATTTAAAAAATATAGCTTATATTTAAATATTAATGTTATATAGTCCTTGAAGAATTACACTAACCTGAACAATCGAACTGCCCCACCTTACAACCACCATGAACCCTGTATTTCTAAATCCTGTTGGTTCTCTGTGCTCATCAATGTTTAAGGTCCCTAAAAGATTTACTCATTTGCTAATTGTTAGTCACTCACCTAAAGTTTAGCCATTCAAAAGAAATAGCTAGAAAGAGTGGTAAAAAACTGAAACTAAAGCTACTCCTAGTACTTCTTTTTTCCCTTCAGCTATCCCTCGCTGCTTCAAAGGTACCATGTTTCAGTCACAGAAATGAGTAAAGTTTTAGAACCAAATACTAACTAAATTTAAATTTCAAGTCCTTGACTTATTAGATGCCATTTAAATTTTAGGAAATTCAGTTCCCTCATCTGTAAAATAATTTTCAGAAATCCTATATAGGTAGTCCATATAAAAATGAGGTAACCCAGTAGTTGGCAGGGTGACTAATAGATTTTTTTTTTTTTCTGACATTCTCCTCTTTGCCAAACTGTAACCAAGCTCTGCGGAGCTCTCTTCTCAACTAGGTCTCAACCCTAACCTATAAAGATTTGGATGAAGCACTAACATTATTTTTAACAGTTCAAAGGGGGCATCCCTGGGATGACTTAAAGTGCCTGAGAAAACTCGAGGCTGCCCAAAGACCTTCTGTTTGTTTCAGTCCATACCTCAAGATGGGACTCTTCTCTCCCAACCTCTGTGGGAGGGTAGGAGCCTAACTTTGCTAACCATCAATTAACAAACGCAGGTGGGTTTCAGACACACCAAACCACTCCTTCCTGCTTTTTGTGATTTTTCACTTCCCTGGCTCCACTGAGCCCCCATGCACCTTCCCCCCTATTCCCTCATTGTGCCTTTAGAATACCGGGTCACCTCTGTACCAAGCAAAGTTCAGTGCAGGCCACACGAGGCTCTTTACCTTACTGAATATAATAATAAACCTCCTTTCCAATATGGTGTATTACCGATTTAGATCTGTCCTTAACCACTGTAACTAGTGTCTGGCTTTGTTTATCGCTGATGTTTCCTTCATTCAATTAATTCATTCAATATTTACAAACAGACACTGTTTATTGAGGACCCAAGGATGTCTGCAGTCCTCCTCTGCAGGCATGTCACACTTTATCCCAGCTCTTCAAGGTTTGACCCCACCACCCCTTCCCTCATTACTGTTTAGCTGATGAATTACCCTTGAAATAAAACAGGGATTGATCTTTACTAACAGCATTTACTCTCCTTTCTCATTCTTAGCTCCCTGTATGCCTTTCTGCTCAGGAGTCAGAATGTGTTCTGGAATCACTATTAGTCAAAGCCAATTTATACTTCTTAAGACAACCTCCCTTCTCCTATCACACATCCACATTTAGGTACATCACCTGAGATGTGGAGACATCTAAATGAGATGCCTTCTGAGAGGCAGCCAAACAGGAAGAGAGAAGGGAAAGGTAACTAACAAGTAAGTCCCCTTCCCCACCATAGTCAATAATGTCAAACCTTTTTTAAATTTTTTTTTAAAGATTTTATTTATTTATTTGACAGAGGGAGATCACAAGTAGGCAAAGAGGCAGGCAGAGAGAGAGGGGGAAGCAGGATCCCTGCTGAACAGAGAGCCCGATGCGGGGATTCCATCCCAGAACCCTGAGATCATGACCTGAGTCGAAGGCAGAGGCTTAACCCACTGAGCCACCCAGGCACCCCAATGATGTCAATCCTTTGATTTTCCTAGCAAGAAGGAGGGAAATTCTCCTTGAAGAAGTCATCTTTCACCAAATAATCTATTAATGCACAGGGTAGGATGGAGGGTATTTTTAATAAAATGTTTCATACAATAGAAACAGAACAAGGACTTGAAAGAGGAAATACATTAGCAACTTAGGGTATTTTATAATTATTCAGGATTCTGTACTAAGTATTCTGTATGAAGTATTATTTAAATATCATGAGATAAATAGAGTTGAATACTTCCTATCCACTTTGGATATGGCTGTGTAAGTTTTTAGTAAAGCACCGAGAATGGCATAATATCCTTTAATAACCTGTGCTGAGTTTTGTTGCTAAACTGCAGACCATGCACAATGTCCACAGAGGTAAAATGCATTACCTTGGGGCTTATGAGGGGGCTATGAAATAAAAGAACTCAAATGGATAACCAATTAAAGTGTTGATAAATTATGTGAAATTTAAGGAGGGAAATGAAAGTTAAAACATGGATGAATCAGAAGCAGTGGTCATATCTCTAATTGCAAACTGTGTTTCAAGTTAGAAGTGGCATACAAAATACTGGCAACATTAGTAGGCTAATGGAAGGGAGACAAATAAATACGTGATAAAGACATTCAAGAGTACCTGAAAATGTATTCTGTCCAATTAACTTAAACACTCTTACCACTGAAATCTGACATAGAAAATATCATAATATCATGACAAAACATGGCTAACGGACAAGAGAGCATGTTTTTGGTTAAATTGAATTTCATTTTTTTGTAAAAGAAACAAAACCCAAGTGCCTATGAAAAAATATGGCAAAATACTCTTATCTTGCTTGTCTTCCCATACATACAGTTTAGAATTGGCTTCCAATAATCATTGACTGAATAATCAACTTTTAATTAACCCCAGGGATTATCTTGATTTTTGAGGACTTTAAATACTTGCTCTATTGACAAATCAGACATTTACTATTGACAATATCTAATCTGTTTAATTATACCCTTATCAACATATTATATCTCCCTCATTTATTTCTATGTAGTGAAGACTCAGAAACCTCAACAATGTAATGGTCTCCTATGTCCCAGATAAGGCTTCAAAATAAGAAATCTTATAGCAAGATTTAAAAGTCTGCTTTATTCCCTAATTTATTTTTAGTTCAGGAGGTAAGACAGGTCATCTTTTCTTTCCTTTTGACTGGATTATTTTATAGATACTCAAATATTTATTGAAGGCCTATCATATGCAGTAGTGATATAAACAAAATTTTTAAAACAAATACCCAAACCAACAGATAATATATTCTCAACAGTCAAAACTAAATATATTTTTAGTTAGTTTGTTTTACTCCTGCTGGGTAATATTTAAATATTCATTTAGCATATATTTACTAAACATATACTATGTTTCAAGAATACACATAAGAATTTACAGTGAACTCCCTAACCAAGTACATTGTATTTAATGGCAAGCCAGCATGGAAAGGTGTTCTTGCTCTCAGAGAGTTCAGACAGAAGATCACATACAGTTACAATGAAGTCTGACATGCAGAATTGGGGTATATTACCATCCATGACTGGGTGTTCTGTGTCTTACACAGTGGCCAGGGATTACTCTGTGTGTGTGTGTGTGTGTGTGTGTTTTGTTTGTTTGTTTTTGTTTGTTTGTTTTTTACTTTTCACTTACAGGGATTACTGTATATTTGTTGAGATTACGAAAGATGTCTTCAGTGATGAAATGGCTAAACTGAGTTTTGAAGAAAAACAATAGGAATTGTCCAAGCAAAGAAGGTTAGGAAAACTGTAAAATACATGAACTATGTTGACACAGGGCCCAAATCTGGGAATTTCAGAAATGGTGCAAAAGTGTTTGGTGTACATAGTAATAAGAATGAGGCTAAGAAAACAGGATCCTGCAAGTGAATAAAAGGTAGAAGTCTTAACAGTTCTAAATCAGGAACTCCCAAATAAGTCAAGTGAAAGGGAGTCCTCTAAAATGAACAGCATGTATCTTGTAAATACAGTCCAAAAGTAACTTTGAAGAGCAGAGTAACATAAATTATCTACTGTACGACTAAGTTATTTCTGAAAACTCCTCCATTAATAGGAGTAGAATATATTTCTGTTAAAGCACAGGCATTGTTATAGGAAAAATGCTGCATCTAGAATAAAATATTTGTATCAAGTTCTAAGCCAACCATTTTTCAAGTCTTTCTTCTTGGACAAGTAATTTGACCTCTTCGAGGTACATTTTCTTCTTCTCTAAATCAGGAATACTACCTACATTTCAGGGTAATTGTGGGACTTTAAGTAGGTAAATTTAAGTTGACCATCAAAGTTGTTGTTATCTAATACGTCTTAGTATATATACATTTGAAATCATTAAATTCTACAATGTAACTCTAACCCTTTGATAATTCCGAAGTTTAACCTAGTTTAAAATATTAGTATATAATTTATACAATAGGTAGGACAGAACCAGAGATTCTGTGAGATAAGTGCATTTTAAAAAAATGAACAGGATTGAAAATGTACTTAATTTCAGCGGGCATTAGAAACATTAGAGAATTCTAAATGGTTTACATAAATAAATACAGAAAATTTAAATAAAACAGGTCAATATTGATCAGTACTTTGACATATTATGGCATATACTTGATGTTATATTTTAATTTTTACATAATCTGTGTTTCTCATTTCTCTCATTGATGACAGAATGCTATTATTATAATATAAAGTTGCAACTGCTCCGCTCTGACAGTATATTCAATATTTGTCATTGGTAAATGATAATAATCAGAGATAAATTAAGGAGGGCAATAAATATAAAAGTAATCAGAAAAAAGTAGTACCGTAGTTATTAAACAGCTAGTTGAGAATGGACAAGCTACAAGATTAGAAAAACTGTCCACAACACTCATTAATACTTAAAACAAAGTCTATGTGTGCTTATTTTCTTAAATTAGGATGTACTCTACTGTAAGTCTTAGCTTTATTACATCGGTTTATTTTACAAGTGGTGGCATGCATTTCTATGCTAACACCATATTTGCATCCCTGGAAAACGCTGGTGTCTGCAAAATTATGCAGTAAAAAATATCACGGCTTATGGGAAAAGACAGGATTAGAGGTCAGAGCATTCCAAACCTACAGAAATGTGTAACCAAGCACTAACAACTACCATAACAATCTTAATGAAAATACTAGCACAGTTAAATCTCTAACGATGCTTGTATCTAGTATTTGCATCTTCTTTTGAGATACAAGGCCTGAAGGGCATTCACTTTAAAATGAAAACTATGATCCAGGGGGTAGCCCTTAAAAAAGTAAAAACAAATACATCATTTTAACAAAGGAGAAAGTGATTTCCAGTTTTCTTAGCAGCAATCTCAGTATTCCCAGATATGTACTATACTGGAAATCAAGATGGTTCTTAAACTGCTAAACAAACAAATACTCACAGTAAAGAAAAGCACTTGAGTTGATTTTTCATATTTTTTATTAACATCTTTATAGAAAGCTAAGTCTTTCTCTTTAATAGTGAGAAAGCTTGCTCTTGATCACTTCAAAAATGAGTGGGCTGAAGAAGTGGTATATGGAACAACACAGTTCCTGCATCAGCCCCCTATTAACCAATCCTGTATCAAAGAAACACACAAAGAAACAGAATTGTATCTTCAATACATAGGATGCACATTAGCAGCAACTTTCGGTGTCAGCCACAGAACATATGTAATAGCGCAAGGCCAAGCTGACACTCTCCGTCTCAAGACATCATCTATCAAAGGCGATTTTTATCAGGACTAAGTGAGACAATGAGTGAGAATGTCCACCTGGCACACAGGAGGCACTCAAAAATATTAGTTCCCTTGAAGACGAACAGAAACAATGTCCACGTCTGTATATTTCATATCAAACTTTTTTGGTTTTTGATTTTAGTTTAGCTATTTTCATTTTTTTAAATGTTCTTATTTCTTCATGTTTTCTTTTGTTTCCCCACAATTAAAAAAAAAAGGGGGGGGAGCTACGCATAAGCCGTGGAAATGAATGAAGAATATATAATAAAAGCAAATTTGACCTAAATGCTTTTGAAATTTTACTTAAAGTTCCAGACACACACCTATCAAATAATTTTAGCACAAACAGCGATGGTAGAACAAGAGAACAAAGCTAAATAAAAGTGGAGAAAAATTCTGAAAAGAAAAGACCAACAGTTGGTCTTTCCAAAGTTGCTGATGACATTTCCATCTAGACTCCATTTGTACTTGAAACTCAACGTATCAATATAGAAAATTACAAACAAGCAAAACAAGAACACAAACCCTTCTCACCTAAAATAAGTGGTCTTACTTATCTATTTCCCTATTTCTATTAAGATAACCATTCTTTCCATGAAAAGGCTTAAAATTTCAGGTACTACCTGCCTCCCAATCTCCCAAATCAAATGTCTTATTAAGACTCATTAATTTTTTCAAAGAAACATAAGGCATGAACCCTCAACTCCTTTTTCATTTCCCTCTGGTAGGCCCCATGCCTGGCCAGAAGACTTCAAAACAGAACAAAATGTTAAGCATGTTCTTTTCCTGCCGAAACAATGGCTCCTGATGATCTACACCTAGCCTGACTCAAGGCCTTCATGACTCTAAGTCCCATCAATATTTCCATAATCAAGTCCAACAACTCACCTTTCCGAATTCTTAATGAATTGGATTATTTCTGTCCTCTGAACACTTAGGGCATCCTTTCTCACAATATGCTCACCTGTTGCTAACTCTTTGTCATATCTCCTCCCTCTTCCATGTTGAATCCCCTTCTGTTTCAGTGAATGGCAAGGTAGTACCCTGGTTAAAAGGGCAAGTCTTTCGTACATGTCCTGAGTTCACATGTTTCTTTCCTGGCTATGCAACCTTAGACAGTTATTTAAATTTTCTGTGCCTCACAGAAAATTTTCTGTGCCTCAAGTGTAAAAAGGGAAGAGTAAGATGATAATAACTAGAGGGCTGTTGTACATATTAAGCTACTTAAACCAATGTAATGTGCTTACAATAGACCCTGGCAGTTAGCAAACATTCAACAAATTTTAGCTCTTTCTAGGTGTCGAATTCTTATGGGCTTCTTTATACCCCTTAATTTTTAATTAATTATATATCTTTTCTCATTTTTCAACATTTTGTTGACCAGTTTATTGATACCTCATATGCTTAATTGGCGTTTATATTTTTTGCCTTCTCAACTATCAGCATTGGATTCTATGCACTACCCCTTCCACACACCTGCAAATTTTCAAACAAAACATTAAATACATTTAAAAAATAGGCATTGAATTAGAAATGAGAAAATCTAATCTTGAATCCAAATAACTCCTCCCATCCAAGTACTAACCAGGCCTGACCCTGCTTAGCTTCCGAGATCAGAGGAGATCGGGCGCGTTCAGGGTGGTATGGCCATAGACAAATCCAAATAACTCCTAACTATAACTGATATAGGCAAATCAGGTAATTCTTCTGCATTTCAATTTCTTCCACCATAAAATAGTTAATAGTCCTTTGGATTCTTGCTCATTGTTCCTTACAAGGAAGTGAACGCACTTTGAGCCAGTGGTCTATGGGGTTACAAAATGGTGGCATTATGCTCATTGTTAAGTCCTGAACAAGTATTTGTTAATTGATTAACTGACAAATGGCATAAAATTTAAACATTACTATTATTCTGAGCTGAAGAAATGTTAATATTTTTAAACCGCTGCAAAAGTTTGGTGTTCAGAGAACTGAATTAAGAGTTTAGAGACCATAGCTCTCGCTACTATTCGGATCTTTAGTAAATCACTTATCCTAATTGTGTGCCCACCCTAAGCCTCTCCAGACTCATATCAACCTGGTGCTGGCCCATAAAAGGGATCTGTGATACAATAAGAAACCCATTCCTCAAGACTCTTTACTGCCATCTGCTGGAAAATTGTGAAAATAAATATGCATTCTATCACTACACACATGAGTGGCGCCCCCTGGAGTTGTTCACTGCACAATCTATATAACCATTCCTAGGAATGCTGCTGAATAAGGTGTCTGAGGCACTACAGGCATTCAATAAATGTTTGATAAATGAGTAAATGATGAATGAGCCACCATTATCAATGAATTAAATTATCTCTGCCCCACACAATATTTGTTTTTATTCATAGAGAAGTTTGTGATGACTTTAAAAAATTGAATAAATGAGATGTTTTTAAACCATGGCAGATTTGTCTGTATTTATAATATACCTCTGGCATAATAGGGTTGACATTTTCGAGGAGCCCTACAACATCTGAGAATTTAAGTTACTCTTTCAAAGTCAAGAGACTTAATGGTCTAAATCTTCTGATTTCAAATCCAACATTCTCTCCCCTTTTGTGCTATTTTTAATAACAAAATGGAGCCAAGAAAATTCTGACCAACTGACCTGAAATCCTTAAAACTGTCATCTATTGATTGTTACGCTTCTAAATACTCTTAAACCTCCTTATCATACCTCTTAACTATTTAAACTCAGACAAGTCTGTTGCATTAGATCAAGGCTTTCTAAAATGCCTTGTAATGGTTGATGAACTGTTAGTGACCCAAGTGAATATGTGACACCAGGAAGTACGCTGATAGTCATTTGGAATCAGCACTATTACAACTATAACTTTGTAAATAGTTAAAAGTTATTAAAATATTTTAAATAATGCCATATAGAAGCACTTTTATTTGCTGAACAATTAAAGATACCTTGGCCCTATGAAGCTCAGGAAGATTACATTTAATGAAAGCATACAAGCACTGGTGGTATCTCAAAGTGTTCTCATAGCATACAATTTGGAAAATTAAAGCTATTTTATAATATTTTAAATAGGTCCATCCTTAGCATAATTGGGAGAGTATTAAGGGCACAGGGAATTTAGAATCTAGATTAATAAAATTTGAAAAACAATGATACCCCTTTATCAGAATATTAAAATTATTAAATTAATTTTGCATACACCAACACCCAGAGGACTCATTTAATTCTGGACCAAAACCAAAACAAACAAACAAAAACAAAAGCAATTCAAACTTGCGCTACCACTTATCAATCCCTTTCTTCACGCTTTCGAAAGTTCACTGCTATGAGAGTGACTCTGAAAACAGATAAATTAAAATCATTTCCCAAATGTCAAAAGCCAGAGAGAGCAACAGACTAGTTCCTTGGGGCCTTCTGACTGGCAACCTTGTTTCCATTCACATTCCTGCCTCCCAAGGAAATAGACAAAAACAAATGACACTGTTAGGCTTGGTTACCAGCCTCCATTTCTATAGCGCATTTCTCAGTCCCATTACAAACTAGTTCTCTGTATGAAAGAAAACCATTTTATTTACTAAATTATATGAAGTTTGACTTTCTTTTTGTACTGAATGAGGTCATTTTGTTATTTTCTTCCATTAATTGCTTCTCTAATGGGACATTACCTCTGGAAGAACATTAGCCCACTGTGCCATTGAAAAGACTCCCTGGACCCCCGGGGGCCCACCACCTTCCCTTCTTGCTCTTCTCCTGGGCTCCAGTTCAGCATTAGAAACCGAAGTGGTCAAATGCACTGTTTAACTCCTTTGACATAAAGCAGGAAAGGAAATCCTCTGGGTGGCTCATTGACAGTAACAGTATTAATTCACACAGCCTGTCTTCTCTAAGTGCAAATGCATATGGAGCTGATTCAATAGAAATGTTCCAAAAGAGGCTGATATCAAAGAATTAGAGCAGAGTAGATTAAAACGGACGTGAGAGAGGCTGTCTGTGAACAGCCTACACTGAAGACAGGTTCGCGGAGACCTTCCTATAGAAATGAAACTCGCGGTCACCCACACACTAGGAGTCACCCACACACCCACACTTCCTGTAGAAGTGAAACTAGCGGTCACCCACACACCCACACATACACACCCCCACGCTTTATTTTTAGAAGGTACAGGTCTCTAATGAACAATGACTTACTAATACTTCACCAGAAAGAGAAAATGTAAGCAGAGAGCCTTAAGTTCAACGAATTAACTGGGCAATTCACCTCCCCCTCCCCATGATTTTGGCTTAGCAGCACATACGTATTACAGTTTGGGAACTGGGTTTACATAGATCCAAACAGCAAATACACTGTGAATCACAGACTCAGGTTATTACTTGAGATTTATGATGATGGAGACTGTGAACAAGTTTTGAATACAAAGAAAAATAATAGCAGAAGTTAAGAGTTATAGAATCTCCTTTCAGTTGACAATTAAATTCAGACTTGACAATTAAATCCCAACCTTACTTCATTAGATATTAATCTTGCAGTGGAAATGAGAGACTTTTTAAAGGCGTATTCTTGCTGTAATAAAAAAGGCTTTCACTACAGTAGAACAATAATGTTGTGTTGAAAGTTAGAACTATTAGACCTTGTTAGCTAATTATGGTATTGGCATCCACTTAAGTTGCTCAGTTTTTCACTTCTGTCATTTTCTGCTGCTCAACTGCTGCAGTTCAAAACGTTTTGACTACTTAAAAGGGAATACATCATCATTGCCTTTCCCCAGTCTAACTGCACACCACTTTCCAAAGCAATAGCTTCAATCATGCTTCATAAAATCCCCTGCAAGTATATTGTTGGAAACATAAATCAGCAAGCTGGGATTTTAGTATTTCTAAGGTTAGCCCAGGGATCACGAACTGGAGGCTTTTCCATGGCCCCATTTATAAAAGAATAAACAAAATTATGAGTTGCACTAGATCCCTTTTTTTCAAAAACTGCTCCAGTGGTGTGTCTGATACTTGCTTCTGCATCCTTAATTGGAGGACAAAACACTGGCATAGGAGAATCGGACTCCAAGATCAGGATTGCTGTTTCCCAGCATCTCTGACTTCATTAGGAGACATGGCACAGAAGTACTACATGTTCAGTTTCACAAAAGCTAAGTCTCTCTGATGTGCATCTATGCCTCTATCAGTGCCATGCATTTTTAAATCGCACTAGATAGAGAGATCTTCCGAATGATGTTCCCCTTCTTTCCTGTTTCATGACAGTGAATATAGGCTCCCTTTCAGGCATGCTTTAATTTTAGAGCCCTTCTTTACAATTACCCTGCTTTCTGAATTATAAATTAGGGGAATCACAAATTTCAGGTATGTCACATATAGAGACCTACATTAAATTGTGCCTGCGTATAATATTTAAACATTCCTAGATTTCTCTTTTGTCCCCCAAATTCCAACACACTTAGTGTCTATAAATGTAAATTCACAGACTCCACCATTGAGACATATTTCTTTTCCAAACCAGCCCTAATGTAATCATAAGTCTGCATAAACTTGCTTTCCATTATGTCCCCATCTTACTCCACACTAGCTACACTCAGTTAATTGCAGTGGTATTTTAACTGCAATTTTCAGGAACTGCTTCTTAGGATTCACTAATACCTGTCTATGTTATAAATGAACAGTTAAACATAATCAGCAGCTCTGCAAAAATGAAAGCAACATATCTGTAGGGCATAAAGTATATGTTGATCTTTGCTATAATAGTGATTTAATTAACTGGGCTACTATCAGCTTCAGATGGATATATCTGCAATTTTTCTATGACTGAAATTTTGCATACTCTATATTATCAAGGGGAAATGAGCAGCATCTTACCAAGACACTTTATAAACTACAGCAACATTCAGTATTTGCATTCTGATTTCTGAGCATAAAATCTGCATCCAATCATGTTTCATCAGCCATTAACACTATATAGCTTTAGGGAGGTGAGGGCAGAGAAAGGAAGGCTTCATATCCAAAATGTCAAGCCCTGCTGAAGAATGATAGAAGGACCCAGTGAGTGTAGAAGAACAGAAACAACCATTTCTGATTTTAAAATGGAGTTCTACCACCCCCTGCTGGACCAAATGAGCAACACCGAAGAGGCTAGAAAATGCTTAGAATTGAATATAGTGGAGAGATTTTAACTTGTCTTGTAATTTATGTTTTCTCAAAAAAACAATTTTCATGCCATACTAATAATATAACACTCTATGCAATTATTACACATCACAAAATTACGGCTATTTTCTTTTTTCTTTAAAGACTTCCACCAATGTATGTTTTAGCATTTTGTGTTCCCAATTAAATGTCCAAACTTGTCTGGACAGTTGAAAATGTTTCCATTTATTATAAATATATTTCATGTGAACGTGAACTACCCAGACAAAGAAAGATAAATTCAGATCTACCTCTATAGAGACAAATAGAGGTAGCTTCCACAAATTCTCTCAGGTTATTCTAGTAAGCTATTCATTCCCGCCCCCCCTCTCCCCTCCAGAGATAAAAATCTCACCAGTTCTCCACAAGCTAAAACATCCCTTACAGGTGGAATTACAATCTGACGCTATACAAATTTTCAACCTTGATGGATTAACAAGGGTGGGGGGTGCTGAAAATGAATGACTGCAACACATGCCTAGTTTTATCCATCTGCTGTCTTACACACAACATCCATGGCCCCTCTCTTAGTTTCAACAGAAATAAACCATCATCGTTCACTTCCTAGCCAGGAACGGGGGTCTTGGGAAAGGGGAAAAAAAAAAAAAAAGAGTCTCTAAGAATTCAATTTCTTGCACACGAGAGATGTGTCACACACGAGTTTAATGCTGATAGTTTTTGCTGCTTCTGTAAAACATCGTCGTCCCCTTCCCTCCTCAGCCTCAGATATTTAACTGCTAATACACACCCACATGCTCATCCAATTTTTGATCATGAAAATCCGAGCAAGCCAAGATCCCAGAAAAAGAAGCAGTTTGCCTCGATCTCCTGCTCACCGATGCCAGCCTCCAGTTCTCTGGGTTTCGTCTCATTTAAAGGGTTCCACAGAACAGATACAATTTTTAGCGGCAGCTCCAATAAACAGTGAACATCACCCTACCAACGACCGTAACTGTAACTTTAGTTCGTTCATTTAATTCTCCCCGTGCCTCCCCCTGCCCCCGTCGGTCGGGTGGAAGGGGTGGAAGGGGGAGGGAAAGTAAAGGCAATCAAGCACCACACTCCTACCTTGCCCGCTACTGACAAGCAACCCGAGCAGGTAGAAGGAGAGGAGGAGGCTCATGTTCAGGACGTGACACTGGAGGACAGTTCCAAAGTTATTAAGTCCAGCCCTGGAGAGAGAACCTTCCGCTGCCACGGCCGCCCCAGCTAGAGCCGCCGCCGCTCCCGGGGTGCCCCAGCCGCCCGCAGCCCGCGCGCTCCTCCTCGCAAAGTGACTGCAAGCTCCGCTCCTTGCCGCACTATATCCAGGCAGCGGCGGCGGCGGCGGCGGCGGCGGCGGCGGCGGCAGCGGCAGCAGCAGCAACAGCAGCAGCGGCCGCCGCGGCGGCAGCAGAGCCGGGCGGGGAGGGGGGGCGGGGGCGGGGGCGCGGGGAGGGGAGGCGCGGCCGAGGTGTATCCCTCCGCGCCGCACGGCGGCCGCTTCTCCCGAGACGCGCGGCCCCCAGGATTCGTCCGCAGTCGAGCTCGGGAAAAGCGGGTTCGGGTCCCGGGGCCTCCAAGCTCGAGGGGCCGGCCGCGGTCGGGCTGGCACGAGCACGTCTGCGAGTGGCGACCGCACGCTCGGCCTCACGGAGACCCGCACGTTGGCAGCCGCCCCTGGGCCGCGGAGGGAGGGCAGCCTGGAGCGCCTGCACCGCCGCCGGGCCAGTTCGCCGAAGTGGGCAGCTGGAGCCGCTGCTGATGCTGCGGGCGGCCGCCCCGGCCCCGGGCTCTACGCGCGCCCGGATTTAGCGGGAGTGGGGACTCTGAGGGCGGGGGTGGGGGCTGCCGCGTTCATTTCTCCAAGGGCGTGGGAGGGGAAGGATTCTGCCTCTCCCAGGCCTTCCCTCTCGCTGAACCCTTCGGCAGCCTGCCCGCGTCCCACGCTTTCCCCGCTGCCGCGGGAAAGGGAAGCAGTGGTCCTCTAGTGTCTACACTGCCTGTCTCCGGTGGTAGAGGGTAGGGAGAAGGATGTGCGTGGTGTTTCTCCTCCACGTCGACCCACTGCCGTTCAGAGCAGGTACTTAAGGGAGAGAGATTGGGGAGGGGGCGAGATGTCGGAGCGGCTGCGTTAAACTCGGCTGTCGGCGTTAGCCGCGTCCTTGGACACGTCCAAAGTCCCCCCTAGCCCCTCTCTGCGAGCTCCGCCTTGGGTCCCCAGCGCACAGCACCGGCCAGGTCCCCGAGAGGAGGGCGACGAGGGAGGTCCTGGAAAGGTGCAAAGATGAGTTGCGCGGGGATTCGTCCCCAGCCCGCCCGGCACCCGTGCACACACCTGCGTGTGCGCGCGTGTGAATTGGACTGATGGAGCCGTGGCGAGCTCCCAGAACTAACTCTCCTCCTCTGAAGGTTGGGGTGTACCCTTCTTTCTCCTGGAAGGCTAGGAAAGGTTTGTCAGTGCGATGTCAAGCCTGCGGCAAGAGCGAGCCAGCGGCGGACACTCCCTGGCCCCGGGGCCCTGGTGGGTCGGCCTGGGTCAGAGCGCCGGGCTGGAACTGACAATGGATCCTTCCTTCTGCACAGTTGTTCTGGTTCCTTAGGGTACTCAACTGCCTCACCTCTCACCCCGCGAGACCACTGGCCATTTCCTTATTAGTGAGGATGAGAAGTGGGAAGTAGGAGGGAATAGAAATACTGTAGAGCTCAAAATCCAGCCCCCCCACCCCCACCCCTTCGGCGCGAACCGCCCTGCAAAACACACACACACACACACACACACACACACACACACACACACACCGGGATTTGATGCTGAAATGCAGGTTTTCTTGCTTCAGGGAGTCCAAAGGGATAGAAAGGAGCTAGCAGGGACAGAGGAGTTACTGTCTGCGATTTGTGTTCCTCAGGCAGAATGCAATCTTCTTACCCAGAAGATTCACTTACTTGGCATCTGGAATGGGTTTTTGAGATGAGTGGAGGCAAAGGCAGCTGTCAACACCCCTGATGGCTGAAGTCTAACCAATGGCTCTCTCAGAACCTCTCAGTTTGAGAACCTCCTCTTTCACTTGGTTTTATAGTAGTATATGTAGGTAAATGCGTTTAGGAAGTTCTTTTGTCAAAGCTCCCTCCTCACACCCTTTCCTCAATCTGAGAGGCACCAACTGTACTTAAGTAAGGTCATTGTCAGCTCTTTGCAGAAAAGTGTGGAAACAGCACATTTATAGGTGTGAAAATGTCTCCTTTATTTTCACCAGTTCTTGATTTCTGTAAGGAGTCAAGACATGCTACACACACACACACACACACACACACACACACACACACGGTCGCTGAAGAAATTTGAATATATACTACTTGTGCCAATTAGCCTCTTCACTGAAAAACCTGAAATTTTCAGTGTGACACCAGAAGTGGTCAAATGTGCAAGACATACAAATACACACACATACACACACATACACACAAACACCGGTCAATCTTGACAGTTAGATTTCCTTCTTTATTTTTGGAAGTCGAATTACATTTATTTCAGACAAAGGGTTGAACCATGCCAGAGGAGAATTTCACTGGTACCCTTTAAGTTAATTTAGCTATTAATTCTTCTCAGAATATGGTGGAGGGACGAGAGAAGGTAGCAATAATCTATCAGATATTAATGAAATTTCTGAGTAGAGATTTATATCATAAGACCATGTACAAACTATCTGTGAGAGAGAACAGGAAAAAAAGAGAAAGTGAGTATGGGTGTGTATGGGTGTGTGTGTACCTGTGTGTATGGAAACAATGAAAAAAATAAAGCACTGGTACTCAGGAATATACAAAGGCAATGTAGGTATTGGTCCTACCCTCAATTTGCTAATAGTGTTAGTGAATAGATCAAGAATAAACACAAGATTCGATCATATTAATCAGGCTGTGAAAATGTCATAAGAGAAAAACTGTTATTGGGGCACAAGAGGAGGCGATCATTCCTGAATAGAGGATTGAGAAAGGCTTTAGGTAGCTTTGAAGAAAGGAGAAATTAGATGGGTAGAGACATGGGTAGGACAGAGAGGAGATTAAACAGAGCCTGGGGATGTGAAAGCACACAGCTTGTGTGGAGAACAGAGAGAAGTCTAATTTGGAAAAAGTACAGTGTAAAATATAAATATTGGATGGAGTTGGAAAAGGGGTCTGGGATCATGTTATGCTAAAATATCATAATAGTAATTACAACCTCTCAGAATAGAAGCCCGGACATGCATGGTCAGGAGGAGCCAGAATGGCTGCCCTTCCATCCTTGAGGCATAAGCTGTGAGTTGTGAACCCATGGGAAGATTATCAACACAGGCTCTCAGGGGTTGTATGTATAGTTAGCCTGCGTTTATGTTGCCAGGAGGTCTCGAGAACAGGGTGACACACACTCAAAGAAAACCTTCCCACATTTGCTTAAACTGCTTCTTAGCCAAAAGAAGAAGTACCCCTCCCGGACTCCATCAGAAGCACACCCGTCCCCCAATGCACTGACAAAATGATGCAGGACCCGACATTTGCCTTGGTCAGGTCTGCTCCACAAACAGATTGCCAGTGTGAGGACAACTTGTAGAAAAATTACCTTTGCCTACTGCATACACATGCTTCTCGCGTGCAGACACAGTGCTAATTACCTAATGTCCCGAATCTCTGAATGTGACTAAGCCATGTGTACTGGGCAGGAGAAAAAAGGTATAGGAATGCATCCTTCCTCCTTTATATGACTTATAATTACACTGAAGACAAATGATCATAGTGTCCATCTACCTGAGGAAGTGTTTCAGAGGTTTAGCTGGGGGTTTAGTTATTCCATTTATAAAAATAAGAGAAAGATGAACAGGATTCAGGAAGCTATGAAGAGCGAGTAATAAGAAATATCAACAGGACTGGATGCATGGTTAAATGAAAGCAGATAAATTTGTTTCAAAGGAATCAATAAAATGAACATGAAGGAGTAGCAGAGAGATAGAAAACGATAAGGCGCATTATGTGTGGAAATTATCTTCTCTGGGAGATTCTACCTCTTCCATCTGTAACCTGTTCTTGCAAAAGGTATGCAGGTCTACAATCCACACATAGATCCCAGGCATGAATGGTGGGTTGTGGGCAGGATTTAAACATTATTTTGGTTTGCATATTTCTGATGTTATTTTTGTTTAGTCTCTGTTAACAGGATTCACGTGTGTTAAGATCATACTATGAGCAAATGGGACATTCTGTGTGTTCATTTATATTTTTGAAATGTCATAAACCATTATACCCATTCATTTACTTGTCTAGAAAATTGCCTGTTTTGACTTTTTTTTTATTACCACAAAGGAAAAAAAAATCACTGTATATGTAGGCAGATAGCCTGAAACCTCTATAAATATATTATCCTGCTACTGCTTTTCCTTCTCCATTAGCGTCGCTTTTCCTAACAGTCATGCCTTTGAAAATCATTTCAACTCTCTTGATACAACAGTACTTTAGATGGTTTGCCAGGCTATTTGTGAGCATCTGACGGTAGCTACTGTAGCAGTAGAATTTAGATTTTTAACACCTTCCTTTGTAAATGCTTTACTTTCTTAGCCATCCTATTTGAAATTAAGAAACAGAAGGGAGAGATTTATGACACTTGAGGCACCCTAATTGTCACTGATTCTTACTTTTTAATTTCTTTCAAGATACATGGGGTCATTTTCCTTCATGGCTACTTCATGTTCCCTCTGGGCAAATAACTGCTCACTTCGCTCTGAAATTATGCAATAATTGCCTATAATTTGCCACTTGCCAGAATAATATTTTCTTAACTCCAAGGAGTATTATATTTTTCTCCGCCAGGGCATTCCTGGCAAATATAATGATGGACAGAGCAGATACAGTAACAGACCTGTAACACCTTGACAAAACAGTGATTGACATAACTTCGAGAATAGAGTTGGGACAAAATGAGGCAGGAAAAAGGAACCAAGCGGTAGCTAGCAATGAACCTGCTTGATATGACAAGGATCATAATGGGAAGAGCTGGTTGCCCAAATATTGATCACAGCACTCAGAAATCATATTTTTTGTCCATAGGTAGTATTGACCAAGGTGATGTCTTCACAAATCCTATCCTATGGAGGGCAGTTATTACATCCTAGATAACAGCAAATCCTTCATATCTGGCAAGTGATCCCATTGATGTATAGGTTTGAGAGGAAACAGAACATTAACCAAATGCATTTTGGCAGGACAAATACAATAGGTAGTTAAATGTGAAAATCTCTCACTGCATATTTGGTTGTTTCCTTAATAGAATTATGTTTCTGTTAATTTTCAAGTTGGATAAGCAATTCTGCTACTAATAGACAAAATACTGGTAGCAACAAGATTCCCTCTTATATGTCCACAAACCATTACTAGTGTCCCTAATAATTAACCAATGCATATTATTTGAATATACACATTCTTTTATTTTAATGAGAATTATTTAGGTTAAAAACACTTGTATTTTATGTTAATGAGATGATCCTCACTCATTAAAAAGTAATGATGCATTTTCCCTACAACTGTTTTTAATCATTAGTCCTCATATTTAAATGAATATGTACTTAATACCTGTTACAGATTTAATAACCTACCTAAAACTGAGGAACTCAACACCTAAGGAAGAAATTGACCTGGCAATATATAAATAAGATAAAGAAATGAAACAATATCTCTGTACATGCTTTATTGCCAATTAGTATTTATTTACTATTCCCAACTTCCTACATTCTGATAATTAAAAAATTAGAAATGTCTATACCCTATCAACCGGACAGACACTACCTTTGAACACATGGGCCCATTTTGTTCAATATTTCATACAAAATTATTTTTTCTTAGCATGAGATAGTACAATTTGTCGTATTTCATCTTGTTTCATATTGGAAATTAGTATTTTACATTGTCATTAATTTTTGTGAATATAAATTTAATTATTTGATTGCATGAACTACACCCTAATATATTTAACAATTTTCCTACACAGGCATTTAGTGTCTTTCTATAATTTTTATTCTAATGAAAAACACTGCAGTGTGAATATTGTTGCCCATAAAGCTTTGAACACGGTAGAGGTTATATCCATAGCCTGCTAGAAGTTGTATAACTCGGTTAAAAAAAAAAAAAAAATTAAACAAGATGGAACCAGAGAGGGAGACAAACCATAAGAGATTCTTAATCTCAGGAAACCAATAGAGGGTTGCTGGAGGGGAGGAGTGTGAGATGGATAGGGTGTCTTGGTGATGGACATTGGGGAGGGTATGTGTTATGGTGAGTGCTATGAATTGTATAGACTGATGATTCACAGACCGGCACCCCTGAAGCAAATAATACATTATATGTTAATAAAAAAAATTTTTTTTAAATGAGCATTTGTAGGTACTGGATTTATATTGTATACATTGCTTTCTTAAATGTATCCTTTATTATCTGATCAAGAAAACCTAAAAACACTTCACTCACATTATCATAACTTTATTATATTTACATTTTATATTTTGTTTGTGAATTTCTTGAGAGTTTCTATTCTGTGGTTTCTTTAATCATCTTCAATTAAAATACCAGACTCTAGAAAAACTGTCCAATTTAAGGTGAACTGAAGGACTCCTCCTTAATATCCTATGTCATTTTAATGCTATTTTTCTCCCTCAGGATTCACAGATTCTCATTTTCTTTATTAGAATAAGTATTGAAAAACTCTTTAATTGTCAGTAACCAAAGAGTTTTAATTTCTCTTGTTCAGATTTCAATAATATGACTTTTTAGAAAAGGCAAAATTATGGAGATGATGAAAAAAGATCAGCAGTTAAGGGAGAGATGAAAAGGTGGACCACAAATTTCATTTTAAGGTAATGAAAAAACTCCGTGTGGTAATATAATGATGGTTATATGTTATTATACGTTTTCCACAACCATAGACTGTACAACATCAAAAATGACCACTCAGGTATACTATGGGCTTTGAGTGATTATAATGTGACAGTGTAGCTTCATCCTTGGTCAAAAATGTACAATTCTAAAAAAAAAAAAAAAGTACAATTCTCATGACTGGTATTTATAACAGGGGAATCTCCACATGTATGGGGGGAGGGAGTAAATGGGAAATCATTACTTCATTCTCTATTTTGTTGTCAACTTAAACCGTTCTGAAAAAAGGTGTATCTTGAAAAAACAGATACCCATTCTAGAGACTATGGGGCACTTCTTCTCTCCACATTGAGTCCCCTTAATGGATTCTCTTTCTTAGCTCTGTGAGTTGTTTTAGGCACCAGTTCCTTTCCTAAGAATTTCTCTGTACCCAGTCCTTCACAGCTGAGGATAATTCAGATCTCCAGGGAACATTTGACAAATGTCTGGAGCCCTTTTCATGATCGTGATTGGGAGAACAGTGCTATTGGCATCCAGTAGCATCCTGCAATGTGCAGAACTGCCCTCCACAGTGAATAGTTATCAAAAATGTCAGGGTGAGAAATCCTGCTCTAAACTGTCCTTCTCGGGGCACCTGAGTGGCTCAGTTGATTAAGCGTCTGCCTCTGGCTCAAGGTATGATCTCTGGGTTCTGGGATTGAACCCTGCAATGGGTTTTCTGGTCATTGGGGTGTCTGCTTCTCCCTCTCCCTCTTCCCCACTTCCCTGCTTATGCATTCCCGCTCTCAAATAAATAAATAAAAATAAAAATAAATAAAATAAACTTTCTTAGACTTCCTGCATCCCCAGAAAAAGAGCAATCTATTTGCTTCTTTAAAACAAAAGCCTGTCCCATTTTCTTCTCAGAAGTATTTTTAGTACTTCTGAGTGAAATCCTCATCTTCCAGAACAAAATTTGACCCTAGATATAGTGTGACCTTTTGTGGTCCAAAAAAGGCAGTAATTATAATGGAAAATTAATTTCCAAAGGTTTTTCCCTCAATTTAAATGATATTATATGCTGGACCCCAAAGGGAAAAATGCATTTAATAGAGAAACCTCAAGGGGGCTCCATATTCTTTACATAAAATGTCTTTATTTAAATATAACTCTATGAGCAAAACAACCTATAAGAAGCTCAGTCTGGCAAGTCCTACTGACTTGACACATTGTTCTTCAGTCTCCCTATAAACTAATGTCTTGGAATGGCATGATTTGGGAACACGGGGAAAACAACTTCTAAGAACCAACTATTGTAATAAATCCAGCACAGTCCATCTTCATTAAAACAAAAAGACAGGAACACCTAGGTGGTTCAGTTGGTTAAGCCTCCTCTTGGGTTTGGCTCAGCTCATGATCTCAGGGTTGTGGGATCAGGCTCCACACTCAGTGAAGAGTCTGCTTGACACTCTCTCCCTCTTTCTTTGCCCCTGTCCCCCACTCTCCCTCTCTCTCTCTTTCTCAATCTCCCTCTAAAATAAATAAATCTCTTCTAAAAAAGCCAAAAGACAAACATTATATTTCGGGAAACATCTAGTTTGCTAATTATGTACTCAATTTACTCTTTAAAATGTCTTCAACATTTAAGATGAAAATAGCTTACACAGAGATGACTTCATTAAGTCAGAGATATCCCAGAAAAACAGATGTATATGTGCCTTGTATCTCCATATTGAAATAGATTCATCATCAGAATCCCTTGAAGAATGAAAACATGAAAAAATAAATAAATAAAATGAAATAAATAAAATAAGAACAAAATCATGTCTGGCCCATGCTCAAAAATGCAGAAATTGCTAGCAGTTTGCTGACATGGCTACTTATATTATGATCTGGACCTCATTTAACAAACTGTTAATATGTCCAGAATGCTAAGATAATTTTATCAGTTTTTTTTTACTTCGATTACTAAGCTATTGAGGAAGTAACCCATAGATAAGAAAATGCATCAAGAAAAAGTAAAAACTTGGTTTGGTTTCCAGAAGGACCCATCAGAGACATTTCTGAGAATAAAAAGCATGAAGAAATCATTTCTTTTGTTTACTGTTAGATTTCCAGGGCTTAGAACCCAGAGAGTGACAAGGATTCAGTAAGTGTATGTTGAATGAATGTGTAAAAGTAAAAACAATGGAAAAGAACTAATAACTAAAGAGAAGGACAATGACGATAAGCACTATTTGTGTATCTTTCCTTTTGATTGTAGCCCACATTTAAGATCAAAGCAAAATTCAAAGTTTCTTTAATCATCTTTTGGAGAAATTTTATTTTTCTACAAAGAGTTATTATTTGAAGAACATTTTACCATTGTGATATGAGCCCTGCTTCAATATACTTAATACTCTGCCCTATATTAAACAAAACTGAGAATAATGTCATTCATACCAATTTATAGCTACTCAAGTAACATCAGGGATGTAGGTCCCTTGTGGTCATTAAAAATAATCCCAGGTGGGGTGCCTGGGTGACTCAATGTGTTGAGCCTCTGCCTTCAGCTCAGGTCATGATCTCAGGGTCCTGGGATCCAGCCCTGCATAGGGCTCTCTGCTCAGCAGGAAGCCTGCTTCTCCCTCTCTCTCTCTGCCTGACTTTCTGCCTGTTTATGATCTCTCTCTCTCTCTCTGACAAATGAAAAAAAAAAAAAAAAAAAAAAAAGAACCCAGGTAAACCAGAATGGAGATGTGCCTGGTAGCTTCTGATCTTTCTATAGAATTGCTCCAGACTCACCTACAACCTTAGTGTCTTTCTTGCTTTCTCTACTCTGGCTTTATGGTTACCTCTCTCCTTTTAGCATGTCAGCTTTGCAGGCCCGTTTTATACTGTCTTTCTCAGCTTTGGTATTGACTCCATCCCTTCTTTATCACTTCAAATCAGATCTTCAGAGATTTCACAAATCATCTCATGCCTCCTACCATGGAAACTGCCCCTTGCCTGGATTCACCCACCAGTTTAGGGGTCCATCCCTCCTCTGACTTCATAACTGTTTCCATAATAACGCTGATGAATAGCTATCAGACCAGCTCCCAGAAAGGGGAATATAGCAAGTGCTCCTACTTAAGCTACAATGCTTGTCCTGAAGGTCTGGGGTCACTCTGGAATGAATATTGGAATTATTTAATTCATCAGAATTGAAGCAACAGTGTCCTAAAACACTGGAGAATCTGTTCTTTAAGTCGCCCCTGAAATGGAGCAGTCATGTTTAAAAATCTTTGTGATATCGAGAAGCTGGTACTAATAAGGGCTTCGGAGAGGAAAATGCTGTAGGGAGGAAGCAGGAATACGACAACTTCCATGAAGCCTGATACTTGAATACACTTTATACTGCTGCCCTTATTAAAAAAATAATTATACCTAATGCACCTTGAAATTAGCAAATGGCAATATTAAAAAGTGGTCATAAAATGTAACTTCAAAATTCATTGTTCATACAAGATAGAAAATCAATGTTCAGAAAATTTGACCTTTAAGTAGATCTTCTTCAAATTACAGGTGGTGTCTCAAGAAAGTATCACAGTAACACCTAAGTATAGTATAGTAAAATCAGGTTCGTTCCATATTAGAAAGGCCAAAGTGATGTTTAATTCAATGTTTCTGTATTAACTCCATTTACTTGTATATATATTATTTGGTAGATTTACAAGACATTTTTCTTCTTTAAAAATCGGAAGACCTACTAAACATAATTTGTTCATAAGCCCGTTAGGCCTGGATTTCCTTTTACTTACAAACAAGTGGTAAACTAAACATTTTGTTCTACGCACCATCATCATGTGTATTCCATACTCAGTGAAAAAGATGAGAAAGTTTGGACGGAACGTATGGGTCTGACTCTCTAAATTTACAAATGAAAAAAATTGACACTAAGAAAGATTAAATGACCGGCCCAATTTCGTTGAGCTTCTAGAGCAAAACTATAACTAGAATCTAGAGTAATAATTTTTCTGCTACAGAATGCTTAAAAATGGAAAAATGCAAGATCAATTTCCTAATCACTACATAATATAATTCTATAATTTATTTCCTAAATGAAGTGTGAGAGTATTGCCTGTTAAGATATTTTTTAAAAGTTATATTCCACTCTAATGATTTCAGAGGAACAGTTTTATTTATTGGTGACTCTGATGCCATTATTATATATTAATAGATTCTTTCTTCTTAATTCAACTTTCATCTCTAATTACCAAAGTGACTATAGCTACCAATGCCAAAAACTGATTTAAAAGTGCAAACCCGAGCCAAATCATCACAGGATGACAATTTATTGGCTAAAATTCCCAAATAACTAGTTTATATATATTTTTTCTACATGTGGGTGATCAACAAAATCGATGCTCAATAAATAACAGATAATTGGCTATAATCAACTCTTTAAGCATAATGCAAAGAGAGAGTACACAAGTTAGAGTAGGGTTTATTTAACATAGATAGTTCAGAAAGCATTGTACTATCGGCTTTCAATAGTAGACCCCTTTTCCTGTGCTGTCTGTAGCATACAGAATTGCCTTCTGGGGGGTACCTGAGTGGCTCTGTTGGTTAAGTGTCTAACTCTTAGTTTGGGCTCAGGTCATGATCTCAGGGTCATGAGATTGTGAGGTGAAGCCCCTCATCATGTCCACGCACTCAGTGGGGAGTCTGCTTGAGATTCTCTCTCTCCCTCTCCCTTTGCCCCTTCTCTGCACGTGCTTATTCTCTCTCTCTCTCTCTCTCAAATAAATAAAATATTTTTTTAAAAAGTGTTGCTTCTTTGATTGTAAGTGCTTACTAGATATCTATTGAAAAGAAAATTTTGATTTGCCTATAATGTAAATGACTAAACCCTTAGCATGATGGCTATAATGTAATGAGAAAAATAGCATAGGGTGGAGATTGCTGTAGAAGGAAAATACCCATTAATTGTGTTTTCTAGTATAATATGAAGTATGTATCTGCACTAGAGAATATGCTAATATTGACATGTGTTGTTTTGCAACCTTGGGGGTTTCCCAGGCGAAGTCTGAAACCAACCCTCCCCTTACTCTCCCCCATGCAGGGCAGGGAGAAACAAAGAAAGAGGCCACTTCAGGTTGGTAGGTGGCAGGTTGAATAAGCAAGGGGATGTATATATGAGGCTTATCTTGGGTGACTACAAGGTGAGCATATCTCTACACCCACTCTTGCCAGAATATTAAAAGTTTAATGTAGCATCTTTAACAGGGTTCTATCACACATATCACTCAGATAGTCTCAACTTCATATTGTTCTCTCAAGACTACATCCTTGAAAGTGGCCCCCACCACGATAATGGTGAGTAGAATATATACTCCAAGGACAGGGGGGAGGGTGTGGAGCCTCAGACTGCCCAGTCCAGACCGAGTATCAACTAGAGGTCATGTCCTTTCCATGAGCTCCTCCAACAAGATCCATTAGCAATTTGGTAAACTTTGAACAGCTAATATGCCCTAGGTACTGAGGTAAGCCCTTGATACGCATCACACAATTTATTCCTCACAGAAACATCATGGCATGCATTATTATTCCCATTTTATATATGAGAAGCTAGAGGATGGAAAGCTCTAGCAACGGGAGAAGATCAGGGTCATGAAGTGTCAGAGCTATGGTTTGGACTCATACCTGAATGCATAGGTCTGTATTTCAATCCGTTTACAACCTCTTCTTTCTTTATTTTTTTTAAAGATTTTATTTATTTATTCGACAGACAGAGATCACAAGTAGGCAGAGAGGCAAGCAGAAAGAGAGAGGGAAGCAGGCTCCCTGCTGAGCAGAGAGCACAATGTGGGGCTCAATCCCAGGACTCTGGTATCATGACCTGAGCTGAAGGCAGAGGCTTTAACCCACTGAGCCACCCAGACGCCCCCATCTCCATTAGCTATAATGAACTTCTAAGCCATTTACTAAAGACTCAGAAAAACAAAGATGTTGTAAAAGGGAAAAAGTAGAAAATTTTCAAAATTCTCCACATGAAGTACAATTTGATTACTTAGATGACCTAAATGAGAAAACAATCGAATTAAATTAACAAAAATTCTAGGTGGAGAAGTTAACATCGAAAAGGTTGACAATATTTGTTGATTTCTAATAGTAATTATCAAGTTTTGACAGGCTAATTATGGCATATACAATAGATACATACATACTTCCATAAAGTTATATAGAATTTATCATTTTTAAAACTATTATTTTATTGGTTGTCAACAATTAGAAAGAATAAAATAACTTACAAATAAATAATACCCAATGTGCTGTTAAATAAGTGTTAATGACAACACATTTGTATATATGTAGAGACATGAGATTAAGTAATTTTATTTATTATGCATGTTGGATACATTTATCACCTACAAGTATCTTTAGCATATACTTAATTTCCCCTTAGTAATAACATTTATAATTTTTTAGTGTGAGGTATAATAAATTATACACATAAAAGAAGGAAAATACCTGGCTTTCTTCTCGCCAAAAAAAACAAAACAAAACAAACAACCAAAAAAACCTCTTATGAACAGCTTAAAACCACAAAAAAGCTTAGAAGAAATTTCTTAAAATACTCTGGTAGAAAGAGGATGAAAGAAGCACTTATTTATACTTTGTAGGTCTGAGTGTTTGCAACATTTTGAGTAATTTTCTGAAGTGTTCATGAACCAAATTACCGATCTTCACGAAGATGAGTAATTATCCAAACAGAACGCTTCCTTGTGAATACTGCAAACACAATTAAAGAGGCACTAACATAAATTACGTTCCAGTGGACCACTCTATCCCTTGTATTTTTCCACTTGGTAAAAAAAATCTTGAATACGGCCACAGATCTGTTATTGGTTCTATTTTTGTTCTAACATCTTTAAAATGCAGTGGCGTTCAAGATACGCTTGGCCTGATAAAGTGACGGGAGATGGGGGTCTCCATCCTTTGACCTTAAGGCTCCCTTCATTCTCAGAAATGACCACTGCGTTTAGGAAAGCTGTCATTGTTTGTGTTGGTTTGATTTACCTGTCTAATTTGGATTGTAATTATGCCCACTGGGTGGAGAATGTGACTAACTTTGTATTCCGACAGCACCTGGTGCACAGTTGGATTTCCACTAAGTGTTGAATAATCATCTACAGAAATCAATTTAATATTAGCAAAATGGGCCTCTGTGCAGTGAGATTCTTTTTTATCTTGAAGAATAATTAGGAACAATTCTAGCTTGGCAAAGAATGTGCTATACTTGGGGTCATTCTGTCCTACAGGGAAATGCCATGTGTCTCCAGAGTGTGCGTTCTGTCTATAACAGACGAGAACAAAGCAGTGAACTCTGAAATGAAGGAGGTGCAAATGGGAGAAGGAAAGTCATGCTTCCCGTGCCATATTCTTTTGTTTTGTTCCCCAAAAAGGCTGGCGTGGAGACTCACGAAGCAGATCCAGCCCTCTAGGCAATGCATGTGCCCTGTGTTGTCTTCCTAAATCCTTGTGGCCATTGAGAGTACCTAAAGAGCGTGCCCTAGGATTATAGGATTCTAGTGCTGCAAGACCTTCAGCAGGACTGAGACAAGACCGGAAGCTTCAAACAGAAGCCTGGAGATACGAAGTGGCGTGCTCAGAATCATGCCCATAGCGTGTGGTACCGTTTTCACAATGCTACCTACCCCCTCCTAAACCAAAAAAATAAATAAATAAAATAAAAAATAAACATATTTTTCTGACATGGGCGTAAGCAGAAAACTCCATGCTTCAAATGGTATTTTCTACATTGCTCTTAAAAATAAACTTTGTCTACATTCATAATTTGTTACAGAGAAAATAAGTCAAAGACTGCTAGCCCACTCTTTAGTGTGGAAAATAACGTCATGGTGTTATTGATCACTTTAGCATTTGCTAGAAAATCTGGTATTTTGTTGTGACTTGCATGTACCTGCGTTTTCTCCTCTGCTATTTTGAACACTTACCTGAAGCGTTTTCTACCCTGCATTCCTCCCAGTGGGGTGTTGATTGCCCACCCAAGGCTCATAATTGGTTTGGTTTTCCAGACCCATTACTCTGATATTTGAAATATCAGAATGATAGTAGCATTGGATACATTAGCCACTGCATTTCAACACTTCTATCTTTAGGTAATGGACTCAGGGCAGAGTGCTTTGATCTATATCCTATATTATGGGACCCACTGGGTCTTTTACCCTTTCAACACAATTATGATACAAATGAAGTAATATCTTTTAAAAATCTTGGTAATCATACACACTGAAAACTTTTCCTTGCATGTTATTTGCTATGTGAATAAAAGTCTTCTGCTAACCTGTGCTGATTGCTGAATTATAGGTAACACTTTGGAACAAACAATTGAATGTGATTTTATAGTTTGGGATGGTACATAACTATGACTTTTGGAGAAGATGGGTTATCTACTTAGAAAGAAAAATGCATTCTGGTTCACCATTTATTTGCCTTATCTAACTTGCTGGACTTTTTCTCATGCCCTTTTGAAATAAAAATAATTAGAATAATTAGTGATGCCACTTTTTTTGCCTCTATACTAAATCCACTTTTAGGAGTTATACATATCCTCCTTTAAATGGGCATGCCATCACTTGATCAATACCTGAAGATGTATTGAACTTAACACACATTATTTTACTTTTTTGCACTTTTTCTTTTCTTAAATTTAGAGAAAACACCATGACAGTTTATATGAAAATTTGTACTTCTCCCTTGAAATGTGTTTATGTCTGATAAAAACCAGTGTTTTTTTTCTAAATAGAATTACAAAGTACAAAAATTTAATTTAGAAGTAAAAAGACAGTATTATTCTGACAGATATATATTTCCTAAATATGGCATACATTCAATTCATAATTTATGGGTTTTTTTTTCAGAGAGGCAAAAATAACTGCCAATTTATGTCAACATCTAGATGGAGAATGATAAGGCCCTTAGCTTTCTGCCTGAATGGTGGTTTTTTACTAATTGTCAGGGAAACCGATTTCTATATTTGTATTCCTGTCTCTCACACCTGGGTGCAGGAGAAGAATTGCGAGTGTGATAATTTCTCCTCTAGTCCTTTCTCGGCTGTCATGGCCCCTGTTGATTCCACTTGGTAACCTAGAGTGAGAGCAGAAAGAATTTATCTTATCTGTGGTCCATGAAAGATGAATAAATTACCTTTCCATTCCTTTCCTTCCCTGAGAATCTATTGTCTCCCATCCAAGTACTAACCAGGCCCGACCCTGCTTAGCTTCCGAGATCAGACGAGATCAGGCGCGTTCAGGGTGGTATGGCCATAGACGAGAATCTAATGTCTTATACAACTTCTCCAGTCTACACACATGCAGAAATTGAGTTTCAGTACATGAAGTCGTACCCTGCGTGTCACGTGGATTTCAAATGAGCAAAAGAAAGTGCGGGGATTCGAGATTATAGTTTTCAGCTCCCTCTAACAGACTAGTTCCTTTTACCATAAAAGGATAAAGCTTTTAGAGCTAGGCTTTTAAAAAGATTGATCATCAACCAGGTGCTCCCTCTTTGCAAAACTCTTTTTTTCACATCTCTCACTGTATTTCCTTGTCAGTGGGAACACCTCAGACTTGAGCCTGACACTAAGAAGAGCTCCTCTCTGTCCCTATGTGCTGGAGCCATAGGAAAAGGGAGGACCAAAGTCAACACTCAGATCAGTTCTTCCCACTAGAGAGATCTAGAGTTGATAGGTCCGTGGTCAAAGGAGTGAGACTGATACAAAGCGAAGGTCAAGTAAAGCTTTATTTCACACCAAGCATCCAGAATCAAACCGACTGTTCGGGGCCACCTCTTACAGAGAGGGAGACCCCTCCCTGCCTCACAGACTAACTTTTAAAGGGCAAAGGCCGTGTGGTTGAATCTGGCCAGGCACAGGTGGCCAATGAGATTGTAACACACAGAGAAAGTTGCATAGTCATACTAGGTCACACACAGGTGGTCAATTGAATTACAATTTACCCTATAGTAGATATTTGAACTAGCCTATCACCTTGGTCAGAATTGGTGCCCAAATGGCGGGGCCCACACTGCTTGGTAGTTAGGGGGACAGTATGCGTGCCCCACTGATCAGATGTCTCCACCTGGCCTGACCCGCTCTTGTATTTGGGCTCTGTTACCTGGGACTGGTTTCCCGGTCTTGCTTTTAAGTAAGTCCCCTGGGCAGGGGGCAGGGTCAATTTAAGTTTTACTACGTAAACAACAACATGGCTGTTCAACTGAATGGAATCGCTCTGGCTAAATAGACCCTTAACAGAGTTGATTTTCTCACTCAACATCAGAAGAAAACATCTCATGGAGGAAAACTTGCATTTTTTTTTTCTTTTATACATAATACTCTATATTCTCAAAGGAAGAAAGGACATTTCTCCTGTGTGTGTGTGTGTGTGTGTGTGTGTTTCTTTTAAGGTGACTTAAAGGCAACAATAAATGATAAAAATGTCACTGTTGTATAAAGGAGCTCTAGATTTCTGTTATGACCAGGCATATTTGACAAGGGTTGACAAAAGCGCAGATTCTGGGCTTTTCCGTTGTTGATTTTTTTGTTTTCTTGCTTTTTTTTTAAATTTCAAAATTTCCCTAACCTTGATTAGAAGACTCGACTGGTGGACTATTTCTATCATATCAAACAATTTCTGCATAAGCTTGACCTTTCTTTCAGGAAGAGTTTCTACATATCTAATATGGCAGTCAAGTAAGTTATAGTAATACGAGATGTAATTATGAAGTATGAAGACATGTACTTATAAATACATATGTGGAGCACATGCCTTTATTAAGGTCCCTTTATTTATTAACCATGGAGTGGTTTGGGGATTCCAGGCTAAGGCCAGATTGGTTGAATCAAACCAAAAGAACAGAGTTTTGGTAAGTTACACAAAGGACTTATCTATGTGGAGATAAAAGGAATCACTATGGGTGGCAAAGGAGACTGTTGATCATAGGGGGTGCTGGGGAGTGATACCTGGAATTTATCTTTCTTTGCCACTGCAGATTGTTACCTAGGATGAGTTCTTGCCTGAAAGCACTAGCCTCAGTTTAAGGTCCCAGCAGGGTGTTAGTCCTGTAATGCTAAGGCAGTGAAACCACAGCATAGTTTACCTAAACATGGGATAGTCATCACCCCATCGTTATTTTCCTATAGGTGCTTTCTATTTTGGAGCTTGAGTAATTTTTTAAACTAATGATTGCCTGATGCTTGTAGGAATAATATATTTATTTCTAGAATTATATTTGTATTTAGAAAAGTACGTTTTGTTTCCTGCATATTTTATCCAACTTCAATTATTTACTTTTTTAAAAGGTTTTATTTATTTATTTGACAGAGAGAGAGACAGGAGAGAGAGAGAGAGAACACAAACAGGGCCAGTGGGAGAGGGGGAAGCAGGCTTCCTGCAGAGCAGGCAGCCTGATGCCGGGCTCCGGGGCTAGATCCCAGGGTCCTGGGATCATGACCTGAGCCAAAGGCAGATTCTTAACAACTGAGGCACCCAGACCTAATTATTTACTTTTGAAATAGCACTACAAAAATGATAATCAATGATATTACTATGTGTAATAAGAAATATATATTAGGTCTTTGTTTCTAGCACTGAAACCTTTGAAATTGGATTAAGGTGGCTCTTGTTCTGTTAAAGTGGTGACTTTTAGAATCTGCCTAAAGTGCGGGCTGTTTGCCAGAAGAACCAACTATGACCAGAGGATTGGAACTTTTAGTTCTACCCCTAACCCCAAAATCTGGGAAGGGGAGAAAAACCTGAAAGTTTGAATCAATAACCAATAGGTGGTGATTTAATCAGTCTTGCCAATATAATGAAGCCACCATAAAAACCCAAGAGGACAGAGTTCAGAGAGGTTCTGGGATGATGAACCCATGGAACTCTAGAGAGAGTGGGCCCTGCAGAGGGTATGGAAGTTCTGTGCCCTTTTCCTATACCTTGCCCTATGCATCTCTTTCATCTGGCTGTTTCTGAGTTATATCCTTCTTAATGAACCAGTAAACTAGAAAGTAATATGTTTCTATGAGTTCTCTGGGGCTTTAGCAAATTGACTGAATCCAAGGAGGAAGTTGTGGGAACCTTTGATCTGGGGCTGGTCAGTTAGAAACACAGATGACATCCCAGGCTTGTGATGGCATCTGAGGTTGTGAAGGAAGGGCAGTCTTATAGGACTGAAACTTCAACTTGTGGAATCTGATGTTATCTTCACTATGTAAAGTCAGAAGGGACTTGAATTCTTGGATGCCTTGCTTATTTCTGAGAAATGCTTGGTGTTGTGTGGGAAGCCTCCCATCCTAATAAACATGTTGAAATTGGACCCAAGAATCTAATTTATAATTACATGTGAGAAAATATCAGTGGCTATATATATTTTTAATGTATATTTATACAAATAATGACATTATTAATCTATATAAAGTTGCATAATTTTATTAATATGTAACATGGTCACATAAATATATGCAATTCATATTACATATATTTCTAATTATACACACACACACACACAGAGCAAAGAGTCCTAGCACTGTGTAACAGGTAAATCGAAGTCAAGTAGATTTAAATGTACTTATACACACCAGAATTTAATGAAATTAACAAGGTAAAATATCAGGATATGGAGTGTCTTCCATATAATTATAACTGATCAGATCTTTGTTACCTTTCTTAAGTCACATAACAGCCTTTTATAAAGTTCGTAAAACTTGTGAATTTTTTCTAATGTTTCCTGAAATCGTCTCTATTTTTATTTTTTAAATTTTTATTTTATTTTATTTTATTTATTCATTTGACAGAGAGAGAACACAAGTAGGCAGAGAGGCAGGCAGAGAGAGAGGAGGAAGCAGGCTCCCTGGACGCGGGGCTCGATCCCAGGACCCCAGGACCACAGCCCGAGCCGAAGGCAGTGGCTTTAACCCACTGAGCCACCCAGGTGCTCCAATTGTCTCTATTTTTAAATAAAGGCTTTTCTGGACACAAACATTGGTTATTTTTTGCAAAAATAATTTTGATTGAATATAGGTGATATTAATGAGCTCTGTTATTATTTATATATTAAATATAAATTTAAGCACTGACTCCTTCAGCATTGAACACCTTGTTTCTACAGTTTTCAAACTTGATGGCAAAATTTCTGAAGACCATTCCTAAATCACATTGGTCTCTGTTTTCATTTTGACTAAATGGCAGTCTGTGCATAAGTGTCTATCATAAGAATGCCTATTTCCTTATTTCAAATTAATCTAAAAGTCATGCTCACTTCTTATGGAAGGCTTTATAAAAATGTATGTTATTCTTGCTCTTTTCATCATTGTCTTTGTTGTAGAAGTTGATATTTTAAAACTTTCATCTTTTCTTCTGTCCCTTTTAGGTACCTAAGAAGGAACTAGGCAGACACCAGAGGGAGCCCAAGTTACCCACCTATCACAGGAACGAAAGTGACATCATTCTTCATTCTATTTATAAGTAGTAGATTTAATATTCAGACTCAGCCCAACACCTAAGAATGGAAAACAACAACAACAACAACAACAACAAATAGCTCAGCTTATTGAGGTTTTTTTAAAAAATAAACTGCACCATATATCTTCACTCCTTAACACTATCATTTAAAAATTCACTTTGAATGTAATTACTTTGAATGTTTCCAGTAAAATGCAAAATTTCTAAACCACTTGGAATCTAGAGTAAGAGAAGGAGATTTGAGGGGTAAACTGAGCTCCTCTAGGGTTTGAATTTCAGTGTGGGTGGGACATAGGGTTTATCTCCCTGCCCTGTTGTAAGAACATATTGGTCTGCAGTATGCACAGGCTATCATTTGGCTTTATAGTTTTAGACGTGATAAAACCTCCTTTAAGTCCCTTTGTCACTTCTGCACAGGGCACTCACTATCCAGACTTTATTTTTTCCCTAAATCAAATGTATGTAAAAAACAATACCTATCGCTCAGGCAATTCACTCTTTATCCCCGCCTTGGGGAATAACAAAATAGAAATTGCAACATTTTACCATACTCATAATTTAGTATTAAGCCAGGCAAAAGACAGGGAAAGCCTGTGTTTGTTTGGGTTGTTGCTTCCTGGAGCTTCAGCCATTGAACAATAAAAAGAATTTCTAAATTCCCTTTAACAGTTTCTCAAGGTGTTTATTGATGTCATGTTTTTAAAATATTTCTAATGCCACATCTTATGAAAATAATATCCTATTTGTCATGAAGGTTAATTGCTCTTTGTTTTTGTTGTTGTTTTTGTTTTTTGGCATATTCTGTCAGAACAGATAGTATGTTTCACAGTGGTACAGAAACAAAACAAAACAAAACAACAAGCAAAAACTCTGGTTTATTTAGAATTAATCTAGATATGAGGCTCTCAGAACCCCTTTTGGAAATCATTCTCCCAAATTCCTAAAGAAGGTTTTAAAAATTTCTTTTAAGATTTTATTTATTTGTTTGTGAGAGTGAGAGAGAGAGAGAGAGAGCATGAGTTGGGGGGGAGGTCAGAGGAAGAAGCAGGCTCCCTACTGAGCACAGAGCCTGATGAGGGGCTCAATCCTGGGACTCCCGGATCATGACCTGAGTGGAAAGCAGGTGGTTAACTGACTGAGCTACCCAGGCATCCCTTCCCAAAGAACTTGTAATTAATGTTATTAAAACCTTCTCAAAAAAATAATTTTGTCAGTGATTTAAAAAAGGTAAATTATTTGAATACACTTTTCAAAAATCAATTTTGTGATAATTATAATGCATACCTCTTTTGAAATAATTATATTGCATATCTCTGATCCTTTTCATGAATCCATTTTCCCTTCTGGTCTTTCTATCATTCAGTGATAATATTTTCCTTAATTCCTGTGAGCACCACTTACTACTAACCATGTGATTTTTTATTATTTTTTTAAAGATTTTATTTATTTATTTGACAGAGAGAGAGATCACAAGTAGGCAGAGGGGCAGGCAGAGAGAGGGGGAAGCAGGCTCCCTGCTGATCAGAGAGCCCTATGTGGGGCTTAACCCCAGGACCCTGAGATCATGACCTGAGCCGAAGGCAGAGGCTTAACCCAGTGAGCCACCCAGGCACCCCAACCATATGATCTTGATACCATTTCTTAGAGAGCCTTGTATTCTCAGTTTCCATGTTTGTAAAATTCTAATGTATCTCATTAAAATACTATCAGAATGTAATGGATAATTTATATGAAATTATATTTCTTAGTATCCCCTGAATAAATGTGAGACAACTTCATACTGTACTCTAAATGAATATACTAATTATACTGGAAATAAATTGTCACCTTCATAACTTTTTCCTCCTGCATATTGTATTGAACTTTTACCTAAACAGGTAGAGAGATAGAGAGATAGAGGCATTATATTGAAATGTACTAAAGAAGATATTACAAATCAATCAGAATGTATATTATATGTCCTTCTCCCCTCCCCCTCCCCAATCTCTCACATATGTATGTTTTTCTTTTTTTGGATATAAGACAATAGGAGGTAGACATTTTTATCTACTTCTAGGGGTATGTGGGTAGCTTAGTAGGTTAAGTGCCTGTCTTCTGCTACAGGCCATGATTCCAGAGTTCTGGGATGGAGCCTTGCTTAGGGTTTCCTGCTCAGCCTAGAGTCTGCTACTCCCTCTCCTCCTACCTCATCCCAACTCATGCGCTCTCTCCCTCTTGCTCACTCTTTCTCAAATAAATAAAATATTTAAAAATAGTTAAAAAATAAAAATAAACCCACTTAGGGTCTGCAAAATGCATTCTGTGCTAACTTAAATCCTGAGTTTCTAGTTCCAATGGGTAACTAGAATCCACTTCTCATCCTCCTGTCTCGCCTGTCCTGTCCTTACATATCCCTCTGCCTTATAGCAAGCAGCTTTACCTGAATTCTGGGGTTTCTCTCATGACACTGAGCTTTTTATTGAAAAAATAACGAGCAAACAAACAAAAAACAAAAGCTCATCAAAAGTGTTTTCCGTTGTAATGAACCGTTTGTGCTCTATCCCTTTTACGTAGGAAAGAAACACCCCAACCCGGGATTTGAACTTCAGCAAGCCTCCATGACACACCTGGTCTCAGCTCTGTTTTCACTTCAGCTCAAGGTACCAAGCAGCCAGTCTGCCAGCCGAGCATTCCTTTCATAGCTCTAAGCACCTTTCCCAGCATATCTGGTCTAAGTTTATAAGCATTTTCTGATTACTTGCTTGGGATTTAAAACTACATCCATGAAAAATATTAAGTGAATGTTCAAAACCATGTTAAAGTATTGATAAAGGGGATTACTAGTTTCTGTTGGCAGCATATGTCTTAGTTGAATTTAAATAGTTGATGGATAAATATATAGTGCAATGCCATGACTGTTAAAAATAGAGTCAAAATGAAAAACATGGCTATCTTCTTCAGTATTACCTAGGAAAAAATCCTAGGCACAGAGTGGGCATGCAATAAAAATACCAAAAACCATTGATTGGAGTTGCAATTTACTGAAAAACAAAGACAAAAACAAAAAACTTATTCACTATAACCTAGATACAAGAAAGCAGGAATAAGAAGTATATTCTTAATTTTTTTTAAATGTAACAGCTTGCTCTCACATTAACTATTGTACATACTTAAAAAGACAGAAAAAATTTCAAATACAGAACTACCTATATCAAGCATCAAGGAAGGGTGCCCATAATTTGAACACCATTTTGCCAGTGCTCTATTTTTAAAATCCTGCTGAAAAATTATATTGGTGCACTTGAACCATTTTACAAAATGTACAGCAGATTCCCAGTGAAGAGGTGTTTCTCTGTCTTCATAACATTCAGGTGGTGCGTTTGCTACATACTGATTTAGAGACGGGGCATTCAATTATAGTGAAGGGAGCTGGAGAGCCAATTCCCTTTGCGCAGGTTGTGCTTGGGAGTTGCCCCTTCACGCTGCTAGACGCTCCATCATTCAGACAGAACAGGTGGTTGCCATGGGCAGCCAACATTAGAGAAGGGCTGATCGTTTAGTGACTGCGGATTGTATGAGCCACTGCAGTCCACGAGGACTTGAGTCTCTGCGTTTACTTTCAGAATGAAAATACTAGAACTATTTATGCTTGGACAACTGGAAAAGACCTGCTTTCCAAAAGATCCCTCCCCATGACCCACCCCCCCCTCCACTTCCCCCAGCCCCACCCCCCACTCCCTCAATCCTCCACTCTCCCCATCCCCCACCTCCTGAAAAGTTTAACCAGCTTTTCCATGTGGGGAAGGTGGGGAAAGTAGGGAAGGTACGGGGTACCCAAAACTTAATTTGGAAGCAATCAGTAATGTGAAGTCGTTACACGGAAACTAAATAGAGTTTTTCTTTCTCTCTTTTTAATTTCTTTTGTGGATTGTATTATGCTTTCAATATACCTGCATGAAATGGTTTGTCAAGGAACAGCTAATTCATCTCTCCATGTAATAGATTACATTCCTTTTCAATTGTTTTGACTGATAAGCAATTACTCCAAAATTCAGCATTCAGTGAAATTTTGTTTATCAGAAGGAATGGAGTGTAACCAGAACATAGGTAATCCAAAGTGATGAATAATGCACAAATATTCATTTTAAATTAAAGTTAGCTTCGCATTTGCAATTAAAAAAAATTAATCTGGCATCATCCTTCCTTTTGTTTATTTATAGTTTACAAAATTAAGTTATTTTCAGTAACCAATTTGAACATTCTAAATATTATTACATGTTATACCACGTATTATATTTTAGATACATGCAAATACACACCTACGCATTTACTTCCAACTTCCTAAAATAATTCCCAACATTATAACCTTCTTCAATTATTTCTTTTGTCCCACCTATTCCAACCGGAAATTCTCAACCCTCACTCCTTCAAAAAAATTCTTTCTCTGTCTTACTACGTTACGACTCTATTTCAGAAAAAAATACACCTATATGGAAACAAAACTGCAAAACAAGAATGAAGGCATACCGCATATAGCCTGGGACATTATCAATGTCAGAACTTCAGTTATAGAGTTGTTTGTTTAGTGGTTTTGATAGGAATTTGAAACCACATTAAATATTTGTCTCTAGGTTCTATCAGTTATAGACATGTTGAGAATTATTAGATAATATTAAGGATAAGTCTAAAATCTTGCAATACTAACTATTGAATCTGATACGTTTTCCCTTGATGCATTTTCCCACCATGAAATGATGGGCCCAAGCATAAACAGGGGGATCTCTGGGGCTTCCTTTGAGGCACTTCACCCTATAATGCAGCAATTGGAGCTGATTGTGAGTGAGCATTTGACATTTCTGAAAAATGTGCAATTATTTAAAAAATGTGCAATTATGTAAGTAAGACATTTTTTATAGGGATAATGAAAAATGATAGGAGGAAGTGGGATAACTTTGATAAATTGAAGGTAAAATGCCTACATATATATTTATGTCACCAGTGTAAAGAATATCTAAAAAGGTGGATAATATATGTAAAGAATTGAAGAGTTTAAATAACAAAATTGAGTTTGCCAGCGTTATTCCTTACATAAAAAGTTCTATACAGTTGGAACATTTTAAGCTCTAAGACTGAAAACTAGTTTGTATATTTCTTCTTTTAAGACTTTTTGTGAGGGGCAGAGGGAGGACGGTCTCCCCACTGAGCAGGGAGTCCTATGCAGGGCTTGATCCTGGGACCCTGGGAGACACATAATCAACTGAACCACCCAGGCGCTCCATATATTTTTTAATATAAAATTTCTCTCCTTTTATGATCATAACTAGCATACCAAGAGCTCTAGTGTCTTCGGTTTATAATCAAACATGGAAATAATTATACGTTTCTTTAATGCTTGATTCTCATGGAAATAAAGATATCAGCTGTTTTCAAGCTGCAGAGACTCCTAAAGAAAAAAACAAAAACAAAAACAAACTTGTGGAACAGATTAAAGTATATGATCTTTTATTATATGTTTGGATTAAGGGGTAAATCAACAGCAAAACTAAGAAAATAAAGAAATTGAACTTTATCAAAAACACATGGCAAATCATAACATAAAAGTGAAAAGAATTTGCTGGAAAGAAAAAATACAATGTGGGTTGCAAGAAATAACACAAAACTAAAGAAATTTTATTAAAAAGCAGGTATGTGGTCACGAGTTATGACTACCATTTAGAAAACAGACTAAATTTGAAAGAACAGCAGCATCTCAATAAACACAAGGGCCAAATTTAAATGATGACTCGGACTATTTTAAAGAACAGTGAAGATTCATTAAAATATAAAATGTGAAAACACAAAAGAAAGTGCATAGAATGATGAAAGAAATTTAATGGCAGAAATGAAAACATTTGCAATAAAAGTCAACCAAGATTAAAAGATTGTGAAGCGTGTATTTCTCCTTTGTGTGAGAAAGCTTGTATAAGTTTCAAATGGAAAATAGGATTGTAAACTTAGTGACTGTTTTGTTCTGTGATGCTAAAGTCTACTTTCTAAAAATGTGCACACTGATCTTACGGGAAACATGACATAGACTGAATTATATCTGTCAAAAATGCAGTAATACATTGGGTACCAAATTTTATTCACTGGAACAATGTCTCTGTAGACCCTGGAGTCATCCTCTGGTCTTCAACTTTGTGTAGATCTCAGAGGTCCTATGTCTGTGGGATTTCTAGGGCATATTATTATACTTTCATTCAGTTCATCACAGAGTTCAGAAATTTCATTAAAAATCAATCAATGGTAACACCTAGGAACCTAATTGTTTGTTCAGAAAATGATTTCACAACAGGTAACACAATGTAGCCTCCCTTTTTGTCCCATCCTTTGACCAAGACCTTGGGGACCCTTCCATGTATCAAAGGCTTCGGAAAATGCTCTGTACCTGACAATTAAGCAGGTCCCCATTCACCACCTTGTAAAAAGAATGGAGGATGAGGATTGGCCTGAACTCCTCTTAGGTGAGTTAGAGTTTCACCATTCCATTGTTGTTTTGGCATGGGGAATTTATGCTTTCAAAACCCAGTTTTAAAAGACTAGAGGTGAAGGGATTTTAGAAATTTGTCAATTCCCTGTTCATAAAGGGTTGGTAGCAATAGGAATTGATCATTCCCTCTGTCATTCCTTTTTTATTTATAAGAAACATTTGGTCTTTATTCCAAGAGTGTCTTTTCTTTTTGCTCATAGTGAGTGCACTGACTATCTATGATCATCAAATAACTGCCTAGAGATTTTTGAATCTTAATTTTGTCAAACTTCATACTAACTATTCATCTAAGTGTAACAGGGTGCCTATTAAGAGAGAGATTAAACACAGTGCCCTTTCATAAAAGTCTTTAAAATGCCAGCCTCTTTTTAAGTGCCTGGAGCTGACTAGATTTAGGAAACAAGTAAATGAAATTATACTTCATTTACAGAGCGAAGTTTTTTTTTTTTTTTCTAATTTAACTTTATGACAGTTATTGTGCTTTGCATGCATTACCCATTCAACTGTCCTAACAAATCTCTAAAGCAGATATTATTTTAACTCCCATTTCATGTATGAGGAATGTAAATCTTATAAACATTAAATGCCTCGCCCAGAGTCATATAGATATTAAATTGTAGCAGCAAGATTCTATGAACTGTATTCTTCACTACAATTCCATATTATATAAGAATAAAATTAATGGATGGTTTTCATAATAGGTGAATGACCATATTTGACTCTATCAGTCTGACAGTTTCATGCCAGGTGGACATCAGGTAGTGAGGTGAGTTGGTAAAACCCACTGATAAGAAACTTAATTTGAACAGTGTAAATTGGTTGACATTATATTTACACAATCTCTAGTTTTTGCATTTCTCTTACACACCAAGGACATGCCAAAATTTTTCATGGTAATGTGAATTATTTTCAAGTCAAATGAAATGTTAACAAGTCAAGAATTCAAAATTAATCAAGGACAATATGCATATGGAATTAAAGAAGTCATCACCAGGTTGAGTTGTGTGCCATTTAAAAATAGAATAACTGGGGGCGCCTGGGTGACTCAGTGGGTTAAGCCTCTGCCTTTGGCTCAGGTCATGATCTCAGAGTCCTGGGATTGAGCCCCGCATTGGGCTCTCTGCTCAGCAGGGAGCCTGCTTCCTCCTCTCTCTCTCTCTCTGCCTGCCTCTCTGCCTACTTGTGATCTCTGACAAATAAATAAATAAAATCTTCAAAAAAAAAAAAATAGGATAACTGCAAGTGAACGGAAGTACTGCACAATGAAGGCACAGAGTTGAGATCACCGCTGGCTTTGCCCCACCTCTCTCCCCAGTACACTCCTACCGCTTCAATTGTACACTGTACTATTTGTGTACCAGGACCCCAGAATCTCCCTATAGCTCCACAGGCCTCTTGTTTCGAAAGGGTAGAACTAAGGTGTGGCAAGTAGCTGCTGAAAAAGATATCACGATTGAGCACATTTTTAGCCGCAAGTGCACAGAACATCAGATTTTGGATCTTCCTAATGTACACACTGCCTGCACGATCTGGAGGAGGGAAACCTCAGACCTTGCTCCTTGGGGTCACGCTTGGAGATACAAATGGGGCTGCTTATGAGGAGCAGTGACTAGCCCACAATCCCTGTTGCCCAGTCTCTACCATGATGCCCTCCCTATAAGCTAAGGTTATCAATTTCTTCATGTGCCATCTGTTACTCATTTGGGACACATAAGGATGCAGCTGTACATCCTCTAGAAAGCTCTCCCCAGGAACATTTTCTGGAATCCCATTGTTATTCTGACCTCTGTTAATGAAAACAATAAATTAAATTAAAAACACAGGTTAATGAATATTTGCTTTGCACCTAAAACTCAGGATAAAATTTAGTTTGTGCCATATTAGCAGTTATTTTGATTTACCTCCTATGTGTGTTCAATAGGAAGTTACTATTATTACCAAGCACTGTTATTTAATTTATGAAAAGTAGAGAAAAATATTTGTAGGCTGGTGGAAAACTATGCACTGTCTACAGCATACCCTTCTGAGTTATTTGATTCTAGTGTTTTATTACCTTAGAGCTATTTTATAATAATAACTTGTAAGTCACTGTTTAGCATGCAAATTCCACCCTAGCTAGAAGAGGTTCAATTGACTTTTCTCTTCCACCCTAGGGAAACCCAACTTTGCCTCCAAATACATAATAATTTGAATATTCCTGATCTATAAATGTGTTTACTTTTTGCATTCTCTTTTTAACCAAATGTAACATCCACACAGGTCCTTCATTAAATAAAAAAAAAAAAGTAACGATGTTTATTTTTTTCTGAAAATGATTTTTTAACAAAGTTGACTCATTTACTACCATCTCGTAACCCATATTAAATATGTAAATTTAAATGAGATAATGTATGTGAAAATGGTCTGCCAGTTCTGAAACCCTTAGAGAACAAAACATAGAGTTATCACAATAACAAATTAAAGGGATGTAAGAAATATCTTATTGGAAAAAAAATCCAGTATTTTCAGTAGAAAGGGAATTGCAAGTTTTATTTCTCTGTCAGAATAAATTCAGGTACACTGAAAATAACAGGAAATGCTGATCAGAGCTGAGAAAGCAGCATTCAAAGAGTGATGAATTGTTTAAAGAAAATCAGCCTGGATCACAGGAAGGCAACCATACCTGACAAACCTGATAGTATTTTGCTTGATAAAATAATACAGTTGTCAGAGAAAATTGGGGACATAATTTTCCTACAGTACAAATCGTTCCCTAAATGACCAGATAGAAAACTAAATCTACAAGGTCGGCTGTCATGGAGGGATGTGGAAGACAGCTACCTGGATAAAGAACTGTCTTGAAGAATGAAGACAAATGATAACAAAAGAAAAACCTTCGCGTGGATAAGAGTGGCAAGTGCGATGTATCAAAGACCCACATTAGTTCCAATTGTAGAAAGGTAGATACCAGTGATGTGAAAGGCAGAATACTCACCAAGATAAACAAGTGTTCGCTTGAAAAAACTTTGAGTCTAAAGTCAGCAATTCATTCAAGGATTAAGGTCACTAACTTTTCAAAGATTTGGCAACACTGTGTTGAACAATGATTTTAACAGATCAATGACTTGCGTGTTACTCATTGTAGTAAGATTGGGACAATGAAGCCACTGAAAAGGAAAGAAAAGATAATGTCCAATTCTTCAAGAGTAAAATATATTAAAAAAAATAAAAATATGCTGGGTCTGTAGTGTGTGTGTACGTGCATGTGTGTGTGTATTCTCATGCAGACATGTAATAGGATAATTTTTTATAGCGTCCTTTAACTTTTTACCGGAACCAGACGAGCTAATGTCATCATTTCAAATCTCAACAGAAAGTTGTCTATTTGTTTTAGCAGAACAGGACATAGTAATAAAAAGTATGCAGAAATCATGAATGTGGCAATAAGCAACCAAACTGAAATTCCTGTATATCCTCAATGTTTTTAAGAGAGAATTTCTGAGTATGGAAGGGTTTTCAGTTAGCTGATCATCGGGCTACTCCAAACAATTTGATAATTGAACAGATACTAGTTGCAGACAAATACCAAAGCTAATAAAGAAAAGATCTATATTTGGTAAAGGCAGATAGTAGGACAAGAAGCAAACTCTTGGGAGGAAATTACATAAACCTTTCAAATTAATTTAAATTGTTTTGTTTTCCTAGGTATACATTCAAGGCATCAAAATTATAAAAATATAGCAAAGTTTATGGAAGAAAAGACTTTTAAAGAATGGATATTTGGTATTTAACCTTCAGGTATGTATTGTATGTATTTGGTATTTGGTATTTAACCTTCAGGTATGTATTGGTTGTTGTTGGTGGTGCTGGTTTCCTTTGAGATTAAAGGGAAGAAAATGTTTATTGAATTATAGTATTGTACTAATGACTTCTCTAGGCAGTTTTAAACAAAATTTATCTCAGTTTTTAGGTGAAAAGAAAAAAAAAAAACTTTGAATACCCAGATGTAAAATACATAGAGAAGAACGGAGCCTATGATTTTTGTATGTAATAATATAAATATGTCTCACATTTTTCTTTTTTTTTCCCCACAAAACAATGCACAATATATAGGATCAGTAAATGACTAGAAATTTAAATGATTAAGATTTTAAGAACTAAAATTCTGAGTGAGAATATTAAAATTTTACAACCTGATTAAAGAATGGACATGAGGTACAGTACGTGTTTTTTTACCTCTTTAAAAAAAAAAATAGACCAGCACTGTCTTCCAGAACTTTCTTCAATGATAGAAATGTTCTAGAATTGCTGCCATCCAATACAGTAGCCACTAGCCACATGTGGCTATTGAGTACTTGAAATGAAGAACTGATTTTTACACTTTATTTAATTTCCAATACTTTAAATTCAAAGAGCCTCATGTAACTATTGGCTCTCATATAGGACAATACATGTCTAGACAGCTGTATTTTTCCTCTAGTTAAGGATACGTATTATTTATGTTTTCAAAAATCTATCCAAATGGAAATGAGATAATCATCCTCTGGATACTTATGACACCCAGGAGTGATCAGATCCTTAATATCTATGTTCTCAAAAACAATCTCACTCCCTATATGAATTCTGACCCTTGGACCCATTTTAATAACTTTAAAATGACAAAGCATCTATGAGTGTTTATTTGTTCCTTTGGTAAGACCTCCACAAATGGAAATAAAAAATAGTTGACCTGGGTTTTAAAGAATGTAAGAAATATCAAAAAGTCACTGCAATTGCTAATACCACACCATTTTCAATGCCTCTTGTCTGTGTTCCTTTCACAACTCAGTTCAACTTAAATTCACCGAGCATTCTAATGGATGTCATTGTGTTTGAATCTCAGTGGGGATACAGATATTCATGGGAGATACTTCTTTTGTAGTGTGTGTGTCCTGGGAAATGTATTTTAATCACGATTGTTTCACTTCTAACTCACTTTTTGTTGGTATGTTTAATATCCTTTCAGATGCTGGGGGTAAATGTGGGATATGTGTTGCTCAAAGCAGAATGTCTCTTAAGGTATTCACAGAATATAGAAGGGGCATGTACATGTAGCACTATAACGAAAATGCCAACCCAAGTTTATAGACTATTGTGGGATTTAAAAAGAACTTTTACATGTTTGGCTGGTTTTGAAATCCATAATTTAGTGAGTCAAGAAAAGCATTAACCAGTGAGGAAATTGAGACTCTAAGTCATTAATTGATGACACAGGAAGCAAGAACTTGGACCATGTCCTGATTTTAATCTAGGATTCCTTCCACTGCATCAATACAAGGTTAAACCAGAAGTAATGTCACTATCTCTACACTAGAGGGCCTGTATTTGAATGATTTTGAATTATTACAGAGTGATCTCAGAGACACATGAAAATACTCAGATAAACGGGGCCATTTGAAAATAAACTCTAAATATTAATGGCTCAAATGGAAAATGCATTTTTAAAATCAGTGAAGATTAGCTTTATGGGTCAGCCTGGAGGTTCTACACATTTATAACTCCCCATAGACTTGCTTTAAAATGTTGCCTCTAACTATAATATACAAATCACTACCCATGTACTTTAGGGTTGACTTGTTAAATGATGTTGAGAGGGTATATTTTATTCATAATAAATTATATGAATATTTGCAATAAAAATATTTCAGTAAATAAAATTTAAAATCTAGGACTCTAATCCTCTAGTTTATGGGTTCAAGGAAAACTCCAAGTATGTTAAGGAAAGCATTACCAGGACCAAAAGTCAGACAAATGGTAACTTACTCTGAATCTTAGCTACTGTTGACTCTCACAAATCATGAGGCATGAAACAAAACAAAAGAAAACAAAAACTCTTCTCTCTGTCAAATAAATACATATATTAAAAAACAAACAAACAAACAAACAGGGGCCGTGGCTCAGTGGGTTAAGCCTCTGCCTTCAGCTCAGGTCAAGATCTCAGGGTCCTGCGATCGAGCCCCACATTGGGCTCTCTGCTCAGTGGGAAGCCTGCTTTCCCCACTCTCTCTCTCTGTCCCTCTGCCTACTTGTGAACCCTCTCTCTGTGTCAAATAAAAAAAAAAAAAAATTTAAGAAAAAATCACGAGGCATGGACACAGAACTGCAATGATCAAAAAATGTTCCGTAATACAAAAATATCTAGATCATGAATTAAATATTTGCATAAAATAGATAAAAATGTGTTAATTATAATAGTCAAGGGGTTGTATCAATTTGAATGGTTTATTTACATCGGGTATCTCTGATCCCTTAACACACTAACAAATAAGGACTGGGATGTCAAAGAAGACCAGAGGAGGATCGATGTTCAAGATGTGAAAGCAGATATTATTTATAAGTACTACAGTAATTGGGAGACAGCGACTTTAGTATTGAACTGAATGTAGCATGAACAAGTGGGAAAGGGCACCCAGGGAACAGGGTGGGGATGCTGGATGGAAAATTACTGACAGGAAGCATCAGAGATATGGAGGCATTCTGTCAATAGTGACCTCCCAGGATTCTTCCTCAAGACCTGCCTGAGATACCAAGGATCAGATACCAAGGATGGGGGCGTTGATATTTTTACAAAACTTACTTAATAGGATTCTTGGTAGAACTAAACTCTACAATGAAGTGCATGGAAACCTTCATCAAAAAGAGAGCTCAGAAGAGCCTGTCCAAAAATTTGGCCAAGGAGATAATCTTGCCAAGGACTGTGTTTCTAAATGTTTTAGATGCCAAAGATACTTTTTTTTTTTTCCCCCATTAAACTTCTTATTGAACCTGCTATCACTTGGAACAGACTTAGAGAAATTATTGATAGGGCATCATTTCACTCTGTATTTCATAGTCCTACGTTCTCCAGTTTTAGCAATAAGCATAATGACTGGAGGGCTTTTGACTTTTGCTGATCCTGTCGTGAACGGATAAGAAAGACAAAGGATAATTTATTAAGAAACTCGAGTTACAGATCTAGCTCTGATATTATCTGCTGTAATTACTCTGTGCAAACAATTTAAACTCTCTAATCTTCAGTTTGATCATCTGTAAAATACAAGGTGAAATTTGTTGATAGCAAATTTATTTCCTTCGGGGCTACTATCTGACTCTCTCTTGTTCACTTTTAAAATTTTTACTTTACTGAGACATTTCCCTGATATTACTTTGAAAACTGTTTATATTATCTTCCCTTACTTATTACTTACCAGTCTAGTTTTTCTCATACACCCTACCAGGGTAGAATAAAGGTAACTGAATCCTTTAAATTCTTCTTATATCCCTCTTTCAAAATTGAAAAAATCATATTCTGGCAACAATCTGATCTTTAATTTCAAAGGGCTGTTCCAAAGGGTTAAAGAATATCTTGCAGCGAAGAGGCTTAAATTGCTATCTGCTGAAATTAACTGAAAACTCTGTCAGTCATTCCAGAACAATCCTAGGGGCTAAGTCTCTGAATGTAGAAACAAAAAAAGTTGTCCAAAACCAAACTAAAACAAAACAAAACAAATGTAAAAAAAAAAAAAACAAAAAACAAAAAACCACAAAAATTCCTTTACTATATTTTATACTATTTTGTTACAATTTTTAACCATATAACATATATAAGATAAAGGAGATAATAACAAAAGTTCAGATAATTGAAATATAAGACAGGGAATTAGTAAGAAATGAATGTACCATTTGTTAAGCATTCTTTAAATTTAAGCCACATGCTAGGGACAATGCACCGAATATCTGGTCATCTGTCCCTCGAAGCAACATTTAGGTCATATTTTGTATCATGCTCATACAGATGAGAAAACAAGTGTCAGATGCTCTTACAGAACACTTGTCTAATAATTTTGGGAACCAGGATTCAAACAACGTCTTCCAGAGTCAAGGATTCAAACAACGTCTTCCAGAGTCAACGTACTTTAAGTGAAGAATTTTGCACTAAGTTGGAAAACAAGAACAAACAAAGATGAATACAAAAAGAGGGTCAGAGGTTGCTGAGAGAGAGAGAAAGATTTGAACACACACAGTGTGGATGGGTTCTTCTAGGAGTGACATCAGAAAGACATTCCTAATGAAAGGATTTGGTTTTGGAATAGGACATCCCAGAAGGGATACAGATGATAACCCTAGGTTGGAGAAGTGAAGACCCAGTGCCCAGACCCAGCCTGAATTTCTGTTCACTTCATAAAATAAAAGTCCTTAAAATTAGGACCTTAGTGGCTCTCAAGTCATGGTTATACATCTTTCTCTAAATCAAGATTATAAAAAGTCCTAAATTATAAATTACATTATGCAATAAACAGATGATAGCCCAGTACCCATCCTTCTTTGATTATTCCCTTGCAAAACAAACAAGCAAGCAGGAATACAAAGAGCAGTGCCATTTGTTACAACACTGGACCCTTCAAGGTTCTTTTAAACAGCAGTAAGTGTAATATCCTCAATAATAACACATCACACCTTCCTTCTTCTCTATCCCATCAAGATGAAGGTAGGAATATAGAAGATGGATATGTTTCCTTGGGCAGCTGTACATTTTAAAACACAAGGGGAATCTAACTTTGTTGTGAACACTTAAATTAATGGGGGGCCATCCTACCCCTTTATCTATTACAGAACAGTTTCTTCCTGACCAATTCAAATGTCTTTAAAGGGTGTTTTGTTTTTTTTGATTTTGTTTTTGTTTTTGTTTTATTTATTTATTTGAGAGAGAGAGAGAGCATGAGAGGGGAGAAGGTCAGCAGAAGAGGCAGACTCCCCAACGAGCTGGGAGCCCGATGCAGGACTTGATCTTGGGACCCTGGGATCATGACCTGGGCCAAAGGCAGTCACTTAACCAACTGAGCCATGCAGGCTCTTTCGAATGTCTCTAAAGGCTTAAGTAAAGGGAAACCCTTTGTACCATAGATGCTAACTCACACTTTTTATTGTTTATAAGTTTAGGTAACTAGGATTTTTTTTTCTCCGAAACAGTGCAAAATAAATAATTCCATAGATTGTGAAAAGGACAAACTCAGGCAGAATCAAATGCAAGTCCTGTCTTGAGATCCAATGAGAAAGTCATTGAAACTGATGAAATTAGACCTGTACTATGAGAGACAATTCTGTTATTTTCCAGTGTTCTATTTTGCTAGGAAGGATCAAGAATTCCTCCCCAAATTCATTGAAATTTAGAACAAATAAGAAAAATTGATCTAGGTCAAAGTGGGGAAATTAGTGACTTGAGGCCTACATGTAAAAATTGGTATATATTTGCAGAATTCTTTCTTTCTTTCTTTCTTTCTTTCTTTCTTTCTTTCTTTCTTTCTTTCTTCTCTTTCTCCCTCCCTCCCTTCCTTCCTTCCTTCCTTCCTTCCTTCCTTCCTTCCTTCCTTCCTTCCTTCCTTCCTTCCTTCCTTTTGAGAGAGGGGGAGGTGTGGGAGGGCCAAAGGGTGAGAGAGAATTTTAAGCAGGCTCAGTGCTCAGCCCAGCAAGGAGCCTGATGCAGATTGGGTCCCAGGACCTGGAGACTGTGACCTGAGCCAAAATCAAGAGTCAGATGCAGGATATTATCCTAGTTACTTTTATTGTAAAAATAGGGGTAAGTTTTCATCCTACAATGTATATTGAGTCATGTCAATGATATGATATGCTATGGATTTTAATTGCCATTTTGACTAATAATTAATGTTTTTATCTTAGAAAGGTTATGGAAAACTTAAAAAAATTCCTACAGAGAGGAAAAATTTGAATTTATTAAATGCATGATAATTTATTACAATTGAGAGAAACAGATTTTATATGTATCTTGGCAAATGTTTTGTTAGAGTTATATTCTTTGTGTTTCTTCACAAAAAAAACCACAAAATGTTTTAATATAATAAATGTATAAATGTTATATGAAAGCAAATTGAATTCTCTTTCACAGTCAATGCAATCTTCAATTCTTTCACTATAAGATATTGTTTGTTATTTTGCCATGGGAAGCCACTTTTAGTTTGTTATGGGATAAGAAAAATGGCTTTAATGAACTTGTTTTTAACATCAATTGCAGGTATTCTTCTTCTTTTTTTATTTTTAAAGATTTTATTTGTTTATTTGATAGGCAGAGATCCCAAGTAGGCTGAGAGGCAGGCAGAGAGAGAGGAGGAAGAGAGAGAGGAGGAAGCAGGCTCCCTGCTGAGCAGACAGTCTATGTGGGGCTCGATCCTAGGACCCTGGGATCATGACCTGAGCCGAAGGCAGAGGCTTTAACCCACTGAGCCACCCAGGTGCCCCAATTGCAGATATTCTATTATACTTTCATCTTAACTTACTAAAGACTCAAAGTACACACAAGTTTTATTTAATGAGAAAATTTTTACAGACATATTATATTATTTGGGGAAATCTTTTATAGATTCATACTAAGAACAAGAGAGATAATTGGCATAGTCAGAAACCAGAGTTGAGAGATAAAATTAGTACCTGACACTAATTCAGATATACTTAAGTTTTAAACTAAGATAGCATTTGGAATATTGAGTCTATTTTTTCAAAACTTGTTAGAAAAGTGAGCCTGAAAGCTTAGTGTGGCTGATTTTGTGAGATTCACTAAGCATTAGTAATCTGTTCTTGGTCTCCAACCATATTTTTACTTTAAGAGGATAACTTTAGAATTTTTAAATACAAGTAAATTCAAGTAAATACAAAGTAAATTTTGAAATACAAGTAAAACTTCAAAATATAAGAAGTCAGATTTTTTATAATAAATTATGGAAATCAAACATTTACCACCACAACTATTAAAGAGTTTATCCCCCTAGCTACTATTCTGTATTTCAAAATATTGGAATTTCCATTATGCATAAGTTCAGGATGATCACTGAAGTAATTTAAAATCAATAAGTAATATTGCTGGTCAATAAGACAGATGCATTCAGAAACTTACAATATTTGACTAGAATAGATACTGCATATGAATTTATTTTTGGGGAATAGGAAACAGTTACTGTTAAAAATGTTAAATCAGTAGAAATGTCAGGTACATCATTGGACGAACAGTTTTCAATATTTGCCTTGTTGAGAGGGGTAACAAGAATAATGAAATGTAAGAAACTGTCGTGGGGAGCTCAGAATTGATCAAAAATAAGAATTAAGATAAGAATTTTAAAATATTTATGATTTATTTTGCTGGACCTCCTTCTTGAGATGAATTTAAGTTTCCAGAAACTAAATGGGCATTAGCTCTACCTGTACATAAATACATCTTTTGGGCCTTACTCTTTGTCACACTTAACCCATCTTTCCCTCCTCTTTGTCTAACCATCATTTCCAGTAAATAATTATTTCTCCTCCATGTTTTCAGAAGTCTCAGAGGCAAGTTTAGTCTCTGGTCCCTGATGATCACTGGTTTTGGACAGTGATAATTAAATCATCCTCTATTCATCTAAAAATGTGTAAACTCTGTGACAAACCATTTCATTCCTAGATGTACACCCAAAAGGCACACATAATCACAAAAGGACGTATAGAAGAATTCTACGCCTAACAGCCCAAAATTAGAATCAACCAAAATTCCCGTCAGTTGTCAAATTGTTAAATTGTGGTGTATTCATAAAATGAAATACCATGAAAAGTGAGAATACTTGAACTATCACTACAAGGAAAATGTGAATTTCGTCAGTATAATGTTGAGTGAAAGACGTTTGGTATGAATAGCTGACAGTGAGTAGTTGTGATCCCTAAAAGTTCAAAAATAGGAAACATTCCCCCAAAGTGTTAATCAGGATCATCATCACACTGTTTCAGGGTGTGGTGGCTAAATGGGGGCATGTTGGGAGCTCCTGTAATGCTGAATTTGTTGTGCTTCATGAGGCTGTTTTTCATAGGGGTGTTGTAGTAGTCTTCCATTTTAGTGTAATAAATTCCCACAAAAAATTTAGTGTAATAAATTCCCACAAATTTTTCTTATCACATCATTTCCATAGATAGAGCAGGGCCTAACAGGGTCCTCCCTCTGGGGCTCAGGATGCATCAAGGTGTTGGCAGGTCTGTGTTCCTTTCTGGAGCTCAAGGTCCTCTTCTCAGGTACTGGGGCTGTCAGCAGCATTCAGTTGCCTGGGGTGCAGCATGGCATCTCTTCTTTCTCAGCTTTCAGCTGGGGCCTTTTAGAGGTTGCCCACAGGCCCTGTTACAATATGGTGACTTGATTCAATCCTTTAAGGCTGTAGGGAAATAAGTCTAACAAACTCTCTCTCTTCAGAGAAGGCTTGGATCCTTTTTAGATGCCTTTCTGAATGGGCATTTACCCATGATTTACCCAGGTAATCTCCTTTTGGATTAGCTCAAAGACAACTGATTTTGGACCTTAATCACATCAACTAAGTAACCTAATCATAGGAGTGAATCCCATCAAATTCTCTTGCTTGAGTCTTGTTCATGCTCAAGGTGAGGGAATGATCCAGGCTTGTTGACTAGAGGCAGGAATCTAGAGACAAATTGACATTTTGCCTGCCACAGTTGTGTTCACTGTGAAAATTCATCAAGCTGTATGTTTATGATACACACACATTTCTATATGTCCTGTATGTTTTACCTTAAAATGGAAAAGAAACTAGTAAAGCAAGCCAGAAGATAAAGACTCAATCAGATGCCATAGGATAACTATGAGTTGATAGAAGACTGAGCAAGATACTTGATAACCAGACACTCTAGAATATGGAGGACCAGAGAAAGGGGATTAGTAGGAAAGAAGCAGTTCTAAGGTGATAACATCTTGAGGTGATATTTATTGCAGTCAGAATCTTTTGCTTTCTTCTAAATGGAAAGAAACCTCAAGAGTTGAGAAGAAGAAAATAAGTCTGTGGTTGCATCTATGTGTTTAAATGAACTATGCACACTTACAGCGAATAATAGTCATTGAATATTCAGAAGAATAGGGAGATTCAAGAAGACAAATTAAGTGAATGGAATCCGTTCTTCAGAAAAGTCAGTTAAATCAGGGTTTCAAGTAAAGGTGTTTATCTATCTGAAATGATTTCTTGGTCATCTTGGCAATGGTAGATTCGATAAAGTAATGAAAGCACAAACTAATTTAAAAGAAATGCTATAGATAATCTTTGGAGAGGTAGATGAAGATTGAGACACATTGTCTTACATTGCTATAATTCCAACATTTCAAAGTATGAAAGTTAAAAAAAAAATCTTCAACATCAGAAAAGTGATACTTTAAACTATGGTACATCCATAGACTGTCTTATACAGTAAATTTTAGAAAAGTTATTTTTGCAATCATACAATATTTTATATGGAAACAGAGTGGATATAATCCATACACTTACATAAATTTTAATAATAAAGAAAATAATAAGTTGCACAGAATGTAAAGGAAATATTTTTATTTTAAAAATTGCTTTAAATAATAAGTGCATGTAAGCCAAGGGAGAAATAAATAGCTTTGTATAAAGTATAAAACTGCAGACTTCAGAGGATAGACTGTAGACCTCTTAGTAATTGAGAGAAGAGTTGGAACTAAAAGAAATTCAGAGAATAAGCTAAACAGACATTGGTAGTAGCTGGCAAAGACATTTCTCTGGTCTTGAGAAAAGAATAGGGGACAGGATGGCCAAGGCCATCACTTAGCCATTCAGCTTATGTCTACATAACATTAAGAAATAGAGTTAGGTGTGGAGTAGGGAACATTCTTCCAATTAGTAGACAATTTTAAACTTGAAAGAGCTTCCTTCACAAATACCTGGTCTTCTTCATTCAGCAGCCCTAACAAATGGAAAAGATGAGGCAGTCTTGGACACCATATGTTTCCAGGTGACCTTTTCCAAATTGCATAGGTTCATTAAAAAACAAACAAACAAACTTCAACAAGGCTTTATGCCTTTTTATGTCTTACGTATTGCCTAATTTCTAACAACTTAGATCATAATGCTAGTGCTTGAAAGTGATCATGTTTTTTAATATTTTAACAGAAGAGTGGACCATCGTGACTCTAATTTTCTACTTTGATCTTCCTTGCTAATATTAGGGTCACATTTCCACACATTCTGTCATCTCAGTAACCTGCAGATATGATGAATCCACTCTCCACAAAGGGATTTCTCACAATGTTTCAAAGAATGGCTTAAGAATTCCTTTGAAGAATAATGCAGTCATGGATTATTTTAACTTTTTCCTGAGCTTTATTTTATTCTCCTTCTTGATATAAAGTATTGAGGATGAACTGAATCTGCATATGAAAAAGATGTCAGATGCAGAATTTTGTTTAAATTAGTAGTGGTATTGTGGATTGAGTGGTAAATGTGGTACTGAGTGTATGAATAAAAGTGATTAATTATCCAGCTAATCAAAGAGTATATTAAAGGCTGCATGGGCTTATATCTGCCTAGGGAATTGCTGCTGCTTTGAACATGTTTGCGTGTGTTTAGTATTAAAAATAAGGACTGTAGTACCTGGGTGGTTCAATCATTAGGTGTCTGCCTTTGGCTCAGGTCACCATCCCAGTGTCGAGCCCTGAATCAGGTTCCCTATTTAGCAGGGAGCCTGCTTCTCCTTTTCCTATGCCCCCTGCTTGTGTTCTCTCTCTCACTTTGTCTCTCTCTGTCAAATAAATTGAAAAAATCTTAAAAAAAACCCAGGACTTTCCATCAAATGCCTATCATCTAGTAGGCAGCAGGAAATAGAATTCCTAATAAAGATCCATCAGGAAATCGAATTCAAACTCAAACTGAGACAGTCTATGCCAGCATCATCATCATCAATATTTTCTTAATTTGCTAAAAATAATAATGACTTTAATGGAGCCAATTCTTTATGCAGGAAGGAACAGTTCAAAGAGAAAACTAGGTTTTCTTAAATACTCTTCCTTTTTTGTAGCTAAAATCAAGTTAGGAATTACATAGGAACTGACCACCGCCCCCCCCCCCCCAAATGATGCTTCCTTCCTCAAATCAGAGTCACTTCATTGATTAGAGACTTGTAATGAGTTATGAAACATTTCCTGTCTAGGTTACTAGTTCAAACACCTCAAGATTAGTTGTGACTAAAAGTTGCTGTAATTTAATGGATGCTAAGTGACCCATGAGAATTGGCTAGCGGTCTGATTTCAAGTTCTGGAAGGCAAACTGTCATATCTCAAGGCCATGCACACGAAAGTCATAATTTAATGCATCAACCTTTAATAAATAGTTCTTTGGAGTGAACTCTTTGGAGTTTCTGCCTCCAATAAGGTAAATCCCATAGGAAATACTAGGGATTTATGCATTTGCACATCTTATTCCATGAATAAACATATCATTCTATGATTTGCCTTGATCTAAATAGAATTTAAAGAGTTTCTTTTGTTTGTTTGTTTGTTTGTTTTTACTTCTTAAAAACTAATCAAATAAAATGGAGCCAAAGCATTATTAAAAGCAGTAGATGAATGTTTTCATCAATTTTTTTTTCACATGCTAGGTTTGGAAATAGCTTAGTGGTAAGCTTGCCGCCATTTATTCTTCAGCGGAAGGTAGCAAGCAAGCTAAGCATCTTGACATATCCATTTAACCTCTGCTTTGTATCTAAAAGCTGAGCATTTATCAACCTCCACAGCCTTGGCTCTTTGAATTGCTTAGAGTGAGCATCTGTATTCAAACATATGCCATGGATAACTACTAAGATATTTTAGCCAGTTTGGTTTAGCAGCTGTTCTGTAAAAGTGAGATGAGTAATTTAATAAGCAACTCTCCTTGACTCTGATACTCTTCCCCCAGTGCACGCCAACCTCAGCCAGAAATGCAGCCTAAAAAGGGTTCACTGCTTGTGAGACATAAAGACGGGATAATGATTTATGCAGAGGACCATCTTCCAGGCACTGACAAGCGCTCACTGTCCCACACAAGTCATCACTGCTGCTCTAAAGAGAACAGATGGCTTTGCACACACTACTAACAAAGAAGGAATTCTGCACAGATAGCATGAAACTTCACTTTCTGAACACATCTTAGTTGAACCAAGTAGCAAAAAGAACTTGCCAAGATGCAACTTGCCGAAGTACAACAAATATGAACCTAGGTCTTGCTCCTAGAAAAACATGACAGAGGTTAAAAAAGCGCTTGAAGAGACGGATGAAGAACTACCATATTGGTTATTGCCTATATTAAGCCACATAGTCTCACAATATAAATCCAAAGTCAATCTCTGATGTATTTGAAAGGTTATGACCATGAAACTATCAGGTAAAATTCTGAACTCAATGATATGGTGACTGGTGTTTGTTCATTCATAGAGTGTTTGAAATGCTTCAGAATTTAATTAGATTTGCATTCTAGTTGTATAATTTAGAAAATATTTTTAAAAGAGAAAAATAATAAACATCCTGGTTAGTAATGTTTTCCGGTGTTCCATGTAATGATTATTTAGGGAGTATGCTCCCCCACAAGGTCTTAATAGACTGGCTTCTATTAAGATGTACCAATCAATTTTCATTCTATTATTACTTGGCAGCATATTTAGTATATGGAGCCTTATAATATCTTCTAAAATGTATAGATAGACATGTGACTTTATTCAGAAAACATTATTTGTTCATCATTGGATCCTAGAAACATGAATGCAAATCACATAACCAATTGTGGACAATGTGGCAAAACAATGTAAATGTCCATGTGAGAAACAAACAAAAATTGGCAATTGGAACTTTTGAGGCTTCTGTATAACATTGTTGAAAAAGATTGGGTGGGTGCTGGGATGGTGGAGTCAGTTCAGCCACCGGCTCTTGGTTTCACCTCAGGTCATGATCTGGGGGTCGTGAGACTGGGCCCCACAAGAGGCTCTGCACTCAGTGGGGCACAGAGTCTGCTAAAGTTTCTTTCTCCCTCTGCCCCTTCCCACCTCTCTCTTTCAAATAAATTAATAAATCTTACAGAGAAAGAGAGAGATTAGGCCTTATAACCACTGTTAAAACGGGCATTTTGCTGACTTTGCAATCACAGCTGCCACATCATCTCACCCCTGGCTACACAACACGTAGTTCCTGCCACACTGGCAACCACATCCTATAGGGACTTTGTGGAATGACATCCTTTCAGGACCCATGCAATACCTACTACATCAGAATTGGCAGTACATCAAGATATCCAGGAGACTGAGAAGCACATTTAAATTTTGGAAGCACTATTCTAGTGGTTCTCAACCTTGACTCCACCACACTGGAAGACTCTGGGGAGTTTTGAAAAATTAGCCATGCCTGGGATGCACGCCCAGGCCAATTACATCATGAAGTCAGTGTGAACCACACAGTCAATACCCCTATTCCTTTTGAGAATGCGTACATTCTAATATTTTTAATCCTTAGTGCACATGGCTCCCCAAAATGTCTAGTATTTTTAATCCTTAGTGCACATGGCCCCCCAAAATAACTGGACAATAGCAACAGATATAGTTAATGCTAATATTTTAAAGGCCAAACAGCTTTAGTTGAAAATATGAGGTATTGTTTGATTTGGGTCATGATGCCTTTTTATTGACAAAACATTCTGAAAAACTCTCTCTTCTTTGCCTGCTTAACAATAGAAACACAATTCCAGATTTCTGAGCCACAAATTGATCTGTACGCTACTGTTTCTCCAGTCCATATCTTCACCAATATATGAAAAATGCTTTTTTTCCACCCTTTCTTTGCCATCGTTCAGCTGTGGGTCAATATAGAGTAAACACATAGACACCTGCTTCATGAAGCTGGGTAAGTCAGTCGACCACAAAGACAAAATAGAACCAAACAAGGCCAAAACCTCATAAACAGCAAGGGAACCAGAGAGGAGCCCTGAAATATATTTGAAAAAACCTGAAATAACTGCAGATACATTACGCAGATTCCTAACAGTCTGAAGAGGGCTACTCTTAATACAATGAAAATGTCATCTGCTATGAAGATAATGCCATAATATTTGAAATCCAACTATAATTATTCATGTAGAACTAAGTAAATTATAATTCATTTTTTTGGGTTCTGGGATATTGGTGCAGATAACATTATATTTTGAATATGTGAATTGTTTATGAATGTGTCTATGTATGAGTAAATATATATATATGTGTGTTTGTGTGTGTGTGTGTTTATGTATAAAAATGAAAAGCAAGAGCAACATTTTATCTGAATTTGGGACATAGTTTATATAATGGAAGAGACTGTCAGCCATTAGCCTTGAGGTTTGAGGATAGAACTGAGTTCATTCTTTAATCACTGGTATACAGAACCTAAAATCACTTTATTTTGTTTTAAAGATTTATTTCTTTATTTTAGAGAACAAGAGCAGTGGGGAGGGAAAGAGGGAGGAGGAGAGAGAGAATCAGAAGCAGACTCCCCGCGGAACGAGGAGCCCGACGTGGGGATTGATCCTAGGACATGGAGACCAGACCCGAGCCGAAAGCAAGAGTGGGACGCTTAACTGACCCCACCATCCACGTTCACCAAACAAAAATCACTTTAAGCGGATATCTATGCTAGTTGGGTCTCTTCCTGTGAAAAGAAGAAACTGGTTTTAAGCATCTCTGTGCTGCTGAAATAAATATTCCAGAGCTGGGTTTGTTTTCCATCCGATAACTTCAAGCACCCTGCCATCACCTCTTCAATGTAATAAGAAAGTGCCTTGTCACACCGGGAGCCCTGCTGACCTGCTCTTCATTTCATACCAACAAAAGTGCCATTTCTCCCTGCCTGGGTCCTATGCAATATCTGGTGGTAGAACTTCTGATTGTAAATATAGCTTCACCTGGTCTGAATGTTCCCTTCTTGTAGATAAGCTGAGGAAGGAGCGTCACATCTGAATGGGCTAGGTCAGGCAAATTGCTGACAAGGCTCTCCTTGTCCCTACTCTAATCCACGCTGTGTAGGAGCTGACAAAGCTTTCCAATCCCAGAATTTATTTATTCCCTTGTCAGGAAGTGTTGATTTAGCACAGGGCCAAACTTTCTCGTGTATCGTTAAATAGGTTTGAGTCACAAGATGGAAAGATGATGGATACTGAACACCCCACACTGGGATTTGGGGGACGTGTTTATGACATAAAAGGCCATTGGTGTTTTAAAATTAAGTGACCTTTCCATTTGCAATGACATGGATGGAACTAGAGGGTATTGTGCTGAGCGAAATAAGTCAATCAGAGAAAGACAATAATCACACAATCTCTCTGATATGAGGAATTTGAGAGGTAGGGCTGGGGGTCGTAGAGGGGAGGGGTGGAAAAAATGAAACAAGATGGGATCAGGAGGCAGACAAACCATAAGAGACTCTTAATCTCACAAAACAAACTGAGGGATGTTGGGGGGGTGGGAAGGTTATGGGCATTGGGGACGGTGTGTGCTATGGTGAGTGCTGTGAAGTGTGTAAGACTGATGATTCACAGACCTTACCCCTGAGGCAAATAATACATTGTATGTTACTTTAAAAAATATCAATAGATATAACCCCTAAAAATATTAAGTAACCCTTAAGTAGTAGAAGAAAGTATAGTGATCAAATTCAAAGGTCTAGAAAGAACATGTGATTTACTGCCCCTCCCACAATATAAAAGACTATTTGAATTAGGATTATTCTAAAACCTGACATTGATAAAATAGTATTGGTCAGAAGAATGAATAAATGAGCGTCTATTGCAGAATTGCCAACTCAGAAGAATACGTGACGATTGTGGTCTTTGTCAAGTCAATTAAATTTGTTTCAGTAGGGGAAATTTATGTGAGGATGCTAATCTCCTCAAAACCATCTCTTATTCTAGGCCATCCTATGTCTAGGTCGCAGTACGGTTTCTGGAGCAGACCAGGCCCTCACTGAATGTTTATTGAATAATGTGTCCTTAGACTGTATATCAGCTTCATACAGATCCTTCTAATAAAATTATTAAGTTTATTATCTCCAGGACGTCCTGAGAACATAGGGAATTTAAATGTACAGGATTCTGTAAGAGCTGCAGTGTTCAGTCGCAGAGTGGCACTATCACACTTGATCTTATCATAAATGATGCCAGCTCTCAATCTACCCACAGAAAGGAGGAAAAGGTACTTGAGTTCACAAATAACATTTAATCAGCTGCCAGACAGACAGGCTTTTCTAGACAACTTGAATTTTAATATTCAGTGTTCTTCCAGGAAATGCAAGCCTCTTTATGTGGGCAACCCTAGATAAATCCCAACACTTTCACAAAGATCTAACTTACAGAAAAGGAAGGAAGGAAGAAAGGAAGAAATGGAGGAAAAGAAAGAAAGAACTAACTGAAAGTGAGTTAAGGAAACTAGTAACAAACAGAAGAAACCAGTCAGATGAGAAGACAGAACAAGTGAGCACCCTTGGGGGTACTTGAAATCTTTTTTTTTGGTGGTCATTTACTCTACTTTGAAATTGCCATCGGTTAAAAGCACAGCCGCAAAGAATATTTATTATGTTAACTCTTATAATATTTGTTATTCTGCATACACGTTGCTATAAAATATAGCTCTTGGCAAAAATACTTAAAATCTGTCAGAATCAATGCTTTTTCTTTCTTTCTTTCTCCCCCCACCCCCAATCTCAGCTGTATATCCCTGGTGAGGGGAACAAAAAAAAGATAACAGCAGCCCAAGAAAAACGACATTTTTGTATTTGAAAGCTCTTTTCACATTCTTTGAAGAAATGGTACTATTAGAATCTTGGGTGAAATCTAAGTCCTTTTACCATTCAAAGAGAGCAATAAATAATAAGCTCCACTTGGCTTTGTGCTCGCTAATTCCAGTTTCTCAGTTTAATATTATGAATAACAGAATACAAAATGTTCTAGCTTTCAGGACAATAACTTTTAAAAATCTGGATTTCTTAATTCTAAAATGCCATATGGGGTGTGTGTGTGTGTGTGTGTGTGTGTGTGTGTGTGAAATAAACTCTTTGGAACTATACTCTGATGTACATCAGGAGCTCCTCTGTGTATCTCTCGTGATCCAGTTAATGAAGTGTGCACTGGGCTAGCTTGTAAGACCTCCCTTTGCTACCTTTCTCTTTGGAGCTCCTTAGTGACTACCTGCCAGTGTTGCTAGTCTACAGAATCACTGCGCTACACACACAGGGCGAAGTTTTTTGTCATTTTCTTCTAAGGGGTTTTATTGCCTCTTATTTGAGAGCCTTCCTGATGTATTTGTTGAGTATAAAAAAATGTTACAAAGCCTCCATCTTTATCATCTCTCAGATGGGTAAGACTTCAGTTTGAAAATGTGTTTTCTCGGAAGGTCACTTTTACTAGAGAATAAATAAGTGTTTTTACAATAGGTTAATCAGTGTGCATGTTTTTGGAAAGAACAGTTTCCCAACATCATCATTCTCCTTCAGAAAAACCAAGGTACTTAGTTTCTTTGAACTCAATTTTATTCTTTCATATTATGTGGCATTATTTTTACAGGCATTGTAGTACATTTATTTGAGGTTGCATATATTTCTGAGATTGTTTACAGTTTTTCACAACTACTGTCGTTTTACATTTAAGAATATTTTCTACTTTATCTTTGGGATGTTCTAGCAACTGAAATCATATGCATATCTCTGTGCAGGGATTTCGGCTGTTTACCTTCCCCAATCCTTCTGTACTTTTCCCTGCAAACACAGGCTAATCAGTTTAGGAACGCTCTAAGTTAGACCCTGTTGGTTGAGTAGCATTAAGTGAAAAGCCATTCTTCTTCAGTGGGTTCTGCAGGTAAGCGCATGGAAATCTGAGGTTTTCCTATCTGTTTCCAGATAAGCAAAGTACTCATTTTAATTCCATAGGAAATTGAGATAATATGCCAGAGTGTTTTTCAGATCTTGGGACCCCAAGTTCTTCCAGAATACTGTGTAAGTGTAAAATTCCCTACATTATATTCCCTCCTGTTAAATGTACCCAGAGTTTTCTTTGTTTTCCTGACCTGCGCACTGTTTTTGTATTTATGTGTGCTCTTGAGATCTAATATCTAATTGCCCTTCACATTAATATAGAGCAGGTATCAGATGTGTTTACTCTCTGCTTTTCCTATTTATGACCTAAATTTTTATGGATAGCTGTGGTATTTTGACAAATGGGAAGATCTTCAATTGCTTGTAACATAGTGCGTAAATTCAAAACTTCCAGCCTGAGTTTAAAACTGAGAAGCTAACATCAGTTATAAGAGTTCAAGAGAGTCCTAGTACCCAAGACTGGCCTGATACTCCAGAGTATTGAGGCAAAGGGTATGCATTTCCTATGATTCAGATGCATCCCATGTTGGTGAAAGCAATTCAGTAAGCAGTTGCTTTATGTCCTGCCCAAGATGGCTATCCAGGTGGGTGGGGAAATCTCAGCCAAAAGAAACTACAGGTAGCCACCAGTTTCTAAGGAAACTGTCACAAGTGGCCACCTTTATTAATGTGTGGAGATACCACCACTCAAAGTAAGATAATTGCAAAAGAAAGGAGCACGAGCAGGCAACATCCAAAGAAACCTTTGCCAGATCCAGAGAAGGAGAAACCAATTCATAACAGCATCTGTTCAGATAAGATCTCTGCTATCCACCGGCCAGTCCCTGCCCCCACTCACCCAAGACTGATGATGCACAGGTAAACTAACTAGTTAGCTTTTGTGGAGGAGAGGGCAGAGAGGAGTATCAGCTCATGGAAGATGAAACACAAGAAGCTGTCATGTCTGCCTACATCCCTCAGCAGTCTCTTACCCTGCACCAGGCCCTAATCTCAAAGGGAGGAAGATCTGAAACTAAATCAGGTTCATAGTAGTAGCTAATGTCTTGGATTGGACATTCCACTTCCTGAACTAAGATGTGTTAAGACAAGGAGAAACCATATATGTAACTATTTCTTCTGGGAGAGCAGAAAAGCCTTGGAATCTGTAAATTTTCAGTCAGGGGCAAGTCAGATTACATTCTCTGGAACACTGCTTAAAGAAATAATGGGAGACAAGGCTGAATCAGAATTTGGATCACAATTCATAGAATTGTGGCCAGAATTCAGGTCACCCACATTGTTCAGGAACAACTTGATTACATACTGTATATCCATAACAGCAAATAGGAGCATTTTGACAAAAATTGGAGGAGCAAAAAACTCTAAGAAATTATCAAAAATGCCATTGCATCTTTTTTTTTTCTTTTAAAGATTTTGTAAAGTAATTTATTTGACAGAGAGGAGACACAGTAAGAGAGGGAACACAAACAGGGGGAGTGGAAGAGGGAGAAGCAGAGAGCCTGATGCCTTGATGCAGAGCTTGATCCCAGCACCCTGGGATCATGACCTGAGCCTAAGGCAGGTGCTTAAAGACTGAGCCACTCAGGCTCTCTTCCCTATTGCAAATCGACTGAGCTTCTTTGCTCTGTATTCATAAGAAGAACATTTCATTAGTTACATTTAAGAAAAGTTACCCCTGGGGCGCTTGGGTGGCTCAGTTGGTTAAGCAACTGCCTTCGGCTCAGGTCATGATCTGGAGTTCCAGGATCAAGTCCCACATCAGGCTCCCTGCTTGGCAGGAAGTCTGCTCTTGCTCTGACCTCTCCACTCTCACACTCTCTCTGTCTCTCAAATAAATAAATAAAATTTAAAATATATTAACAAAAAAAAAGAAAGAAAGAAAGAAAGAAAGAACAGAATAAAATACCCCTTCTAAGCAGATTGGACAATTTCTCTCAATATTATCCTGTAAGGCATAGCTCCCAGATGAATCCTCTTATTTATTTATTTATTTATTTATTTATTTAAAATTAAGAAAAATAAAGCAGTAGCTTTGGAATCAGACAGGGTTCTGAGTCATGATGGACAAAATAATTAAATTCTTAAAGTTTTATCTTCCTAAAGTTAAACTAAAATTTTGGGGTAGGGAGGAAAAAGAGAGAGAAGACACCAATATCTATCTTATATGGTGTTATCATCAGAATTAAATTAGGTAACATTTATAAAATTCTCAAAATCAAAATAAATGTTAACTTCTTTCCAACTCTCTCCACCCTTCAAATGGAAATAAACTAATAATGGAAATCCTTCCAATTTAAATTGAACACCTCACCTTCTGATACAGTTTAATATTGATGTAGAAATATACGCCCATCCATCTCTAACACAAGGAAAATAAGATGTTGTAAGTAATTGGAAGTTGAATTCATTGGATGAGAATAAGGCTGAAGACCATTTTCTATATTGTAGAAAGGATGGAAATATAAAAATAGAGTTATTGTCGAAACTAATGAACACAAATTAATACTTACAATGTGTCAAAAGAAATATAACACTTGATCTGTAAGTCAAAATCTTCCATGTGTAAGTTATATTGATATAGTCACTAGATTTATATCAATTCTTTTTGGTGTCCCCTAATTACTAACGGCACAACCCTCTTTTCTTTATTTCCATAAACAGAGCTGAAAAAGAATTGCATCCTGTCATTCTCTCCCTAATTATCAAAACAAAGGGAGCTACCACATGCCCAAAGTCTTGAGATGCTGCATTTAAGGTATAACTTTTACTTATAATCCTCAAACCCCTTTCTTAAAACTTTGACAGGAAGAAGGATCCTGCTTAAAGCTCAGCTGAATGACTTACTCCTCCTCAGAAAGCTATCGATTAACTCCCACAACATAGTGTTCTTTTTATCTTGAAGTTTCCACTGAGATCACCATTTCTCCTCACCAGGCTGAAGCAGTATTTTGAGATTGGGTGGGTGTGAACATTGATTTTTGGAACTGGCAGCTGAGGTCAGCTCTTAATTTTTCTTACTTTGATCTTTTACTATTAGAATATAATCCATACTCCCATGGGGTTGGGATAGAGTAGGAAGGTTTGAAAGCCAAGACACATCTTCTAAAGTGCAAAGCACTGGCTTATTTTGTCTGTGAGCTTGGGTTCTCCTCTCTTATCTCATCATCAAAATTAGAGCAATGACAAATTAACTGCACAAGTTATTGTTGTAAGTGCATTCGGGTTCCAGTTTCCTCAGTTCAGAAGTAGGATGGTTATTCCTTATAGGGCGTATCTTTGGCTATCATTTTTTGGAGGTGCAGGGAAGGAGCACAGCAAGAGACCCAGGAAAGAGATACTACTAGAATATCATGGGGGTCTCCCTGTTGGAGACATCTGTGCTATTGGCAAACAGGACAAGCTTAGAATCAGAGGACACGTGAGAAATCCTTGCTTACTTTGCTCTGCAAAGAAGACCTTCCAGGTGATTATTGTTTATTAGACATGAATGAAGTATTGAGTATACCTTCAGTACAACTTCTCCCTCTAGGTTAGTCTCAGAATAGCGGCCTTCTGGCTAGTTTCCTAACTCATAAACCAGGGGTAATAATCAGAATTCTTAGTCCTCGACTGGTTACGAGAATTCAGTCAGATGGTCCGTGTAAAGTGTTTTTTGTACTGCCAAGTTTTCTACATACTTGCTGTCTGTTCTTTTAGTGTGGTAACAGACCTGAAGTTGTTCTCCGAATGACCAGTGTGTAGAGGGGACCTGCCAGGTCTATTCCACTACAGATTAAATTCTATATCCTCCATGTGAGCATTCATATTTAAAAATAATCTTTGGTCCATTGGATTTACAAATTTTGTAATTTGTCCCTGGGATAAAATCTTGGCCCAAGGGTTAAGCATCTTGTACCTTCCCAGAGCCATTATTATGAACATTAGGACCGCTGATTACATGGCACTAGTGATACAGATGATCAGAAAGCTTAGCCAAATCTGTGTTGAATTTAGGTTTCTTTAAAAAAAAAATTAAAAAATCACAATCAGGATATTTTGAATAGACTGCATTTCTTTCTTATAAAATTAACTGCAGGGTGCCTGGTGGCTCAGTCGTTAAGCGTCTGCCTTCAGCTCAGGTCATGATTCCTTTGGCTCAAGTCATGATCAAGGACTTGATCCCAGGACCCTGGGATCGAGTCCTGCATCGGGCTCCCTGCTCCACGGGAAGCCTGCTTCTCCCTCTTCTTCTTCCCCTGCTTGTGCTCCCTCTCTCACTGTCTCTCTCTGTTAAATAAGTAAATAAAATCTTTAAAAAATAATAAAAAAAAATTAACTGCACAAATGGAAGGGAAAAACCATTTACTCTGTTTGACAATGGGGAATTTATACAATTTGGCTTACTTTTTTGCACACTCTGGAGACACACACACACAAATACACACATATACTTGTATATCATTTGTTTCAAGATTACCTGATCATTAAAATAAAAAGCTGTATTAGATGAGTGCTAAGAAAAAAAAAAAAAACCCAAATATCAATGGATTAACATAATTTAAATTTACATCATAATCCAATATAGATGTTCTTGGTCGGACAACTTTCCTGGGCCTCTCTCTTCAAGGGATGATTCAGGGAAGGAAATTTCTTCCACTTTTTGGGTCTATGGAACTTTGGATCTTGCCATCCTGCCACTGTACACGAAGAGGCAGAATGTAAGAATGTGTGACATTTTATGGCTAGAGTGAAAGCTTGCTACAGCCCATCTGCACCTTTTATGTTGCCCAGAACTTGCCATTTGGCCCCATCTTGTTGATAGGGGAGTGATGAAATGGAGTCTTCTCATGCACGCAGGGGAAACGGAGATAGTCCAAACAAGTTATAGCTTTGCCTTTATCACGGAAGCTCATTACTATGACTATACATGGATTTTTGGAAAAGTACATACAGTTTATCACTAACAATAACTGAGATGTTCTCTAAATAAATACTTTCCATTTGGTTGCTATATATTTACAAATTAATGGAAGAAATCACAGAATTTTTGACTTGTAATTCCTTTGCCAGATGTTCATCTCAAGCATCAGCAAGAAGTGGACAGTTCAGATTTCTAAAGCTAAATTGTTGCACAGCCTTTTATTCACAATTTTTGGTAGAGTGCATATGATAACGATATTCTGTAAATGACTTCCCACCTATGCTTAAGCTTGAAAACAAGACCTGTACCCCAGAACTCAGGTGTTTTCATAAAACTAATATAATCTCATTCTCTTTTACTGAAATTGAAAAACACGACTGCATAGAAAACCTCTTTCCTTTTCTTTTCAGCCATAACAAATTTGAATGAACATACAAGCTGTTTAGTGGTTATTTCTTTTCCTGATATGGTGAATAAAATACATTTCATTGTGATCTGAGTAAAATTTCATGGGGTGAAGCTTATTATACAATAAACACACACACTTAAATGTTGTTGTGTCCTTTTAAAGTTGTTACAGGTCTCTATACTTGAGGTAGTCCATAAGACAGTAATATGACAAATCTCCTATAATTTCATATTTATCTTAAAGTTAATACTGATGACCTTTGGAAATGTAAGGGTCATTTATTTGTCATAAGAGATAATTTAAGTTTGTGTTGGATGACCTCTCTTATCTCATCATCAAAATTAGAGCAATGACACTATGTATTATGTCATCTGTCTCAAGATCTGTTTTATATGTGATGCAATAAAATCTACTTCATGCTTTTTAAAAGAATGTTGTTATGATAGATAATTATTTGGCCAATGATGCTTGAATCTTTCATAATTTTAAAGAAAAAATAATTAAGTATATTTCATGTATAGTAGACATACAGTCTGATAGCATTGTGATACAGTTCATAGTTCATTAAAAAGTACTTGGCAAAAATGAATTTAATACATTTTCCTTTGGATTCTTGGCTCTGTGGTTCATCACAGAAAAATTCTAATTTTCCCCAATAAGAGTGTCTGTTAATCTAGTCAAGAAATTAGAATACATATTTTATTTAGAATACAAGTATGTATGATAAAAAATTGATAGACAAATAACAATCGGACCCTAATCTTCTAATTTTATTTTAATAATATATTCTCCAAGGGGCTAGGAGTAACTTTATATATTACCAGCAGTTATCAGTACAATGTTTTTCTTTTTGTCTTGGTTAAATTTCAGATTTAATAAAACACTGGGGTCTGCCCAGGTGGCTCAGTCAGTTAAGTGGCTGACTAGTGATTTTGGTTCAGGTCATCATCTCATGAGTCATTTCATGGAGCCCCACATGGGCTCCATGCCCAGCAGGGAGTCTGCTTGAGGTTCTCTCCCTCCCCTCAACTCTCTCTCTAAAATAAATAAATACATAAATACATAAATATTTTAAAAAGTAAATAAAACATTGCAAGTATAGTATGAAAACAATCCTATAAACCCTTCACCAAGACATCCCACTCACGTTCACCAACTTTCTCCTCAATGCTGTTTGGGGAAAAAAAATCTAATCCTTGATCAGTCCTTGCATTGATCACCATGTTTCTTTAGTTTCTCTCATCTTAAAATATGTCCTCAGGGCTACTTTGATCATCATAGCCTTAAATTCTTGAAGAATATAGGTCAGTCATTTTGTAGAAATGTTCCTGAATTTGAATTTGTCTGATATTTCCTCATGAGTAGATGCAGGTTATGCATTTTTGGCAGGAATATCATAGAACTGATGATGTGTTACTCTCCTTGTATGGCCATCTAGAACATTCCTGGGAATATTAACTGTTATCACTATGTTAAGTTTGTGTGTTAGCTTTATCTACTCTTCCTTCTTATAATTAATAAGAAATCTGTCGGAAAGTACTTTTAGACTACTCAAGTATCCCAATGCTCATCTAACTTTCACATAGTAGCTAATTATAACTATGACAATTGCCAAATGGGGATTTGCTATTTCAGTCATTCCTTCTATGCTTATTACTTATTTTATCTTAAGAAATAACTTTCCTCTTTCCATTTATAATTAACTTGTTTATTTAAATCAGTGTAGACTCATAGATTCTTATTTTACTCAAAAGGATGTGTTTTGTTAGGATGAATATATTGATGTTCCATTTATCTTCATAAATATCATCTTTGGAAGTAAGTAGGATAAAGATCCTTACAAATGGTAAATGTGTGAGGAAATTCAATATACCTGGATTTTAGGGAGAAAATATCTTCCTGAATATATCACATCTGGGGAAAAATCATTTTGGAAAGTCTTTGACAGTATTGTACTTCTTATTTTATATCAGTACATATTTTTTTTTAGTAATCCAAGAATTATCTTATTCAAACCAGGTCATGATCTTGTGGTTGTGGGATCGATCCACATCTGGGTTGGGCCCCCCGCTCAGTGTAGAGTCTGCTTCAGTTTCTCCCTCTCCCTCTTTCCTTCCCTCAACTCTCTCTCTCTCTCTTTCTCTCTTTCTCTCTCAAATAAATACCTAAACCTTAAAAAAAATCAGAAATGTATATTGGTTTGTTATTTCATTCCATATGTAAAAATTTTTTCAGTAAAACATGTGGAAATACACCAGATAATTTGTGGTGATTCATTAAAATAGCTAATATCCCTATACCTGTTCCCAGAACTCAAGTCGTGCCCTTATACTGTGCTCAGCCACTGCATGTTTCATACAATCTCCTATGTGAGAATGATCATCTGTAAAACTTCAGACATGAGACAGAGTTTTCCATAAATGCATCAGGATAATACAGCTGATAATAATTATACTGTGAGAATACTATTTTGTGACTTAGTCAAATTCTTTATAAGTGAAGAACCAACCTGGATTTCCACTTTGCTAAATGAATAAATAATTACCAATAAAAACTACACCAAAATGAAATGCTGAGTATCACAAAATGATGCTTGAAATATAACTAAGCAGAAGTAGCTAAAATTAGCCATTAAATGAACATTTAAATTCTTTGTTTTGCAATCTTATTAATTTTGGCTATTGAATTTATTAAATCTCTTTAAGAAGATTTTCATAATATTCTTAAAAACTTTCAACTAAAATTTAGTAGTCAGCATCTTTGAATCACAGATTTTAGGGGATATTTTAGCTCAAAAAAGAAATATTAAGAGAACTGGGAAAGGCAAGTTTATTTCTAAATTGTATAGCAATTCAAAGTGGATGCTAGACTATTATAATGTCACAATTTTTATAATCAAAACTATGGGTAAGAAATGTTATTTCACCATGGCTTGTTTTGTTATTACAAATAAACAGGTTAGAAATGTTTGTATTAAAACAAAAACAAAAACAAACAAAAAAAAACCCTTCCTTTCTATTTGGATAGGTTCTTCAGAAGAGAATGGAAACTTTGTGACCTTAGAAATATGGCTGTGGGGCGCCTGGGTGGCTCAGTGTGTTAAGCTGCTGCCTTCGGCTCAGGTCATGATCTCGGGGTCCTGGATCAAGTCCCACATCGGGCTCTCTGCTCGGCAGGGAGCCTGCTTCCTTCTCTCTCTCTCTCTGCCTGCCTCTCTGCCTGCTTGTGATCTCTGCCTGTCAAATAAATAAACAAAATCTTAAAAAAAAAAAAAAAGAAATATGGCTGTGAACACTCTATCAACTGCTTATGATAAAGAGCATTTCAAAAAAAAAAAAAGAGCATTTCATAAAAATAAAAGTAAAAACAAACGAACAAACAATGAGCAACTTGGGACAAATAAAGGGAACTTGGAAAAACCAAACTGCTCTTTCCTGAGGAAAGGATATGCTGAGAAGCAGTTTATCAAATGAAGCAGAGGAGGAAGTCTTAGGGAAGTTACTTCTGTTTCTTTCAAGTGCGCACTTGAAACAATGTATTTATGAAGTTTTTGGGTTTTGTTGTTGTTGTTGTTGTTTTTGGTTTGTTTTGTTGTTTTTAGCTTTAAACCTATCCATTTGATTCCTATCTGCTATAGATTTGGAATTCCTTTTTATCTTTACAGATAAATCAGTGATGTGAAGAGAACTTGATCACAGCAAGGAAATGTTTTCACTGCTGTCTGCCTTTCAGGAATTAATACTTGCTTCTCAATATACAAAATATGGGGTTCACATATGCACATAGTCACAAAACATTTCTTAGGTAATAAATGTAATTCTCTTAACATATTACATCCCAGACTGGTATATGTTGTATTAATTCACATGATAGAGAAAACAAAGAAGATAGCCTTCAAATATCCCCCCAAACAACTAACAGCTTACTATAGAACAGTATATTTATTTCAAGAACAAAAAATAAACAGTGAAAAAAAAATGTGCATTGAAAAAAAAATAGTCACATGATATAAGAAAGATTTAGTGATTTTTCTTCCACCTGAGTATTAAAAAAAAATAATATCAACTTAGGGAACTCATAGCTAAAATCACAGGGGAATCTATATTAGAGGCCAAGTCTGAAAAGCTATGAAATATTAAGCTATTAAAAAAGAGTTTTAAAAATATTTTTTAAAAGTAATTTTTTAGGGGCATCTGGGTGGCGCAGTGGGATGAGCCTCTGTCTTCGGCTCAGGTCATGATCTCAGGGTCTTGGGATGCGGTCGGGCATCATGCTCTCTGCTCAGTAGGGAGCCTGCTTCCCTCTCTCTCTCTGCCTGTCTCTCTGCTTATTTGTGATCTCCGTCTGTCAAATAAATAAAATATTTTTAAAAAGTCATTTCTTACTTAATTAGCCAGAATGTAAAGTCTTATTGGCACACAAGTCTTTGCTCAAAAGAATGAATGAGTGGATGGTTGGTCACTACGAACATCGTTCCTTAAGAAATACGACTTTTAGATCTGATTATTATATGCCTGTCAGTTGATCAGGAATTTCAGATTGTTTTCCTGACTCTGGCTCTAAATTTCTTCAGCTTCTACTGCCCGAAGAGTTCCTAGCTTTCAGGTTCAGCTCTGCTATGTTCTTCTCTGCCTCCTTTCTCAGGTCCTCTGGCTGCTGCAGTTCATGGAGGTACAGCTCCGTGAGCTTGGGTGTGTCCTCCATGTGGTGAGTAGGCTTTGAGGTCTGGAGGTCAGCATGCCTACCCTTGGGCTTATGTGTCTCCAAGTGACTTTGGTTCTCCTTACGTGGACCCAACATCTGCAGGTGCTGTTTTCTCCCTTTTCTCCAATCCGCATGTTATTTTTTGAAAATAAAGCAATTGAAATACTAGGAACATATTCTTATTAAAATGAATGCATAAGTGCTGTGAAGTGTGTAAACCTGGTGATTCACAGACCTGTACCCCTGGGGATAAAAATATATGTTTATAAAAAATAAAAAATTAATTTAAATAAAAAAAAACCAGAAAAAAAAATGAATGCATAACATATCATTAAACGATAATTAATCTTCAATGTCACCGAAATGGGGATCCTCTCTATTACATTTCATTAGCCATCAATCTAGAAAAATAAAGAATTGATGACAGATAAATCTTTTGACAACTACTTGCCCCCCCTTTTTAATGAGGTAACACATTAAATTAAAAGATTAAAAAAAATCTATCTTGGCAGTTCTTCCTACCTTAGGTGGGGTAGTCCCATCTCAGACTCTACCTACTCAGTTTTCCCCACACTAACTACTGAACCCATACTATTATTCTTTCATATTTTTTTCAGAGATTTTTTTATGTGCATGCAAGAAGAACTGATAACCTAGCTAGATATTTCTTTCTTTCTTTCTTTCTTTCTTTTTGTTATGAAAGCAGGCATAACAGAGTAGTTTTCACTTTACTATATTCTTTAGTGATATTTTTAGAACTCCTTTCTTCCGATTTTCTCTTCACTTTCCTCTGTCTTTTCCGGGACTATGCACAGCATATCCCTAAATCCTTATCACTTTGTCCTGATTTTTGTTTATTTGCTTATATATCATTTCAAAATGTGTGAATATATTGGAACTAAACACTCCACATTTGGATCTTCCTGATTGAAAGTGTATATTTGTTATTTTGAAAGAGAATTGCCCATGCAGTTTTGATACTTTGCAATCTCTCCAGCAGCATGGGGGCAGGGGTGACTCTTATTTCCCATCCTGCTGACCCATATTACCTAACATTAGCATCTTGGCCCACGTGACCAGTGGAAAACCATACCTCAGTGATTTTTGTTCCAGTCAATTGTTACTGAATGTATTGTAGCTCCTTTTTTCAGAACTCTTTACCAGTTTGTCTAGTTCTTCTACCAAGTTTTTTTCTTGGTAATTTGAAGGACATTTTGACAACTATATATTGTTTTAGCTATGTGTTGTAAATGCTTTTCCCCATTTGACAGATTGTCTTTCTTATGGTATTTGTTTTCCGATCTAGGAGATTTTTTGATTTCTGTTAGTTCAAAAATATTTTCTTTGCATGTAAGCAAATAATAAAAAAAAAAAAAAGTTTTTTTCAGTTTTGGTCATAGTAAGATCTCATCCACTATGTCATTATATATATATATATATATATATATATATATATATATATAAAAGATTTTATTTATTTATTTGACAGAGAGAGATCACAAGTAGGCATAGAGGCAGGCAGAGAGAGAGAGAGGAGGAAGCAGGCTCCCTGCTGAGCAGAGAGCCCAATGTGGGACTCGATCCCAGGACCCTGAGATCATGACCTGAGCCGAAAGTAGCAGCTTAACCCACTGAGCCACCGAGGCGCTCCACTACGTCATTTTAAAACAGTCATCATATGGCTCTTCTGTCACTTTTATGAATCTATTTTCTGTCTTTAAACTTATTTTCCATTTGCAATGAATGTGGATTCAAACATTTTTTTCCCAGACAACTGTCACTATATATAACAAATGACTACTTCCTGACCTACACATACTAAATTTTTATAGCTGTTTAAGCACATTTCTGGACCTTCCATTGTTTTATACTTATCTGCCCCCACACTACTATCATATTTTTCTAATTTTATTTTGTTGCAGAAATATTTATCTTTTCATATTTTGTTAATAATTTTTCCTGATTTCCTATTAACAATTTTGTTTACTTATTTAACATGTTATATATTTAACATCTATTCATGATATAAATATTAAATTATATATCAAATGAGTATTCATGTATGTATGTATATATTACATATATCTGTGAATAATAGTTATAGAATAATATATGTACTCCTCACTAAATAGATGATTTTGCCTTCCCAAAGATGGAAAAACTGATTTTTGTCATGTTTCATCATTATTATTTTCATATATTTCAGGATTATGTTTGCTAATACACGGTATTTTTCCTTGGCTGTTAACAAATTAGATTGGCTTGTTGTCTTCCTTTTATGCAACATGTATGAAGAGTTGAGGCATGGCACCATGCAGATTTCAGAAAAAAATGAAACAAACATTTCTTTTTCTGTTCAGAAATAATTTCAATATCTGTGAAAATTTCTGTGCTCTAAAATTTGAATTCCCCATTAATACTCTATGGTCTTTGGGGTTTTTGAAGATTTGGGAACAAATTTAACTGTTTTTCCAATGGACTACTTGTTTATTTGGTGTTTTATCTGCACTGGTAATGTTTATAGTAATAAATGTTCACACTCAATTGTCTGTCTCATTCCTAATCTCATTTATTTGCATAGTTCTGAGCAAAATCGTTCCTCAGTTTCTTCAAATTTTCAAAGTACCAGTGGTTATTTTCCCTTTTTAATTCTATATGTGTACTATACGTGTTCCTCCTTATTTCTGATTATTGTTGTTTACATATTTTAATATTTTATCCAGAGAATTGGCTTAAAGATTTAATTACTAGGTGTAACACTATTCTTCCTCTTATGTGTTATTTTCTGCAATTTAATATTTTTCTTCCATCTTCTTTCTTTGTTTTATGGTTTTTCCTTAAGCTTTTGTGTTATATGTTAAAATATTAAACTTTCTTTTTAATTTAATATAAAATTTAGAATTATTCATTGTTCTCATAATAATTACCTTAGCTATATCCCAGGTAAAAATGCACTTTTGATTTCTTTTTGAACTAGGAGTTGTTTGAAGACAAGTTTTGTTGTTGTTGCTTTTTTTTTTTTTAATTTTTATGTGTGGTCGGCTTTTAAAATTCTGATTTGTTATATGTGAGTAGTTTTATTTTATTGAGATTAAAGAATGTTCTCTGTACTATTTCTTCTTTTCAGAATTTGTTGAACATTTCTTTGTAGAAATAGATAACATTATTTAAATGTTCTGTGTATAAGTGAAAAGAATGTCTAATTTATGTTTTTGAGAAATATAATACAATATATTAGAATTAGATCTGACTTGCTGTTAAGTCTTTACATTATTATCTCATTTGGTTTACCATAGACTTATGGAGGTGTAGTAAAGTGTTTTCTTCCTACCTTCTGTCCCCATTTGTCTTTCTGTTTTGTCCACTGTGGTTGTTATGAATACAAATGCTGTGTTATGAGTTGCATAGAGATTTGGGTAGTCCTTTGATACAAATTTTAAGCATTTGGGTATAAAGTTTGTTGCTTTACAGTTATTTAGAAGAGTTGACGACTCCACCCCCACCAGCTCTTCCAAATGTAGAAGCTATTGCACTGTTTGTTTTTTAGTAATCAGCTGGATGCACAGGTGTATTTCATTGTGAATTTAATTTTTATTTCCTTGACCCATTAAGAAGATTACGCACTATTTGCCATAATATGTTAATTGGTTATTTGGTTTTCCTATTAGTAATTTTTTATATGATTTTTTTGTTTATATTATATTGGATTTAATTTTGTTATCAAGATACACACGCCTATGTACAAAAGAACTGTTAACCCTTTATTTGCTGAATGTAAAATATTCCTCTTATTTTTATATCCTGGGTTTGTCTGTCATATATTTTTGTCTTACAAAAGTTTTATATTTTACATAGATAAATATGGTTTTTTTTTTTTTCTTTTTCCTAGTATAGCTTCTAGGTTTCCTATGTTGATTAGACAGTCAAACTCTAGGTTACCTTTTTGACATCCTAATGTGTCTCTAATAAATTGGACCTTTATTTCCACGATGAACCAAAAAAATTTTCAAAGAAGCCAGCCATGCTGTTTCTGCCCCTTCAGGAGCACTCTGTCTGTTCATGGCCTTTAGCTGTTGTCATTGTCCCATATAAAGTTTAGAATTATCTTGTCCAGTATTATGATGAACTATGCGACTTAATTTGATTTTTGTAGTTCTAATTTAAGAATGTGCTATATCTAACCATTGACATATTCTTTTTAATATATATGTACTTCATATATTTTTGTTTCTAAAGTAGGGCCTTTAAAAAAATAATTTTTCTGGGGTGCCTTGGTGACTCAATTTGTTAAGCATTGGACTCTTGATTTCAGCTTAGGTCATGGTCTCAGGGTGGTGGAATTGAGTCCCCGGTATTGACTGCTGGGCTCTGCACTCAGAAGGGAGCCTGCTTAAGATTCTCTCTGTCCCACTTCCTCTGTGCTCCCTCTTGAATAAATGACTAAATAGATCTTTAAAAAAATTATTCTAACTTTGCTTGAGAATAATATGAGTCTTAAATTGTTGGGTGTAATAGTCTACTTATATTTATTAGATAACTGAATTGTTTATTAATTATGTTGAATTTATTATACTTGCCTTTGTTAGTTTTTTTTAATCTGCTTAATCAGAGAGAAATATATTTTTAAAATGGTGAAGTGTATCCATTTTCCCTTTCCTATAATGTCAAATTTTTGTCTATACTTTGGAGTTATGTAATCCTTCAGAGAAAAGTTTTATACACTTCTCCCATCTACCTATCCAGAAATATTCTATTTCACTAATTTCCTTAAGAATTGGCCTTAGTTGGGAGAAATTGGAGGGGGAGACAAACCATGAGAGACTGTAGACTTTGAAAAACAATCTGAGGGTTTTAGAGGGGTGAGGGGTAGGAGTTTAGGTGAGCTTGGTGGTGGGTATTACAGAAGGTGTGTATTGCATGGAGTACTAGGTGTGATGCATAAAAGTGAATTCTGGGACACTGAAAATAAGTAAAAAAAGTAAAAAAATTGGCACTAGATTTGTATATTATAGACATTATGATTTAATTATTAAGAGCATGTGCTCAAGTAGAACTGGTTGAAATTCCACATCCACTATTTACTTTCTGTTTGACCTTGGCACTCCTCCTTTCTCTAAGTCTTAGTTCTTTATGTAAAATGGAAGTAAGTGTCAGCCTCATAGAACTGTTTTGAGGATTCAAAGCAATAAGGTATTCAGAACACTGAACAAGGTCTGACACTGAGAAGAGTTCAGGAAATTGAGGATAGTGTCATTCCTCCATTTTTTCAGTTTGCAACTTCATTAAATTACACATTTTTAGGGGCGCCTGGGTTGTTCAGTGAGTAAAGGCCTCTGCCTTAGGCTCAGGTCATGATCTCAGGGTCCTGGGATGGAGCCCTGCATCAGGCTCTCTGCTAAGCAGGAAGTCTGCTTTCTCCTCTCTTTGTCTCTGCCTGTCTCTCTGCCTACTTGTGATCTCTGTCAAATAAATAAATTAAAAAAAAATGTACATTTTTAAAAGTTGCATCCTAACCACTGGCTTTCTACTATTAATTTTATTATTTGTTTTACTTTCTTGAGATTGATGCCTTCAGTTTTCCTTTTTTTAAAATAAGATATTTTAAGGATAATGGTTCTTATTTTCACATGGCTTTGGTTACACTCTTAATTTTTTTATTGTTAATATTTTCACTTTTGCTATTTTTAAATAGACTTTATTTTCAGAACAATTTTAGGTTCATAACAAAGTTGAGCAGGAGATGCAGTGGTTTCCCATATACCTCTGGCCCTGATACATAAATAGCCTCCTTCGTTAACAACATTACCTACCATTTGTGACTGTTGATGAAGCTCCATTGACATCATTATCACCAAAGTCCATTCTTCAGAATTCAACTCAGTGCTGTACACTCTATTCTTTAAAAAAAAAAAAAAAATGTGTCCGTAACTGTGATTTTTGCACAATTTTATAGGAAGATTATTCAGCATTGCATATAAATGCTTAATATTCACTAATTCAACTTCAAGGTTATCATGTATACAGTCAAGAATTCAGGAGTCCAGTTTGTAGCAGCTTTATTTATTATAGTATTGGCTGGAAAACCAATTATCTCTAGTGATTTTGAATTGACTTGAAACAATTTAAAATATTCATATAATGACTCAATTTGAAATTACATTGCAATATATATTTAAACTTTTATTAACATTATAATCTTTTTAATATTTAGTTTATGCAAAACATAAAATACAAGTATGCTTGTGTACATACATGCATACCTGGCGTGTGTGCCTACTTATGATTTTGAAATGAAGCAAGTTGAAAGCTCAGAATGGAGGATAAAGAGCCAGCCATTTTCCACAGGAATTCTAATCCTGCTCCAATGATACTGCTGAAGGATTACTGGACTAGTAGAGGTGGCAAATCACAATTGTACCAGGTATCTTCAGGAAAAGGATACATATTCATGGTATATTGTCCTCAGTCAAAACACTAAGAGAAAGTAAAAAAATATATATGTTTTAAAATATGCAGATATAGTTGCTTTTAGAGGATTATGCTATTATATTAGTAATGTTTGAAAACTTTTCTAAGTAAGCCCAGCTAGGAGAGCCCTGTATTCAACTGAAGCCCTGGAGGTGTATTGATGGAACCTCTGGGTTCCTGCAGATCTTTTGCTGAAAATTATAGACTTTTGAGTAACATAGCACCAGCATTGTTCTTCTTTAAATCCTCTTAAGTAGGTTGTTCATTTGGGGCTCAAAATATGGAGAGTCCTAAAGTATGAGATATAGGTATTTTTGAAACACATACTATATGGGCAGTATTTTAATTTTAAGAAGAGTTTTTTAAGCTAACTTTTTTGTTTGAATCCGAATGTATATAATAAACAAAACATGTAACATATAAACACAGCATAAAAGGTATCACACAGGAAATAGTGTATAAAATAAATTAACATGGATGTCTGTAATTAAAGGAAATTTAGCTATAGCTTTCGTTTGGAAAAATGAACAGATGCTGTTTTTCAGCATAAACACCTAACTTGCTGTCAAGTACATTCCATAAGGAAAAGTTAGTTGTTTTTCTGGCAAGAAAAGAATAGATAATTAGGAATTGCAATATTAATGGACATAGACTTCTTGAACTTATGTCTTATGAGAAAATTGGAAAGCATAAAAATGACAAATAACTGTCTTGTATTGAATATTCCTTCTGCCATAAATTGAACTTAATTTGACTCTTTCTGGATATACTACTCAAATGCTATTTGCTGTTACACAGCCATTTGATCTAAAAGGCATGTGGGATATTCCAAAAAAAAGTCACCATATTTTTCCAGGATTTATTGTGTGCCTAGCATCATATCTGACACATAATAAGCAATTAAATGATAAATGAATGATGCATTAATGAATTAATAAATGGAAGAGAGGAAAATTTTCAATATGTCCACAATGTATATCATAGTCATTTAACATAGCATTATTTCTTAAATCTCCTAAGACGTGTACAAAAGACTCACGATCTTCTCTCTGTCCTCTTTCTTTCTCTTTCTCTCACATGTATTTGTGTGAAACACACTCACCCCATATACACCCTTATAAAATCAGCAAAGACAAATATTGCTGTAACTACAGAACTTTGAGTACTATTACCACAACCAAATGCTTCTCTACCTCAGACTTAAACATTCCTTGGGGGCTATGAGGGAGCAGAGAAGGCGACTGGAAGAACTGGTGTCTCTCTCATTTCTAAATCTCTAAGTCTTCTAAAATTCATCATCCTTACCACTCATTTGACACTTCAAATACATACAGCTTCATGCTGGTGTAAATTGTTTTATTTCTATTAACCAGACTTCCTTTGCAAAAAATAAACCTACTTGCAAGGGATGAAACACCACTTTATACTTAGTGGGCACACAGTTTTGGCTGCTTAGAAGACTTGCAGTTTCAACAAAAGCAAATTCCCAAGTCAAAAGCAGAGCTTAAACAGCTCAAATCTCATAGATAGAATTAGAAGATTCTTATCACATCTATAGCGAAGTACTCTCTCCTGACATATGGATGGCACTTAAAATGCTCCAAAAACTCTTTAGTCTTGTGTCAAAAGGTGTTTTGAGCTGCAAAGATGGTCTCCCACCTCAGGTCTGAACTTTCATCTGCCATTCTGAAATCTAAAACCTTTGCAATCAGAATTTTCCTATAACTCATTTGAATGAAAAAATATGGTTGGAATTATAACGAAGCTATTTAGAAGGTTTTCTTTGTGTTGTCTTGCTATTTTTAATTCCAATTAATGTGTGTATGTTTCACCCACTTCCTTTCAGAAACATTACTGTGTACTGCCAAGACCCTACTGATGTGTCAAGCAGTAAATATCATATCTCTGACAATCTATCTTACTAAAATATAGAAACCCTGAATTTTGAAACACATTCAGCCCCATAGATTTTGAGTAAGGGATTGCATATCTGTACTATTTATTGACCACATACTGTAGGCCACACTTTCTCAGAAGTGTGCATATGCAAGCAATTGATAAAAAATAAATAGAAGCAAATAAAATCTTCAGTAAATTGGACCAAAATAATTCCTAGCATGGTGAATCTGAGCCTCATTTTTAGAAAACATAAAAGAATTTTTCAGATTCAGTAGTTTAATAAGAATTATAACAATAAAAATCTTCTAAATAATTCAGATTATGTAGAGTCTGTTTCTGTGGAGCAGAGAAAATATACAGTGAAAAAATAATCCATATACTATCTCCTTCATCCTGTATATGTTCTCATATTGGTAATTCATTTTGAGGTTTGGCACAGTTTATTAATATTTAGTGCATCTAACTCAGTGCTTTGCACATTGACTTGAAAATATGTTTGAGAAGTAAATTTAAATGACATTTTAAATTAAACCAAATTAGAAAACATTTTAAAAGATACACACAATAAAAATAATTGTATAATACCTATAAGACAGAGAATACTGAAAAAATATTCTTTTTTCCATAGCTAAAATGTGAATGTTTAGATTTTTCTAGTTTAATAATGCTCAATGACATTTAAATCTATTGCATTTTTAACATTCTCGATTTTTTTTTGTTCGGATATCCAAATCTTCAGTATTTATTATCTCGTTGTTTATCGTTCTTTGCAATGTACAAGCCATCCTTAAGAAACAGAGAGGTAGTGAGAAGGAGAGACACGCACAGAGAGGGAAAAAGAGAAGGAAAGAGAGATTACATTCACTTTCACAGTGAACATGATCTTTACATTTATTGATATAAAAATTGAATTTATTATGTGATTGACTTTAAAAAGCCATTAAGGGTGTAAGTACAGAGAAATTTTGTTTCTGATGCTTCTTAATTTTCTTCCTTTAAACTGAAAAGAATAATTTAAAAAAATACAGAAAATCAAAGCCTTATAAGCTGAGCTTCTTTTCAGCAAAACTAGAAGACTGAGATTATCCTCATAATTTCACATTAATTTTGAGTCATCCCATATCAACCCAGAGTAGTAGAGCCCTTGTGGGAAGACTCAAAACTATGAAGAAAGCAGCAAGGGAAAATAGGAATGGTCAGGAGGTCTTAGCAGTGGCAGATCTCAGAAAAAGTTAGTAAAAACATATTCCCAGAAGGGAAGTATCTCACCCAAAGTGGAAATCATTTTGAATGGGGCCAAGGTCAACCAGAGTACGAACAGTGGACAAGGTAGAGTGAGAAGGAACATGTAGCCTAGAGGTGGAAAATCCCAGCTTATACCAGCACATCTTTCCACCCTAAAGATAAGCATGGTCTGTGCCTTGGAGTCAGGAGCAAGGAGAATCATAGGTAACTCTGAACTGCACAAGAAGCTGTCCTTAAACCAGGGGAGGTGGGAAGAGAGGCAGGAGGACTACATGGGTGCATCATGGTTTACTGAAACAGTCCATCAGTGTAGCAACAGAAAGGAAGGCATTAACTGGAAAATCCCCAGGTCTACCTGACCCCTTCCAATGTCCCCTTCTCTAATTATCCTGCAAATAGGACAGGTAAAATCCAACTAAACATGAAATTTTTCAAAGGAATTGTCAAATCTACCATATAAACGTACCATAAAAAGTTTGAGGGTGGGGACAGCCAAACTTGTCCACAAGAGAAACAATAACAACAAAACTAAAAAAAAAGAAGAAAGATAAGTAGAGGAAGAAGAAGAAATAAAGGTAAATTTAGGCATAGGTAGAGTTCGAACATATTGAAGTGGAACTTGGGAGAGTTAGAAATTGTCACTTGAGGAGTAAGAGTAGGAATAGACTAGAGTGAATAAAATAGAGTTTGTGGGGGCTAGGATAAGCTCATTTGAGTTTTGTAGCTTTAACAGGTTTCTCACGTTATCTGAAAGTTGAGCAAAGTAGAGTGATCCAAGGAAATGTTCCTAAACTGAAAGATGACCCCCACTTTCTGGTAGTTCACATTATGCTGCTTCATTTTTATGAATACTTATTTTTTACTAATCAAAAGAAATCCAAAAAGGATTTCTGCTTTTGGGAAAAAAAAAAAAAGCTATTATTATACTAATTTGGGTACTTCGTAAAAGACAAGTGGCAAAAAGCAAACTCTCGGAAAGCAGGGGATACCTATAACTGGAAAGGAGATCAATCACCTAATTTGGGCTAAAAATATGATTTTTTTCAAGTCTACTGATTGATTAAAAATATTGCACATTACTTCCTGTAACCTCTCTTGTTAAAGGAATCAAGTTTTCTTTAAAATATTAAACAAAGCCTTTTCAAGCCATTTGATAGTTACCATTTATAATTAGATAAAGAACAATAAAATAAAAAGGAATATTGTCAAGATTTAATTTTATTTTTGAAGTTTCAACATGTAAAAAACCCATTGCCCTAAAAAACAAATATGATAGTAATTAGAATGAGTAATTTATTTTTAGTATAAACTATAATAAGGTAAAGCTGAAAAAAATAAGTTAAAATTATAGTAAACTAAAAATAATTTTATTACTGGGATAAAGAATTCTAATTACACTAAAATCATAATCTTTTAAGAAATATTTTTTTCACTACTTGAAATACAAAATTACCAAGATAATTTTATACAAAAGAACAATATTACACTATTATTTTCTTACTACTGAACTTCTGACATCACTCTCTACTGACCAGGATAAAGAACTATTTGAGTAGAAAACAATTCTATTCATGCTTTAAATTATTGAGGCAAAAGAAGATATGCAAATAAAAGAAACTGATGTCTAGTATTGTATTTTTAAAAAATATTTTATTTATTTGAGAGAGTGTGGGAGAGAGAGAGAGAGTCCAAGAAGGGTGAGGGGCAGAGGAAGAAAGAGACTCCCCATTAAACAGGGACCTGGATGTGGGGCTTGATCCCAGGACTCTGGGATCCTGATCTGAGCTGAAGGCAGAAGCCCAACAGTCTAAGCCACCCAGGCACCCGTAGTATCATATTTTTGATAAAATTCTCACCGCTTTGTCACTGCTCTAACTTTATGCAGACATCTGCTTTGTCAAATACTATTTTTTATTCATTGGATATTGTGTAAAGCAATAACGTTTTCCTGCAACATAATATTTCACCTCTGCTGTCAATACTATTTAGCCCCTAAAGAGATGTGGGGTGGGAAAAGGGATAATTAAGCCCTAGAAATGAGTCTTTAGGAAAACAAAACAAAGCAACAATAAATATATTTGCCAATATGAAGAGGTAAAGAGAATTACAAGAAAATAGTATGTCCAAAGTTGTTACCAACTTCTAGACGGTCTGAGAGAAATTAAAGTAAATGTGTTGCCAGAGAAGCATGTGGCCCGTATGCATGAACCTGGGAATCAAATGACTTCTGGTTAAGTCCTGTAAAAACCTCAGATCCTGTTGTACTAGAATGGTTTCTATAAGCTAATGCCAAGATTTTGAAGATTACTTCCTGTTATGCTGTCCAACTCTCTAACACACTACAGTTCAAGTAAGTACTCTTAACACTTTGGAATTGAAACTGGATCCAGTTACTTAATATATGAGCATAAAAAGAAAAAAAAAAGTTGTAAATTGTCCTTTGCACTCAGCTCAGGTAAAAGGCTTTCTCCAGTCATCTTCAGTTATATGTGGCTTATAGGTCATGTGACTGATTTTCCCCACTGACCTACACAGTGTTGATTTAAATCTGTTTTCCCAGTGTAATTATTAACAGCATCCTTCTAACTCTGGAACTGGTTTGGTTTGAATAATAAATTGAAAAGGGTGTCAGGAGTCTGCTATGCACCTGACTTTCTTTCCTATCTGGGGATAGGATGAGGAATAAAATGGTCTTGTAACATAGAAGACACTACTTCACAGTTAACAGCATTTTGCTTCCCAAGGGACATTTGGCAATGCCTGAAGATAGATAGATGATAGAGAGATAGATAGATAGATAGATAGATAGATGGATGATAGAATTTTTTGGTGGTTACAAATTAAGAATAGGAGGTGAGGCTGTTGTTACTTGAATCAAATCAGAAAAGGACATGAATGTTTCTTTTTTTGTTTTTTTTTTTTTTTAAAGATTTTATTTATTAATTTGACAGAGAGAAATCACAAGTAGACGGAGAGGCAGCCAGAGAGAGAGAGAGAGGGAAGCAGGCTCTCTGCTGAGCAGAGAGCCCGATGCGGGACTCGATCTCAGGACTCTGAGATCATGACCTGAGCCGAAGGCAGCGGCTTAACCCACTGAGCCACCCAGGCGCCCTATGAATGTTTCTTTTTAAAAAAATCTTACTAAATTATTTGAGAGAGAGCATGAGCAATGGAGAGGGGCAGAGGGAGAAGGACAGGCAGACTGCTAGTGTCCTTTACAGCAAAGGCAGCTCTTTCCTGGCTCCTTTCTCCCAGGGTAACCCTTAGGACCGGCTATATAAGTGTGTAGGGTCTGATGGAAAGTGAAAATGCAGGGCCGCTTGTTCAAAATCAATTGTTACAAACTTCAAGACAGTGACAGTAACATACTAAGCCAGGCTTAATCCTGAGGGATGGCAGAGATTACACACACATGATTCGGGTGCTGATGCCCATTAGCAGTAGAAAGTTAATTTCTTTTTTTTTTTTTTTTAAAGATTTTATTTATTTATTTGACAGACGGAGATCACAAGTGGCAGAGAGGTAAGCAGAGAGAGAGGAGGAAGCAGGCTCCCCGCGGAGCAGAAAGCCCGATGTGGGGCTCGATCCCAGGACCCTGGGATCATGACCTGAGCCAAAGGCAGAGGCTTTAACCCACTGAGCCACCCAGGCACCCCAAAAATTAATTTCTAATGAGTTAATTTTTTGAAGAAGCAATCAAAAGGTTGAATGCCTAACTATATTTGATTCAACAATAGTTTATTTAAAGAGATGACTTTGTAAATTTAAAACATTCTGCCAATTGGGTTAACTTGGCTAGTTACATATTATTATTTTTTTTAAATAAAAACATTGCTGAGGGGTGACTGGCAGGCTCAATCAGTAAAGGATGTGACTCTCGATCTCGGGGTTGTGAATTCAAGCTTCACACTGGGTGTGGAGCCTCCTTAAAAAAAAGGCTGAAACATTTTTGAAAACTGAAAGCAATAATGTGGGCTTTCTTCTTTCTCCTTATGTCTTAATTTTTTTTTTATTTGAGTATAGTTGACACAATGTTACATTAGTTTCAGGTGTACAACATAGTGGTTCAGCTTCTCTATACCTTATGCTATGCTCAGCGCAAGTGTAGTACCATCTGTTAGTATGCAGCGGTATTACAATATCATCGGCTATGTTCTCTATGCTGTGCCTTGTATTCCTGTGACTTACTCATTCCATAAACGGAAACTTATATCTTCCACTCTTCTTCACCCATTTTGCCAATATCCCCCACCTAACTCACTTATTTATTTATTTTTATTTTCAGAATAACAGTATTCATTATTTTTTCACCACACCCAGTGCTCCATGCAATCCATGTCCTCTATAATACCCACCACCTGGTACCCCGACCTCCCACCCGCCCCCCGCCCCTTCAAACCCCTCAGATTGTTTTTCAGAGTCCATAGTCTCTCATGGTTCACCTCCCCTTCCAATTTCCCCCAACTCCCTTCTCTCTAACTACCCTAACTCACTTCTGATAAACTTCAGTTTCTTCTCGGTATTTACAGGTCTGGTTCTGCTTTTTGCTTCTTTATTCATTTTGAGTTTTTTGTTTGTTTTTTGTTTTTGTTTTTGTTTTAAGATCCCACATATGAGTGAAATAATATGGTATTTATCTTTCTTAGTCTGACTTATTTTACTTAGCATTTACTTAGCATCATATCTTCCAGGTCCATCCATGTTGTCAAAGATAGCAGAATTTTGTCCTTTTTATGGCTGCATAATATTCCATTATATATACACATATATGTATATACACATATATATTTACATAGATGATATATATATGTTGAGATACATGTGTACGTGTGTGTGTGTGTGTATATACACATTCATTTATCAATGAAGACTTGGGTTACTTCCAGATTTTGGTTGCTACTATAAATAGTGCTTCAAGAAACATAGGGTTACATATATTTTTTTTGAATTAGTGTTTTCATTTTCTTTGGGTAGATAGATACCTGATAACAAAGTTATTGGATCATATGGTATTTCATTTTTAATGTTTAGTGGTTGCCCCAATGTACATACCCAACAACAGTATGAGAGTTCTTTTTTCTCCACATCCTCACCTCACTTGTTTTTGTCTTGTATTTTTATTATTTTTTTTTAATTTTAGCCACTCTGACACCTGTAAGTTGATCTGTAGATCTTTGGAAAAATATCTCCTGCTCATTTTTAAATTGGATTGCTTATTTTTTTTGAGTTGTCTGAGTTCTATATAAATTTTGGATATTAACCCTTTGTTGGATATGTCATTAATTTGCCCTTTTTGTCATTAATGGTTTCTTTCATTGTGCAAACATTTTTTTAAAAAATTTTGATCTAGTTCCAATTGTTTAATTTTGCTTTAGCTTTGTTTGTCTTAGAAGACATATCTAGAAAAATGTTGCCACAGCCCATGTGACAAAAAATTATTGCCTGTGTTATAGGATTCTTATGGTCTCCCATTTAGGTCTTTAATTCATTTTGAGTTTGTTTTTTTGTATGGCATTAGAAAGTGGTCCAGCTTCACTCCTTTGCATGCAAATGTTTTCCCAGTACCATTTGTTGAAGAGACTGCCTTCTCTCCATTGCATATTCTTGCCTCCTTTTTCATAGATTAATTGGACATATATGCATGAGTTTGTTTCTGTGCTCTGTATTCTGTTTCAATGATCTAAGTGTCTATTTTTGTACTGGTACTATACTGTTTTGATTACTAAAGTTTTGTAGTTTATCTCTAATCAGGTTTGTTTTCCTTTCTCATAATTGCTTTCGCTATTTCAGGTCTTTTGTGGTCCCATACAAATTTTAGTATTATTTTTTCTAGTTTTGTGAAAAATGATGTTAGTGCTTGACAAAGAATTACACTGTTTCTGTGGATTGCTTTGTCTCCTGTGGACTTTTGAACAAGGATGTCCACAATTATCAGTTTTATTCAACATAGTACTGGAAGTCCCAGGCACAAAAATCAAATGAGAAAAAGAAATAAGAGACATCCCTACTGATAAACACATTAAACTGTCACTATTTGCAGATAACATGATGGTAAACATAGAAGTAGTAAATGAATCCATCAAAGTTTCAGCATGCAAGGTTCATGCCCAGAAATTTGTAGCATATCTGTACACTAATAATGAAGTTGCAGAAAGAGAAATTAAGAAAATAATTCCATTTACAACCTCACCAAAAAGAATAAAATACCTAAGGATAAACTTAGCCAAGGAGGTGAAAGTCCTGTACTCTGAAAGCTATAAAACACCGATGAAAGAAATTAAACATGACACAAACAAATAGAAAAAGATATTCGATGTTCATAGATTGGAAGAATTGATATTGTTAAAATGTCCTTCTACTTTTAAGGAGAGGGAAAACCCATAATGATATTTAGCCTAAAAATTGCCTAATGTACAAATACACACTTGCTTCATTATCTGCTCTGGTCCATCAAAGTTAGAGCACGTCATGTAGACCGTTAAGTATATCCTTTGGCGACATTTACATTAGTGCTCCACCAACATGTTGCTAGAATACTGAAAGTTAGAAAAAATTAACATAGTTGTTCTCCTTCACATGCCAAAGCATATCTACATTACCACTTCAAACATTAAGGCTTAAGATACTGGATCAAGGTAACGTCAACTTCTGTAAAAAAAGAAAAAAATTCTTCACGGTATTTCCAGATCTGGCATTGTCAAAGGGCATGCTTGTCATCATTGTCATTTATTTCAAAATGTAAGGGACATACTTCTCAAATGTCTTGTTTTATCTACTATTTTTTCCTTCTCCCACTTACATTAACCCACCCGACCTTATCTAATCATAGTGTCCTTTCTACAAGTATGCTTTCTTTATATTTGGTTGGCAGCAATAATTCAGAAATTTCCAACCTTACCTCTAAATCATAATTTGGTCACAGATGAAAGAAAAACTCATATAATCATTTGTTTTCTCAAGTCCATGTCCATAGACATTTTTCAGAGATACAGGTTTTTTTTTTGTTTTTTTGTTTTAAAGATTTTATTTATTTATTTGACAGACAGAGATCACAAGTAGGCAGAGAGGCAGGCTGAGAGAGGAGGAAGCAGGCTCTCCTCCCAGCACCCTGAGACCATGACCTGAGCCGAAGGCAGAGGCTTAACCCACTGAGCCACCCAGGCGCCCCTCAGAGATACTATAGACACCGGAGCCCATTCTATAACAAGGTTTTTGAGGGGAGACAGGTTTTCACATTCCGCAGAGCAACTTTTCCTTCTGTAAAGGTAGGCAGCGCCTCCACTTTTAATTCATTTAAACAGGGCTTCTCAACCTCTTGTGCTGAATAATCATGGGAAGGCTCTTCTGTGCACTGTGGGATGTAGATTAGCATCTCTGGCTCTGTTACCTACAAATGGCAGTAACACCTTCCCAGGTGCAAAAACCAAAAATATTTGTAGACATGGTAAAATGTCCCCTGGAGGGAAAAATCACCCCTGGTGGAGAACCACAGCTCTAAAACAGATCTAAAATAACTATATCAGATTTTCAGGCTGAATTTCCCTTTTACTTCCCAAAGGAGCTCAGTGAATTTTCATGTGATAATCCATAAAGCTACCTTAAGAAAGCATATTAGACAAATGAAATAGAGATTCTATTATGTTGATATAATAACAAATCTTCCCAATCCGATGACTGTTTTTATTTTTTTATATTAAATTTAAAAAGAGTTACCTTTAAAATGATTGGCCTGGAATTGTTTCTCGACATGTTAAGCTTGCATATTACCTCCACTGTCATTGTACTAATCTCACAAATTGTACTGAGGTCAAAATGTGCTCTTCTTATATGCCAAAACAGGGGAAGAAAGGCCGCATTGTCTTTGGAGCTGAACATTTGTTCACTTCTCACACATTTTCATATAATCATGTCATCTCAGGCTGTTTCTACTTAACAATACAACCATTTGAACAAAGAAGAAAATCAAACAGCTGCATAAAAGATGAACCCATAACTGTTTTAAGTGATTTTTTTTTTAACAGTCTCCTTGCACAGATTCCCTGGATCTCTTATGTTTATGATTGTCTTTACCTCCAAAGGATGAAGCAATCGCACTGTTGTACTTGAAGAGTATAGATAAAGGGTGAATTAACTGGCCGTTAGGATCGATTCAATTCAATTGGCTGACCTAGAAAATATACTTAGATATATTTCAATGAAGACTGAATTACATACATCTACACAGTTAATTTCCTTATTTAAAAAAAGGTCTCCTAATAATTAGCCTTTATTTAACATCTCCCTATTTTCTGTCACTCAGGATAAATTTTTCTGAAAACAGAATTCCACAGAACTCAAAGAGCTAGAGCAGGACAGACAATTGTGGATTTAACATTGTTTTTACATATTTTCTACTAATGGAAATAAATAAAATGATTAGGAAAGAATAGTCACTTCAACCACAAACTAGTAAGCTTAAGTTTTTAAACAAGTAAAGTTAGATTATAGAAAACTTTGTTTATTTAAAATTTTTTTCTACTTGTATTTTTACTTATTGATTGCTTAAATTAAAAATGAGAAATGATACACTTTTAAACTATCAGTGAAAAAATTATTTCTCTATCTTGACTTTTGTTGCATGTTTTTATTCTATTTATTTATTTATTTATTTATTTATTTTTGCGTCACACTGTGATTAAAATTTAAGGGGAGGTAACAATGGTTTACTAAACATGATTAATAATTCACTAAGTCCGAGCTTTGCTTTAAATGATGTTTATATTCCAGGGAGGTTCTTGAATAAGATTTAGTAAAAGCTTTGATTTTCTAGTATTGGTAACAGAAGACCATGAAACTCTGTTGAAAGGGGACTCCCTTAATGTCTTATATTGGTATAGCATCTAGAAATGCCTCTACCTTGTAATCCAAAATAAAAAAGGATAAGAGTATGCAAATAGGAAAACCTCTAGCATACAGATTCCTGAGTCACTCTTGGTATTACAGTTCTACCACTTAAAAGTGAATTATTTCAGAAAAATATTGCAATCAAGACATGAAATATAATAGACAATCAATATGCAGGATGCCAGCAAAACATCATATAAACTATGCATTTTTCCTTGTTAAAGTCTTATGTGAGCCATGAATTATGCAAAACAACCAAGAGATCCTATTAAAAAGGCGATACATCTTCAGGATCCTAAGACATGAAAGACCATTTGAGCTTTACTTTCAAGGTTATTACAGAGTTATCAGAAATCCTCAGAGTCTGAAAGTTTTAAATGGAAGTAAGAATATATTGCAAATTATCTGCTGGGAGAAGAGAAACACTGCAGAAAAAAATGATTTTTGATGAAGTAATAAAAATCATTTATTTAGTAGGCTACTGATTTGCTCAAGAGCACAATTTATAAAGCAATAGCCCGATGCCCACAGTGATGTCACTGGTTGGAACGTGGGTTTTGAAGAAGTCTCCATTCATATGCACAACGTACCTTCCAATGAAAATTTATATTTACTTGTCTGGAAAAATTCAGCATAGTTTAGATGTGTCTTTTAATACTTTAAAGTATGATTGCCAAATTATTGGTGTTATTGATAATAACACTGCCACTCAAGCATGACTTAGGAGACTGATTAATTCTGAGAAATCACAGAAGAGTGAGTTCAGATGGTCTGTTATGAGCAAGATAATGGATTTAACACTTAGAACAGGTGCCTTGTTTGTAAGCCATCCAAATTCTTGGACCAGATGTAGCGAAACTAGGTTGTCAGTGTTTCTTTAATATAAATATAATCCTCTCCAGTTTATTAGTTTTTCCCTTAAATTATTTTGGCAAAACTGGGGTTGATGAATTTTAGTCAGATGTGTCTACCGAAGCAAAAGAATGGATATCTGGTTAGCCAATGAAAGGAATGATAAAATGTCTTTCAGTACAATTTAAACAATATAATTTTTATCCCCACAGGATGTCTGATTGCAATAGTCTCATATGCTGTTGCTCAGCCCTCCCCGTACAGTTTCAATTTAAATAAATGCATACTACCAGGGTACTTACAAAAAAAGGATTAGAAAGAAACAAAGTATAAAATTCAATGTGATACTATAATTGCAAACACTTGGAAACACTTAGCTTAATTGAGTCAGTTTAGGACTACCTTCCAAAGGGTTTATTTCTCTCTCTCTCTCTCTCTCTCTCTCTCTCTCTCTCACACACACACACACACACACACACACACACACACACAACCCTGACGCTCTCTCTGTGTCACCATTAGTGTTGTGCAATTACTATATTCCTTGCCACAGCCCAAGTTCTCACTGAAAATGGTGAAACGGATAGCAAAGGAAGGTTGTTACCCCATAAATCAACCAAGAGTCAGCATAGCGACTGGCTACAGCAGGGGCTTTGGAACCATAGTGAGATGTGATCTCAGGTGAGTAGGTTGGTGCATTTGAGCCTTTGAAGAGCTGTCTTCCCTTTAAAATGGGCTGAGAAGCTAGCATAATACTTAGGGTTGCTTCAACACATGCTGTCCCTGTGCTTTCAGCTGTTCTGCTTTATATCACAAGTGTGCTATTCCTGAAGGCCTCACATTCATTCTCCAGCAACATTGGCCCATGGGCAGAAGGGACGGAGGCCTTCCAGCTAGAGGAAAGAAGTCGTCAGAGTACACGCCTAGGCCTTCTATATTAGTCAGCCAGGGCTGCTATAACGAAATACCACAGGCTGGGCCGTTTAAACAGATTTTTCTCACAGTTCTGGAGGTGAGAAGTCTAAGATCAAGGTGTCAGCAGGTTTATTTTCTCTGAGGCCTTTCTCCTGGCGTGTAGATGGCTGCCTTTGCACAGTGTCTTCTATGAACTCTCCTCCATATGCACACACTCGTCGTATCTCTTTTGTGTGTCCCAATCTTCTCTTCTTATATGGACACCAGACAGATGGTTCAGGGCTCACCTGTATGATGTCATTTATCTAATTACTGCTTTTAAGGCCCTATCTTCAAATACTGTCACATTCTAAGGAACCGAGGCCTAGGACTTCAACATATGATGGGGGGCGGGGGCTTGGGATATAAGTGAGCCCACAACACTCCCTCTGCTTCTGCGGTTTCCCTAAGAACCATGTATATCCTCCCTGAGTACATCGCTTCCTGGATGTCTACAGTTCTCCAGGGACACTAGCTACCACTGGAGGGATCTGTTTTTCCAGCTTCTGTTGGTCACTTGGGCCACGTGCTCTGACAACCCCTGTTCCTCTCATTTTTCCCTCCCCTTGAAAACTGGTACAGGTTTCTATTGTTGTTAATTGGGATATTCTACCTTCCCTTGTTTAGTTGTTCTGCTCTTGATCAATTCCCTCAATTAAATTTTCTTAGTTTCAAATACAGCTGAATCTCCTTTCCTATAAAAGAAAAAAATAAATAGATACAGATAAGAAGTAAATGAATCAATGTTTGCAAAGTCAGGAGAACATAGCATAATAAGTACCGTGCATGTGTTTTAATAAATGAACAATATTTCCTCATTCTATGAATGACCTTTGTGCAACTTCTTCATTTCACAGAAGATTTACTTTATACACACTTTAAAGTTGCTCTACTCAAGCTCTTTATTATTTGTTATTAGTTCTCTTTTTGATAAATTATTGTTTCTGAAAACCAAAGATTTAGAGTAAAGCTTGAAAAATTTTGTTTTATTTTTCAAAATTAAATAAAAAGAACAGAACAGGTTTTCTGGGCCCAATTATAGTCTTTGCTCTGTTACTTCTAAAAAGAGGTATTTTTTTTTTCTCTTTTACAGTGATGAATGAGTTAACATGTGGGAGTTTTCACAGGTTTTAAAAATCTGTGTTTTCATTCTAGTTGTGCTTTTTTACAACTGTGCTAGTCACCACTTTCTCATCTGTAGTTCAGACAGGGCCATATCCCACTTGAAATTTCATGTAAAAATTAAATGTGAGTTGCTCTTTCAATCTCACTCTTTTCTTGTCTTTTTCTCATCATCATATTGTTATAACGTGACTAAATTTTGCCCTCCCTTAGAGAAATCTCATTATGTCATGCTTTTAAAATGTGAATAAAATCTTACCCCCAAAGGTTTAAAATTTGGCAAAAAAAAAAAAAAAAAAAAGGATTACACCACAAAGAGGTTTTATTAATATATCCTTTTGATATTTCACGTCATAATTTCTACTATGTAACCTGGCTGCTAGCTTCTGTCTGCAAAAATAATTCTCAAGGGCGCCTGGGTGGCTCAGTGGGTTAAGCCGCTGCCTTCGGCTCAGGTCATGATCTCGGGGTCCTGGGATCGAGTCCCGCATCAGGCTCTCTGCTCAGCAGGGAGCCTGCTTCTCTCTCTCTCTCTCTCTCTCTCTCTGCCTGCCTCTCTGTCTACTTGTGATATCTCTCTCTCTGTCAAATAAATAAATAAATAAATAAAAATAATTCTCAAAATTGAAGCAACTTGTTCTCTTTTCCCTTTCTCTTGGTCTTTCTGGTGATTTTACCGTTTGCTCAATCCATTCTCCAATGAAAATCAATGCTTAGATTCTCCTCCTCCTTCTAAGTTTTTTTTCCTCCAACCCATGATCATCCCAAGTATGAATCCAGAAACAAAGCAGCATCAACCCAGCAAAACACACCATGACAAATATACTTTACCATTTTTGTCCCTATAGTGTAATTGTGTAAGTATACTCATTACCTGCCAGCGTAACAAACAAGTAAATCAACAGATGGGCAAAGAAAACACACACACACACACACACACACACACACACGACCAGACAGCTCTTTTACTTTTGCTTCTATGATCCTGGATTTTAACCAGATGTCACCAAAGATCTCTTGCTTTACTCCCAAACTTTATTTTCACCTTTCTTACTCCCTTATCAATTATTCCATCTTCAACTCAATAAATTCCAGTTTTTTCCCTTGTCATTTTATTCTAAATACTCTTATCAATGTTTCCAATGACTTAGTTAGTATTCCCATAAATAGCTTGTCAATATGATCTTCTTTGACCTTTCTATATGTTCAGTATTCTCAGTCACTGAACTGGGGTTTTTTCTTATATATTAAATATATATATGTATATATATATATATATATATATATATGCTGGACAGTGGCTCATAGAACTAAGTATGAGCCTTAGCTGTGGGCTAGAAATGTCCTTAATAAACATCCTTGTTTTTCTGTTTTGTCTGCCTCACTGGAGTGGGAGAAACTTAAGACTAAAGCAAATAACAGTCTTTCCCCACATCGGTTCAAAGCTCACCTGCACATGGAGGGAAGGAAGGTGACGTCCCAGGCAGACTAGAGTAAGAAAGGAGTTTATAGATTTATAAATGCCAAATAAATACCAAAGGCCACCCAATGCCCCCTCCCAGACAGGGCTGTCTCCCCCAACCCTAGGCTTCTAGGGTCTGAGACATCTTGGCCCCAAGCTACAGCCCAGGAGCAGCTGCCAGTCTGGGCTACCAGAGAACTGAGTAGGGATGATCTGTCCAGCCAAGATTCACTCCCTCTGTGTGAGGGGCCCCCATAACCACAGGCCTGTGTCCCCGTATAGGACCCTAGAGGGGCCAGATTCATGGGGAGAAGGTGGTCATCTCAAGTGAGACCTGCTGCCACAGCTCCTTGGTCTGTTTGCTGCGCTTGAGGTTCTGCAGGATGTCGTTGAACTGCATCATACTCATGGGTGTCAGGTGGAAGGCGCTGTGGGCACTGCAGATCGCGTTCACAAAGTCATCGTACTTGGCAAGGGTCAGGAGAATCAGGCGGTGGTGGATGTACTGCATGTAAGCCTGCGGGCAGCGCTGCGCCAGTTGGTGGAAGGCTGGAGCACGCAGGTGGTTGTGGGCATGAGAAGGGCTCAGCCGCTGCATGGTCTCCATGATGATCTCCCAGCTTTGCTGCCAGCCCAGCAACCATTTGACATCATCAGTGTAGGTGGGGGGGAGCGGGAGAAGTTGTTGGGGTGATCGGTGACCCAGCATCTCCAGTGCCAGCATTTCAACACGGTAGGCAGCGTGCAGGTGGTGTAGGCTGTGTGGGTTGACAGGCTGACTGTGTGTCTCCTCCTCGGGTGGTGGAAACACCCCGCTCACCAAAGGGCTGGGCTGCGTAGTCAGGACAGGCAACGAGACACCCTGGATGGCTGGAATTATTTGGTCATAACTTATGTCTTTTTGCAGGCTCCTTTAGTGGATTGAAAAGTTGGTTTTCTGGAAGTTTCTATCCTGTATTTTACTGCCTCTACACAGCTTGATATGTAAGACCTTACTTAAATTATCTAAATAATAGCTACAGTTAGAGCATCATTTATTGCCTATATTTACAAAATACTTATGTCTGAAGCAGATCTTTTCTTCAGGTACCACTTGTCCATATAATTAACTATATGTGAAATATCTGCTAGAGGAAGACCTTCAGGCAGGTCAGTATATTAAATATGTGGACTTGAACTCATCATGTTCTCCCCAAACCTGTCCCTATAGCTATGAATTGTTCTATAATGCAAAATAGTTTTCTAAATCTAAATTATCTACTCCCAATACTCTAAGTATTTTTAGATATACAATCTAAATACATAAACTATCTTCTTTCCATTAATATTGCTATGAAATTTCCTCATATTCTCATCATTTTTATTTAGTGATTTACAAATACCCACCTCATCTTCCTGTTCATTGCCTTGTCTGCCTTCTGCTTGGAGCACCCATTCCCACCCATATCATGTTTCATATAGTTGTAGACTGTCCTTCTATAAACACAGACATGATTAGTTCTCTGTACTTAAAATAATTCCAGTAACTCAATAAAAGCACAGAATAAAATTCATGTTCTTACTTGGTTATAAGATTCACTGTGCCTTGATTTCTTCACAGAATTTCTAGTTCATCATTTCATGTTTTAAATTCTGCCCTCTAGTTATACAAACAGAAGTAGCAAAAAGAAGTAGCTTCTAGAAAACAGAAGTAGCTTGGGAATAAATAAATATGCCATAAGATCTCCATTCAGTAATTTAATTACAGTTCACCTCACTGTTGGGGATCTCCTAACAACTTTTTTTGTTGTTGTTGCTACTAGTTCCAATCAGTATTTTTGTTTGTCTGTTCATGTGTTTTTTAAAAATCCATTTGTATGCATCCACTGTTAGGAGACCTCTTTTGCTTACCTAATATGTATAAATTTTTTAAATTAAAATAAGATAGAACAGTGTCATCTACTACATTAGATTGGCATACTCTATAGCAATAACCTATGTCTTGCTAAATTGCCTGCCCCAGACCACATTGTAACTGGGGTTGTTGATATATTGAAGTTCTGTCAATCAGATGCAATCTCATAAAATCTAAATTTAGAGTTTATTTATGAAAAGACAGAATGCCACCCCTTGGTACTACATGGACTATCCATTCACATTTAATGATCTAACAGAGAAGGTGTGGTTCTAGAATGGAATGTGGAAGTAGTGTGTCCCTAATCCATTGACAGAAGTGACGATTGTATATTTCTGGAGACAAGAGCTACACTGATGGTTTATTTATTTTTAATTTTTATTTTTTAATTTTTTATTTCTTTTCAGCATAACAGTATTCATTGTTTTTGCACCACACCCAGTGCTCCATGCAATCTGTGCCCTCTCTAATACCTGCCACCTGGTTCCCCCAACCTCCCACCCCCTGCCCCTTCAAAACCCTCAGGTTGTTTTTCAGAGTCCATAGTCTCTCATGGTTCACCATCCCTTCCAATTTCCCTCAACTCCCTTCTCTCCATCTCCCCTTGTCCTCCATGCTATTTGTTATGCTCCACAAATAAGTGAAATCATATGATAATTAACTCTCTCTGCTTGACTTATTTCACTCAACATAATCTCTTCCAGTCCTGTCCATGTTGCTACAAAAGTTGGGTATTCATCTTTTCTGATGGTGTATATGTATATGTACATAGTGTATATGGACCACATCTTTCTTATCCATTCATCCGTTGAAGAGTATCTTGGTTCTTTCCACAGTTTGGCAACCCTGGCCATTGCTGCTATATCATCCTCAATGGGAAAAAGCTTGCAGCCTTCCCGTTGAGATCAGGAAAACAACAAGGATGCGCACTCTCACCACTCTTGTTCAACATAGTATTAGAAGTCCTAGCAACAGCAATCAGACAACAAAGAGAAATAAAAGGTATCCATACTGGCAAGGAAGAAGTCAAACTCTCAGTCTTCGCAGATGACATGATTCTTTATATGGAAAACCCAAAAGACTTCACCCCCAAACTACTAGAACTCATACAGCAATTCAGCAACGTGGCAGGATACAAAGTCAATGTACAGAAATCAGTGGCTTTCTTATATACTAACAATGAAAATACAGAAAGGGAAATTAGAGAATCGATTCCATTTACTATAGCACCAAGAACCATAAGATACCTGGGAATAAACCTAACCAAAAAGGTAAAGGAACTGTACTCAAGGAACTACAGAACACTCATGAAAGAAATTGAAGAAGACACAAAAAGATGGAAGACCATTCCATGCTCTTGGATCGGAAGAATAAACATTGTTAAAATGTCTATACTGCCTAGAGCAATCTATACATTTAATGCCATTCTGATCAAAATTCCACTGGTATTTTTCAAAGAGCTGAGGCAAATAATGCTAAAATTTGTATGGAATCAGAAGAGACCCTGAATAGCTAAGGAAATGTTGAAAAACAAAAATAAAACTGGGGGCATCACGTTACCTGATTTCAAGCTTTACTACAAAGCTGTGATCACCAAGACAGCATGGTACTGGCATAAAAATAGACACATAGACCAGTGGAACAGAGTAGAGAGCCCAGATATGAACCTTCAACTCTATGGTCAAATAATCTTCGACAAAACAGGAAAAAATATACAGTGGATAAAAGACAGTCTCTTCAATAAATGGTGCTGGGAAAACTGGACAGCTATATATAGAAGAATGAAACTTGACCATTCTCTTACACCATACACAAAGATAAACTCAAAATGGATAAAAGACCTCAATGTGAGACAGGAATCCATCAGATCCTAGAGGAGAACATAGGCAGTAATCTCTTCGATATCAGCCACAGCAACTTCTTTCAAGATATGTCTCCAAAGGCAAAGGAAACAAAAGTGAAGATGAACCTTTGGGACTTCACCAAGATCAAAAGCTTCTGCAAAGCAAAGGAAACAGTCAACAAAACAAAGAGGCAACCCATGGAATGGGAGAAGATATTTACAAATGACAGTACAGACAAAAGGTTGATATTCAGGATCTATAAAGAACGCCTCAAACTCAACACACACAAAACAGACAATCCTATAAAAAAAAATGGGCAGAAGATATGAACAGACACTTCTCCAATGAAGACGTACAAATGGCTGTCAGACACATGAAAAAATGTTCATCATCACTAGCCATCAGGGAGATTCAAATTAAAACCACATTGAGATTCACTTATGGTTTGTCTCCCTCCCACTCCCATCTTGTTTCATTTATTCTTCTCCTACAATAAGTGACTCTTAATCTCACAAAACAAACTGAGGGTTGCTGGGGGAGGGGGGTTGGGTGAAGGGGGTGGGGTTATGGACATTGGGGAGGGTATGTGCTATGGTGAGTGCTGTGAAGTGTGTAAACCTGGCGATTCACAGACCTGTACCCCTGGGGATAAAAATATATTATATGTTTATAAAAAAAATAAAAAAATAAAAATAAAAAAGAGGGGGGGAAAAGATATTAAATTTCCCAAATTTAAAAAAAAAAAACAACACATTGAGATACCACCTTACAGCAGTTAGAATGGCCAAAATTAGCAAGTCAGGAAACAACGCTTGTTAGAGAGGATGTGGAGAAAGGGGAACACTCTTACACTGTTTGTGGGAATGCAAGTTGATGCAGCCACTTTGGAGAACAGTATGGAGATTCCTCAAGAAATTAAAAATAGAGCTTCCCTATGACCCTGCAATTGCACTCCTGGGTATTTATCCCAAAGATACAGATGTAGTGAAAAGAAGGGCCATCTGTACCTAATATTTACACTGATGGTTTATTGATTCCCCAACATCCTGATTGTGACACAGAGGCACCCATTCTTAAAATTTTTCTGGAGGTTGTAACCAGACCTTAGAATACTCTGCTTTGGATTTATCAGTGATTGTGAAATGCACTGATCCCTATCTTAAGTCCCATTCTACTTAAGCAGCTGAATATCTTCACAACAATTCTATCAGGTAAATAACATAATTGTTTTCATTTCATAGATAAAGAGACTGTGCTCCAGATAGTAAATCTTCCAAGGTTACACAGACAGCAGGCAGTGAATCCAGAACATGAACTCCTGCATTCTCTCCTGAATTCTGCCCAAACTTCTACATCTACATTTTCTTCTATATTGCAAAATTTGCCACAGTCCTGTCTTGCAGGCATTGGAAATTGATTTCTTGAGAACATTTTGGAATTCCATTCCTAGTGGTAGATCTACATTAAAGGAAGTCACATCAGAATGCCATCTGTTAACACAAAAAGAGATGTCCTTTCCACATAGATGGAAATGTTTAATTCAGCCTAACTAGCACTATTTTTTCTGTCCTGTGGGAGATCTATGAGGGAAACAACATCATAATTAAAGTTTGCTTGGTAATATTCAAATAATAATGAAAAAAATTAAAGGAATAAAATATATAATGGCTTCCATATCCATACCCATAAGAGGTGTGGTCTTATATATGGGAGTGGATTCTTGGAAGTTATTTGACTTTAACTTCTTGTACAACTCCTAATGATATAATCAATTTTAACAATAGAACTAGAGTAATTTATTTTTAATTTAGGTAAGCCCACTCCTATAGATAGGTATTTGATTAAAACTGTCTACATTTGGGGTGTCTGGGTAGCTCAGTCGGTTAAGCATATGACTCTTGATTTTGGTTCAGGTCATGATCTAAGGGTCATGATATGAGTCGTGAGATTGAACCCTATATAGAGCCCTGTTTGGTCTCACTGTCTCTCTCTAAAAAACAAAAATAAAAACCTGTCTGCATTAGCTTCTATGATTTCCTTGTATCTTAATTTTTTCCATTGGCTGAACTTTCTTCTGAGTAACATTTTCTTTCTTCAGGTCTGATACTTACATTCAGTAAATATATTGCTTATGTCTTCAGGCTTTGAGACTATTGTTTTCTTCTTGAATTCATTTATCACTCAGAAAGTAATGTTGTTTACCTTACCTTGAATTTCTTACAGAAAACTTAGTGTCACCTCCCTTTACCCAATACACTTACTGTCCTTAATTCTAATCATCCATTATCTATTCTTCCAATGAGAGTGAAAGCTCCAGAAAAGTAGAGACTGTGTCACATTTATCTTTGTAGTCTCAGTTCTTAGCATAACACAGAGCAAGATCCCAAAGCACCCAAAATATTATTATGAAAGAAATAATAATATATTTGAAGGGACTTTGCCAGTTATAAAATGTACACTAATACAGGATATTGATATTGTGAGGTTTGTTGTTCAAAACATACTTTCAGGACTTCAAGATAATTTCAACTGTGTTTGCCAAAGAGCAAATTATTAGAAAAATTTTTATATTCTTTATTTTTTATACATTTCCATAGTGCTAGCTCCCAAGAACTAAATATGGTAAATTGTCATTTTGAGCTCTGAGATAAGAGAAAAAAGATAAATGTATATTATTTCAGCACTTCACACTTTAGAATTGCTCCTAAAATGCATTCTGAAAAATGTGAACACTCAATTGCCTTATTTGGCATTTTCAAAGAAGAACGAGCTAAAGAAAATATAAGATTAATTTGAAATATCCTTACTTATAATAACTTATTTCCAGTGTTTTGCCATAAATATGCCATGGCAGCCTTATTAACTGATTTAATCTAATTAGTGTCAAAGGAAGTTACAGGTCCTGAATACAAGATTGCATTCAACAGTAGCCATTAGGACCAAAATACACATAATAAGAAATGTTTTTCAAAGAAATGTTTTCATTGTGAGGATTCCTGGAAAGATTTTATGGGATGTCAGTTTAGTTCACTCCAACAAATATTTTCTGAGAATTTATCATGTACACAATGTACTAAGTTCTAGGCAGACAGAAATAAATTAAAAACAATCTCATCAAAGAGTTTATAGTTGGAAAATTAGATATTCAATAATAAAGTTGTAATTACATATGACAAGTGCTTTAGGGAAGAAAAATGACTTTAGGGAAGAAAAGAGGAAGATATATAATCCTGCCTTGAAGATTGGAGTTGGGATAGCGATAAGAAATACGGAGACTTTCTGGTTAAGGTAGATCTACACCACATGCTGAAGAATGAGCAGCCTGAATCCAAGAGAATGAAAAGGAAACAGTCTTTTTTTCAAACCAACGGACTTGTGAAGTTGCAGAAGCTTGAAACTAATTGGTAAGTCTGGGAACCAAAAGCAGATCATCAAGGTTGGAATATAAATTCTGAGATGGGGACCAGTGGAAGATTACATCTTTTTTCAGTGAGAGAAAGCATCCATGTCATAGAAGTCCTTGTCTGCAAGGATTAAGAGTGGGTAGCTGAGGCTTCCTAAAATACCACTATAGAAACAGTGTTTTGCACAAAGATGTTCTATGCATGTTACTGCCTTATCATATGCTGTGCAAACATTTAGCAATAAAAACATAAAGTAGAACACTTTTAGTTTGTTTTTAAATAGTTGTCTAAGTAACATTGAATTTAATAAGTATTATAGATAATACTTGAACCTGAAAAATGTAGAATCAGTGGAAATTTCTGCATTGTCATTAAGCAAGTTTCACTGGTGGGTTACATTTGTACCCTATTATTTTATAAAATGTGTCTTTTGAACTTGGCCAAAATTATAACCGGTCTAGCATTCATGCCACCAGGCAGTCTGGAAATTAATGCTGGAAAAATGAGGGTATAAGCTTTACCATAAAGTTGGAAGATCTTTCTTTCTTTCTCCCACACTCCCCCACTTTTTTTTTTTTTTTTGAAGATCTTTCTAACTCACTTTCATTGAAACAAATCTCACATGGAGATTACCTCCTTAATCTGTCATCTATGTCTGCATGCTTTTCCCCACAAGACCTTTTTGAAACTGTAGTATAAAATACTCTTTTTAGGGCACCTGGGTGGCTCAGTGGGTTAAGCCTCTGCCTTTGGCTCAGGTCACAGTCTTGGGATCCTGGGATCGAGTTCCACATTGGGCTCTCTGCTTAGCAGGGAGCCTGCTTCCCCCCCCCCCTGCCTACTTGTGATCTCTCTCTGTCAAATAAATAAATAAAATCTTAAAAAAAATACTCTTTTTAAAACAGCAGTTTTATCCTCCACTTCTACCCTCAGTTTAGAACTTTTTAATGGATTAACATTACATTTAAAATTACAAATTAATGTTTAACATAGCCTATCAGGCCTTGCATATTCTGTTCCCTGTAAGAATCTCTCACCTCAAGTTTTGTTCCCAGGAATCCTCACCCCAAAACCAGGGCCACTGACCTGTTTCTGTCTGTCCCAGCACTAAACCATTGAATGAGAAATTCTCTCTGCCCAAGATGTTTTCCCTAATTCCACCAAATTCCACTCTCTCTCATCAAGTTCATTTGTACTCAACTTTCAGACCTCAACTGAATGGTCTCTTACTTACAGAAGCCTCAACCAACCTCTTTACTGGTCCAAACAGTCTTTAGGGGGTGGCTTAGAGCAGGATTTACCTCCCCTTCCAAGCACTTACTCAGTTGTAATTTCACACTTTATTTTTGCCATTGTTACTACTATCATTTGAATAATAGTAATTCCCCTTCTACAAACTAAGCTCCATGGGTACAGGGACCAGAAATCTTTTAGTTCACCATTACCTCTCCATGGCAATGTTTAATGTACAACTGCTATAACAAAGAGTTAAACTCAAACTTACAGTAAGTACATTTTTTGTATCTTGAAATATTTGCTGGTTCATATGGATCTTTAAAATGGGTTACTGGTAGTTGTTGTTGATTACTCCTATCTGTGATGTATTTGAGGGAGTACATATTGAGGGAAGATTTTTGAGCCAGATTGATCGGAATTGTTTTGAGTCTTAATCTGTTCTCTACCAAAGTAAGGAGTGATATAAGGATGGGATTCTTTTTCTAACTTCATGCTTAGTTAGAAGGGGTTTCAACTAGGTCCTTCCTGGAGCTTATTATATACTTTATGTCATCGGAAAGGCACAGAGAATGAGATTCTGACTCATACTTGAGGAAAGTAGGGACCAATGGCAATAGGAAGACGATCTAAACCTTGAAAACAACTACACACCAGCAGCAAAACAAATATGTGGATTTCTGGATCCTGGTAAGGCAGCCACCATAAGGAAGTCAGCACGAGAGATAGTCTACAGGATGATAGGGTATCAACAGTAGGAGGTTGTAGCCTGCTTCACAGGGAGAAGATGCTAAAGTGTGTACATCTGGGTGGCTGGTTAAAAGAAAAACCAAGCCCATATCACAAAAACTGAGGGAACTAGCAGAGAACTCAGATAATACCTATGAAGGAGAAGCTTTAAACATTTATTCATGAGAATACAAAGCCATCCTTCATAGTACCAATGAATTAACTATTTTTGATTTCTTTACCTCCTATCTCTCCAACCTCTCTGTTCTTGAAGGTGTTAAAATAGCAGAAAAAGAAAGGGAAATTGGTAACTGGCAGTTGAAGAACCATAGTTCTACTTCAAGGCAGCTGGAAACCCACCACAGCTGGCTTTAGCTGGGGAAAAAAAAATCATCATTGAATGATGCTTACAGTATTGATCTATGTATTGGATGGTTTTAATTAGTTAATTGAAGGTGTATTTTCATTATAAAGTGACTGACTTTCTGCTCTTTAATAGTGATAAAAAAATGTCATGGAATCATTCTAGCTTTTCAATCAGGATTAAGGGGAGGATATTCACTTTTGGAAGTTTTAAAAAAGATAGAAGAAAGATGTTAATTTATAACTACATCCCATGAGTGCTACCAATTCAGGGTACCTGTTGCATAGTACCTTATGCACATTTGTTGAATAAGTGAGCTGCATTTTACCTTGCCTTTTATTAATAAGCTGTATGACCTCGGAAAATATCTGATACAATTGGCCTCCTGTGTAAAAGTTAGAAAGTCCATTGAATCTCATAATCCATTTCTAGTCCCAAATGTCTACTATTCTTTCATAACCTCAAATGCTTGGAAATCACTCTGTAGAAAGTTTAGAATACTATAATGTTACCAACTACTTATAACTACTTTGCACTTTTAATACAGAGATAACAAATGAATAGCTATATATACCGGACATCATGGAACTGAACATTTAGCTGAGGGAAAAGAAAATAGATAATTGCAATATATTTTATAAATGAAAGAGCATAGAATATAAGAATATCATATAAAGCATATTTACTATCTTTTTAAAACAGATGTTAGCTTTTGGGGCACCTAGGTGGTGCAGTCAGTTGAGCGACCAACTCTTGGTTTCCCCTCAAGTCATGATTTCAGGGTGGTGGGGCTGAGTCCTGCATCAGATTCCCTGTCTGCAGAATGTCTTCTGGGGATTCTCTCTATCTTTCCCCCTGCCTTTCCTGCTTATGCTCTCTCTCTCTCAAAATAAATAACTAAATAAATCTTAAAAAAAAAAAAACTTAATGGTTTCAAAAAATAGATGTTGGCTCTTTGTATGCAAAACTTTAAAACCAGAATTATATTCAGGATATTGAGAACTTCCAAGTCAACCTAAATTAGAACCCAAAATAAATATCTGTTATATAAAACTAAGAAGATCTTTTTAAACAATGTGTTTTATAAAGTAGATTTATTTCTTTATTTGGTTTCATGAATTGCTTATTTGTGTGGACAATCATAGCTTAATGTTATGTTTCTTCCAAGCACCTTTGAATGCTTGACCAGTTTAATCTCCAAGTATATGGATTCAATCCAAAAAAAAAGGGTGTGGTGTGAACTGTAGGATTAGTTGTGTAAGGCAGCATTTCATGAGTATGTAGGGAATGACATAAACATCATATCTTCTATTTGTTTCTGAGAAAAGGAAAATATTTGGCCCCTTTCTTGTTAATTCCAGTCAAATTTTATTTTGATTAATATTATAAAACAGACTTCATAAAATATTAAGTAATTTTATAACATGAGTACATTTTATTTAAAAATGTTTGGGAAAAATTTAACAGGATTAAACTTTGAAAAATACAATCTTGGGGAAATAATATAAGAATAGATTTCCAGTGGGAAGAACAACCTGGACTATTGTACTGCCAGAAGATATCTAATAGTCACAGGCAGTGGATTAGACATCAAATATAATGTAAAAAAAATTTAAGATTTGTTTATTTTAGAGAGAGAGAGCAGGTGCACAAGCAGGGGGAAGGGCAAACGGACAGGAAGAGAAAGAATCCTCAAGCAGATTCCTCACTGAGTACAGAGACCATAGCAGGGCTTGATCCCAGGTCTTGAGATCATGAACTGAGCCAGAATCAAGAGCCACGTTTAACCAACTGAGCCACACAGGTGCCCCTCTAATGTGAATGTTTTTTATTATTTTTTAAAGCCTTAAAGTTTTGAATTTTCTATTCACTTTATTTTGAAGCATGTAGAATTTTCAATTCAATTGCATGAATTTGTGTAGGGCTAAGAGAAGTCATAAATCTGTAAAATACTTTTCATTCGCATAGACTGTTGACTCAAATGAAGGTACCCATTCAAATTGAGGGGGGGAAATGACACAAAAAGTCCAGATTATCTGTTTTATTTTAAGACAGCTGGCTTGGATTTTCATCACAAATTTCAATGTGTGTGTGTATGTATGGTAGGGGAAGGGTTTCCCCACATCAACAAGCAGTGCTCAAGATATTGGCTAGGTGTCCTGCAGTTCAACTCAACTCTGACACTATCTACCCAGGGATAGCATCAGATTCCACAGAGGGCAGAGCCCCACAAGGCTCCCCTCTCTCCAATTTCAAATACTAGTCACAAGTCCAAGTTGCTGCTTGGTATTTCTGACCAACTAACTATAGATTGCAGATTTCCATCATCATTTCCTCTTTGGATTCTATTAATTTGCTAGAGAGGATCACACAACTTCAACATTTTGCTTACTATATTACTGATTTATTACAAAAAGATATATCTTGGGAACAGCCAGATGGAAGAAATGCATAGTGCAAGGTATGGTGAAAGGACACAGAGCTTCTGTGTTCTCTGGTAGTGCCACTGTCCCCAAATCTTCACATGTTCATCAACCTGGAAGCCCTCCAAATTCCATACCTTGGGGTTTTTATAAAGGCTTCATCTCATTGGCATAATTAATTAAATCATTGGCCATTGGCCACTGACTCAACGCCCAGTCCCTCTCTCCTCCCCAGAGGTTAGGAGAATGGCACTCAAAGTTCCAGCCATTTAATCAGTTGGTTGCTTCCTCAAAGCCCTCATCCTTGGGAGATCTAAAAGTTGACTCATTAACATAACAAAAGACTTTTTTGGTCTCTCTCACAAATTCAGAAATTCCAAGGATTTTTGTAGCTCTATGCCAGAAGGGATAAAGACTCAACATATATTTCTTATTACAAATCATAATATCATAGCAACTTAGAAATTGTTCTTATTATTGAAAACACAAGAACCACATTTTTAATAATAGTAAAATTAAAGACATTCAATTGTTTTAAAAATATTTATAATATTTTGGAACACTTAAGCGCATTAGGACACAAGTGAGAATAGCTTAGAGAACAATATCTACTATACTAAACATAAACTAGGGTACAAATTTAAATTTTGGTTAACCATGTAGAGTTATTCTCTCAGTAAAAATTCAGAATGATAGTAACAAATGCAAGTTTTAAGAAGTCTGACATGATTCTCAGACCTGTACCTCTGGGGCAAATAATACATTATAATTTAATAAAAAAGGAATTAACAAAGCAAGAAAAAAAAAAAAAGAAGTCTGACAACAGAAAATTAAAAGGAAATGCAGAGGCATTTGCCTGGCTCAGTTGGTAGAGCGTGGGACTCTTGATCTCAGGGTCTTGAGTTTAAGCCCCATGGTGGGTGTGGTACAAGTTAATTAACTAATTAATTAATGGGAATGCATACAAGATTTTGTAATAGTCTCAGCAGGCACTAGGTAGAGTGTGAAATACTGACATCGGTAGTCAATCAATGTATAATTCAGAGTAATTAAGCTTGTTAACACCAATAGAAAAAATTTCCCCCATTTCTTCAGCTCCTAGAATTGTACCCCTTCTTTTTCCTCATAAAAACCCCTTACTTTCTTTCTGTCAGCTGGACACTGGGTTTCTACCTGAATCTGTGCTCCCTGAAATGCAGTTCTCTGATCCCAGGGAAACCTTCCTTTACCTCTCATTGTGTGGTTCTTTATCTTCAGGTTAGCAGATGCTAAGTAATACAATATATAAGAGGTAAAAATGGCAGATAAATATTGGTCGGATAGAGGGCGGGCCAAAACAAATGCTGCTCTAGTCAACATATTCTTTCTTCACAGTCCTTCTATATACTGAGAAGAAAAGTACTTTCATAATTTACTATATACAATTTAGAGCATTTATTACTTTCATAATATATCTTACTTTATACAACACTTTAAGGTCTCTTCAATGCGTTCTCTAAGGTTCTACATATTCTTTGGACACATCAAAGTGTAAAGACATGACGGATGCCATCTAATAAATGGTCATATATTTAGGCTCCACTAAAGATTACAATTCCTTAAAAAAAAAAATAAAAGAGCATCTGCCAGGGACTGAAATTAGTAAATAATAACATGAGCACTCTCTGTGTGTGAGGAAGTCTCGAGTTTCGGTCAGTTTGTTATATAACCTCCCTGCATCCACCAATAGTGGCAGGACTAGATCACTAATTCAATCTCTCTGTTGGTTAAATTGTGCCTAAACTAAAAATGATGCCTAGAGAAATTAAGAATCTCTTATAACATCACAAAGCTACACACTTTATTTTATTTCCCCTGCCTGGTCATTTCTTCTGTCTATTAATAAAAATGTTTTACAGATCTTACAAATGTTCTAAATGTCTATACTTTCCTTGCAGGAAGGTAAGACTTTTGTAGGACTTCATTATTGCTGTGGAAGCCAGCCTCCAGTATTGCCCCAGTAATGCTCAGAATATGACTTTAATGCTAAATCATAAAAGGGATGTTGACGTCTTTGCTTATTGCATCCCTCCCTTTGGGAGAATTCAGCTGCTCCATTCTAAGTCATCCCTAACACCCCTAAGGATAGCACTGAGTGGTGAAAAACTGAAAACTGCCGACAGCCTGATCAGTTTGCCAGTTCTAGAAATGAGCCCATCACAAAAACAGATCCTCCAGCCATGTCAAGCCTTCAGATCTCCGCAGCCACAGCCACAATCCTAATAGGAACCTTGTGAGAGATTCAAAACTAGAACCATGAACTAAGCTACTCCAGGATTCCCCACCCACAGACAATGTGTGAGATGATGTTTATCATTTTAAACCATTAAGTTTTTGGATAATTCATTGTGCAGCTAGGTAACTAACACAATTGCTAATCATAGTGGCAATTTGCATACTAAAATTCATTTACAAATTGTATGTATCAGTACATTTTATTCTTTATGGTCACTTTCCACTTGTTCTCCAGATATTTAAATTTTATTTTTACATTTATAGATGTTAGAAAAAAAAAGAAAAAACTACTCACTCCACACAATGGATGATTTCCTCAAGAGAAAAATAGTGAGTCAATGTTAATTTCTTCCAAATTCTTGGTATTCATTCCCTCAGAAATATTTTAAGAGTCTATCATGTGCAGATGGAGGTAATAACATATAAAAGGCTTTCCCTCATGTAGATTACATTCCAGAGTGGGGACATAGGAAGTAAACGATGAAGTAAACCAGACTTTGGTGAGTATCATGGAGAATAAAAAATCCTCTGGCAGGAGGAGAAAATTTCTGTGTGACATGAGCTGACTTACATTTTAGTAGGATCCCAAGGCTGCCAGCACCAACAGGCAGAGTTCTGGCACCTCACATTGTTGACACAGCTACCAACAGATGCTGGAAAATGCAACTGCTGTGTCTAGAAATTCAGCATGGTACCTGATTTTTCATATGAACATTTCCAGTTGAAAATGGATAAGGTATCCAATTGTTGGATTTAGTCATGTGACTAAACTCTAACCAGAAGATATCAAAAATGTGGAAAACAATAAGGAGTCTGTACTTTTACCCCATTTTCCAACTAATAGGTTAGGCTGCCATAGAAAGTCAAGAACCAGGGTGTGGCTGGGTGGCTCAGTGGATTAAGCATTAAACTCTTGATTTCAGCTCAGGTCATGATCCAGGCTCCTGGGATAGAGCCCCACATTAGGCTCTACACTAAGCTGCGAGTCTGCTTGAGATTCTGTTTCTCCCTCTGCCACTTCTGGGGGTGGAAGGTAACTCACGCTCTCTCAAATAAATAAATAAATATTAAAGAAAAAATGTCAAGGACCATGCTGCCATGCCGAGTCCATTCTTTTTGTTGAGTGTTGGGACAGATGTTGAATTCATACCTATGGTAGGCTAATAAAATGCAGATGACTCCTTGGTCAGAGACAAACACCATTTATCACTCATATTTGTTCCCTACACATCAGTTCCCACAGGGAAATATGAGAGCCAGAAGTTATCTGCATATGCTGTGAGGTGCCTCACAGGAAGGAAATGTCAGAATGAGAAAACTCTGATCTTATGTAGGACGGCTCATGACCTGTCTACCCTCCCCTCCAGAGAAAGAAAGAGCAACAGGAATATTATCTTTATTGCAGAATATAAGGAGATATGAGAGTGAGAGAGAAAACATATCTATATATATTATCTTGGGATATAAGCAAATCTCCTCCAAAAAAGGGGAAAAAAACCTTAAAATCCTGGACTGTTTCCATACACAAAAATTGACTACATACTTTGGCTCAAGGGACTCCAGCTGCACAGGGATGAAATCCATGGGAAAACTCTTCCAACACAAGGAAGGCTAAGGAAAAGAACATAAGGCATTTTTGGATTTGGTAGTGAGTTTTTGGGCTCTTCTTCAAAAAAGTGGAAGATTCTGCAAATATACAGAGCAAGTCAGATGCTGGATAAACAAGAGGAATAATAACTTCTAAAAATGAACTAAAATGTGGCTGATGTATTGGCACCACAATGTGGACGGAAACTTAATTTCTTCTCATGTCTTCATTATTCCACCATTTTGGTTGATTCCAACTTCAAGCTGTTAAAAAAGATAGTACAGCAGTCCCAGAAATCATGTAAAAAAAAAAAAATAACATCAACAATAGGAATGGCAGAAGCAAAAATAGTGGAGTTTTAAAAATAGAAGAGATACTGTTATTTTCCTGTGACTTTCTTTTGTGAATGAGGAAACTTTTATTAGAAGTCTTTCAATGGAATTACTTCTGGTTCTGTTGTCTAGAATCGGATCACATGTCTTTTTCTGACACTGCACAGGGTGTAGAGTTTGGGATTTACTGGGGTTGGCTTAAATTAATCAACTAAGGTGGATATGGAAATGACCACCAGAGGGTGCAGTGGGAATGGCAACTTCCTGGCTTTGAAGGCTCAAGAAACATTCTGAAATACCAGACTGGTAGGTTAAGTAGGAACTACATGGTTGAAGGGAGTGAAAGAAAGAGTTGCCAGTAGAAAATACAGCACAGGAAAATGGTGGGGGCAGGCATAGAGTTTTTCTAGGAATAAAGGGGACTTCAATTTAAATGGAACTTTGATTTCAAGAGTATAGTTTCCAGAAATAAGACCAAAGGGACAGGTTAAGTTTAATCACAAAGAATCAAGTATAAGAATGTTTAAATTTCCTAAGGGCTCTCTTTGTATCTGATTCCAAATAACAATTCCAGCACAACTGATTCTTTAACTCCATACAATGACTCTCCTATACTAACATGAATTTCAAAATTTGGAGTTACTGTTATAAAGTTTATTTATATTTATTTCAGTCTTCTGACCCCTTAATGGTGAATAACTTTTTATTATTCCATAGTGTCCTATGTGAGACTTGGTTCAAGGTGAGACCAATGCTTATGGGTAATGAGGGGATGGTGTATATTAATCATGACAGAACAGAAATGTTGGAAAGGATAGCAGTTTAGAAGTTTTTTAAGAAATTTGTAACGTGATGGTTTTGTTATCTCTACTTAATAGTTCATGTTTCTTCCTCTTCCAAATATTTCCAAGGCCCTTAAGGAGAATTTTTTTTTTTTTTAATTTACCAAGCATTTGTTTTGAGTTTCTGATTTTCTTTACTTGGAATTTTTTTTTTTTTTTTAATTTACCAAGCATTTGTTTTGAGTTTCTGATTTTCTTTACTTGCACGGCTACAACAAACAAGACGGTATGGAAGATTTTTAAGAATAAAGAATTGTGACCAATTATACTTTCACAATGGTTTAGCAACATTAAGATCCTCTGAGGTTTATTTTCATGAGTATTAACTACATGAAATATTCTGTCCAGAAAAGATTTTCCCTTCTTCCTTCATTTTTATCCTATCACAATGTAGTAAGATATTATGCTCTCATTGACATTATTAAAATGGGAAACATTTTTCAGAAGAAATTCCTGAGTCAAAATGAGTAAGAGAACAAAATCTTAAAACATACATGATTAAATTAGATAAACAGTATGAGTCAAAATATAATTTTGCAAAAACAAACACAGTACACTTTTTTTTTATTCTAAAATGACACATTTCTAATTGAACACACAAGACAATGAGACAAATTTTATGGTATGTTGCTTCTTGAAAGTAAGTTATCACCTTACATGACTGTAAGAGATTTTGGCGGATCCATATTTCCCTTTTAAATGCAGTTCTTTTTTTTTTTTTTAAAGATTTTATTTATTTATTCGACAGGTAGAGATCACAAGTAGGCAAAGAGGCAGGCAGAGAGAGAGAGAGGAGGAAGCAGGCTCCCCGCTGAGCGGAGAGCCTGATGCGGGACTCGATCCCAGGACCCTGGGATCACGACCGGAGCCGAAGGCAGAGGCTTTAAATGCAGTTCTGTCAAGGGGTAGAGGTGGGGTCATAAAAATCATATATACTGTATGAAGAAGGATTATAAAGAAAGAAATAAGCAGCTTTCATGGAATTGTCAGAAACCCTGAACTCTGATATAATAGTTACACATCTTAGAAATGGACAATCAGGGGGTGCCTGGGTAGTTCAGTGGGTTAAACCTCTGGCTTCAGCTCAGGTCATGATCTTAGGGTCCTGGGATTGAGCCCCGCATAGGGCTCTCTGCTCAGCAGGGAGCCTGCTTCCCCATCCCCCTTCTCTCTGCCTGCCTCTCTGCCTACTTGTGATCTCTGTCTGTCAAATAAATAAATAAAATCTTAAAAAAAAAGAAATGGACAATCAGTGGAACCAAAACATGTTACTCTAAGAAAGAAAGCAGATGTCCTTTCATACTCTGTTTCCCATCCTGCTTTTGGGAAGGATACAACAAAACTGTATATTGTGGTTTAGGAGAATTTTTATCTTTTTTTTTTTTTTTAATAAGATTTTCCTTATTTGAGAGAAAGAGAGAGAGAGTATGAGAGGAGAGAGGTCAGCGGGAGCAGCATATTCCTTGGTGATTAGAGACCCCAGTGTGGGACTCAAGGATCATGTTCTGAGCCAAAGGCAGTCGCTTAACCAACAGAGCCACCTGGGTGCCCAGACGAATTTTTATCTTGAGAAGACTATGATTGGTGGGTTCAATTCAGTATCAAGTGATCTAATTAGCTAATAAGAAGGAGAAGTATAATTTTAATTTCCCTGGTTTAAAGAAATAACATGAATGCACCATCATGAGATTTTTTCCCCCAGGTTGGCCCTGTCCTGCTCACCTTATGGAATTTAGGTCTTCATGGCAGATGTTCTAATCAAGAATAAAAATTATGGCTCTGAATAGAATCATTCAAAGTCCAAGTGTAGGAAAATTAAAAGGTAAAGTATACAGCAGGCATAGGAACTGAAAATAAGCCACTGTCAACAATGCCATCACCTCTTCCTGCTTCATTTGGCATCAGCAGTGGGTGATGGAGACTGCTGGAAGGAGGCAGAGCACGGACAGCCCCCAGGAAATCAGTGGAAAACGTTAGAACAAAATCAAGTGATAACTAGAAAGTACTGAGAAGATTTCACTAACATATTTCTCCAAAATTGCAATTCTTTTTTTCCCAGTCAAATGGGCATCCGACACCAATGATGACAACTAGATTATGATGTATATTTTTGGATGTAAAAGTAAGCAGTTCTGTTTTCTTATTTTGTGGCTTTTATTCCTTTGGTGATTTCATACTACTATCATCACCTTCACAATTTTCTCTCTTATATATTTACCTTTGAAACTAAGCTTCTAGAGTGGTGAATGTTAGCTGGGTGGTGTGGAGTGTGTTCATGGTTGGTAAGAGAAATAATTTTTCTTTTCCATCCATATTCAGCTCTCTCAACTTCTCATAGAAGGATGCTGAAAATAACATTTCTACTTAAGTATTTATAGCATTGCAACTCTTCGTGTCCAGCAGAAAGAATACAAAATTTGTTCAACAATGTCCAGCTTGTTTCAGGATAGGCAAAGTGGAATAATTCATACATGCATAGAAAAACCACTGAAAAAGATGTCATGAAAATTTTGAAAGCCCTGTGCCTTTTATTATCTCCAATTTCCCTCTCTTGTAAAATTCTATTCAATTACCCATTCCTTTATTCTTAGCACATATGTTCTCAATTTGCACTGTATCAATTTGCATTTATTTGTAGATTGCTGTTGGTAAAACATTTCTTAATGTTGTGTGAATGTACATTTATTTTTTTATCTCCACAACTGGATTGAAATTTCAAACAGGACAAGCACTTAATTGACTCTCTCTGCCTGTAAGCTAGGACAAGTGCTCAATAAAAGTTTATTGAAAATGAAAACTCTTGCCTCAAAACCACTTTTTACCACCAAACACGGAAACCATAAAGGAAAAGATTGATTGACTGGACCACACAAACATTTTAACTTCTGTGCTTTAAATACTGATGAATGAGCAAAATTGAAAAGTAAATAAAAATGGAGAAAACAGTCAGCCTTTATAATGTACAAAGCTTTAATCATTACTAAAGAGGTTAATTTAAATCAGTAGTAAAAAATGAATACTTCAACATATGAGTGAGAAGGACTTATGATCATGCAATTTGCAATGAAGATGATATATACATACATATGTACATGGATTTATTATAATCATAAGAAAAAGACACTGAAAGCAATACTAATGGAAGAAAATATTATTTAAACAAATGCAAAACTTGGGGCTCCTGGGTGGTTCAGTGGGTTAAGCGCCTGCCTTTGGCTCAGGTCATGATCTCAGGGTCCTGGGATCGAGCCCCACATCGGGCTTCTTGCTCAGCGGGGAGCCTGCTTCTCCCTCTCCCTCTGCCTGCTGTTCCCCCTACTTGTGCTGTATCTCTCTTTCTGTTTCTCTGCCAAATAAATAAATAAATAAAATCTTAAAAAATAGCTGATATTCATACTTTAAGTTTTTATTCAAATAATTACTTCACAACATTTCCCTTTATCAATAACTTAGACCTTCTAAACTTAGACTTTAGTTCTTGTATGCTAACATACAATAATCACCCAAACGCAATCTAAATGAGATAGACAATATTAATCCCCTAACAAGATCAGAGTGTATAAAATTGTTCATTTTTGTGACTACCTCTACTTTTTTTTTTTTAACTGTGTTCAGGATTATTTTAAACTTGACTTATTTCATAAATTAGTAGTATTAAATGCAGTATATTTTTTTCTTGCTGGAATTACAGATAATACTGATGATTATGTTATAAATAACTGAATTTCAAATCACACACTATTCCATAGTAGCTAGGGTATCACAGAAAGTCGGTCATCGATCTATAACTGGTACTATGCTAGATTCAGAATGACCAAAGAAAAACAATTGTTCTATATAATAAGTAATCAATCAGCAACTTCCTAGAAATGTAGGGGTAGCATTAACAGGACCCTTTGGGGGTATCACCTTTAATGGATTAGAGAAAATAATGTTAACTGCACTTTAAGTTTGCTGTTGTTTCTCTTGGCCTAGCATATTTTCTACATTTTTTTGTGAACTAAACATCTGTTTGCTTTGCTTGTGGTTATAATACCAAGAGAAAGAAGTGAGACAGATAGCAATTTGGTGGTTATATCTTTCCAAGTGCAAAGATGAAGTAATAAGAAAAATAGTGATCATGTTTTGAAGTAGTGCAACATGTAATCCCTTAAAAAATTGAAGTGCCTCACATGTAGCAGAACAACTATGGCCAATTCAAGTTGGTGGCTACAGGGTATATTGGAAAACTACTCCAGAAAGATTAATGGAGAATACTTTTTAGGAGAAATAGTATGGTTATTCACAATATTTAACTTGCAGAGTCATGAAAAGGTTGAATTTGAAAGCAAACCTAAAAGCCTGTTTACTTATGGCTCCTATGCCTACTACTTAACTCTAACTCTCAATTGTGATTTTCTACACATAATTTTTGGTAGATTTATGGCTATATATATATATATTTTCCAATTTTTGTTCTCTCTGGGGCAAGCCGCTCAGTTTTCAACTGCTGCTGAAGTATCTCTTGAAGGTAAATAGAACAGTTGAAAATCTATGAATAACTTACTTTCTGGAAGTAAGAGAAAGGTTCTCCTACCACTTGTAGTTTTCAACAAAGGTTCATACCAAGAACCCAAAGACTCAGACTGAGGGGCTAACTCTACAGCTCAAGATAAAATGCAGCACTCCTCACGTCTCTGATCTCGTTGTGATAACAGCCTCAGCATTTAATAAAAGGGCAATGTGGGTCCCACTACATGACATTCTGGAAAGAAACAAAACTATGAGACAATAAGAAGATCAGTTGTCAGTAATGGGGGGTGGCGACGAATAGATGGAGAAGAGGGGATTTTTAGGCAGGGGAACTATTCTGTATGATACTGTAATGGTGAACACATGTCATTATACATTTGTCAAAACCTATAGAATGTACAAGACAAATATAATGTGGACTCTGGAGCTAAAAATATATCACTATTTGTTCATCAATTATGATAAATGTACCACACTAGTGGAAGGGTGCTGACAGAGTTTGTAGAAGTTCATCCTTTGTGCCACTCAGATCCACCTGTTTCTCATAATAATTCTCTCTGTGTACCAATGCTTCTTTTTCATGATGGCAGCAAAGCATAATTTATTTAGGAGAAAAAAAAAAACCTTATAAGAGAAAAAATAATAGAAAATCCATAGCAGTCGCTGTTGCAGTTGGTACTGAGGCTACAAATAATACTCATCATGTTCTCTTCTACCACTTGGCCAGGTGTAGTTTGCTCACTGCATGGGATAAACCAGACCTTCATTCTCAAGGGATTGAGACCCTGTTTCCATTGTCAATCTATGGTTACTATGATTGTTACCCAATGTAAATATGCCAAGAAGAGACCCAAAGAGTCAACTCAGGTCCAGCCATACACCTTCCTGTTCCTACTGTGTTGCAACTACCCACCCTTCCATGAAAACCAGAATCAATTACCCCTGTAAGAATATTAACTCTGAATGGTGCTTACTGATTTGCTGTCAGGTGGATAGGAAATGACCAAACAGCACCAGTAAAGATAGATTTAGTGAAACCCTAAGAAAAATTCAGTTGACCTAGAAAGGGTTTGTCTGGGAAGTTTTGCTTGGCTAGGTTCTGAAGTTGGAGATGGGGTTCAGGTCCTCACAATGTGTTATTTTGGCTAAAGGAACAGTGCCTAATATATCCTAATAGCATAAGAAGTAAACCAAAATATGTGAACATACTGAAGAACTCTGCTCTGATCAAACGTATTCACATTTTTGTAGGCATATAAACCCATCTATTGGCAAAAGTAAGGCTCAAGTCCAAATCATACTTCACTGGGCAAGGTAATAAACTCACCCACAATGGATGGAAGAGAGAATGACTATTTGCTGAACAAAATTTATATATATATATATATATATATCTCCCTGGTACAAAAAGAAACAGTGATTCTACTGCTATAACTCTTCAAACTATCAGAAGTAACTAACCAGATGATAACTTGATAGAGTTAGAAAAGTTTTAATCTCTGCAATATGAATACTATGCTGCATTAGGAAGAAATTCTTTTCCTGAATACTGAATGCTTAAATTTGTTTTTCTTAAATAAAAATCCCAAGACTAAAGTAAATCTTCAAGTTCAGCTTCCTTAAAATAAATTTAACTTCATTGTAGAAAAAGTGTTACTGAGGCAAAATTTTAAATATGGCAAGCTGAACATCCCTATTAGAAAACCAATCGTCTATGTCAGAGAATGTTGGCAAGGAATCCCTATCAGTGAGCTGTATAGTTATTACTTACATTGAGAGATACCACATCAAAAACATCATTTGTGCCTTAGGATAATATTTAGAGTTTGTATTTGGAATTCAATGTTAATACGTTGAAAATAATAAGAAAGAGATTCAAGACCTCTTTTCAAATTTTCTACTCTTCCTGTGATAACCACCATTATGTTGTAAAGTGTACCTTTTAAATACTGATGTACACGATAGAACATTTTTCTTTCTTATAATCATTTTTATGAAGCCTGTTATTTCATCATATAAAACTATGTTTCATATCTATAAATAATGTAACCATGTCTGAGACAATGGTCATAAATGGCTTTCTAACATACAGCCATCCACAAGCTGGTTACTATATGTGACATAAGAAATAAGACTATAGAAACCCTGAATGGAAAGACCTCATAGGTGTGAAATTAAACTAGAACTATTAAAGAAATCTTCACTCAAGCCCTTTAGATTATCTATTATTTCTCCCCATAATATCCAACCCTCCATCTGAACACCACACTCTAGAATGATGATTAGATCCTACAAGATGGTAGAAATCCAACCAACATGAAGTTAGTGGTGACCTTTACAGCCAGCAGACACTCCTGTTGAACAATGTGAATTGGGAACAATTTTCTAGGAGTAAAATCAGATTGACACTTTGATTTTAATAGATCATGAGGTAAGAAACTAAGTCTGGAATTTAAATTAAGATTTTCGCAAGTAAGAATTCCACTATATATTATATCTCATCCTATCATAACAAAGCCCATGGTAACCCATATGTTATTTAAAATACTTTCTACAGATTGATTAGACAAATGTATAGTTCTGTTTAAAAAAATTAGAATTTGATGATCCATTTTGCTCTATTTTCCCATGTCTATCATTGGTAAGAATGTAAATCTCTTATTTGAATATACTGTCGTTCTATCTTTTTAGCTGTGACATATATGCAAGTTGATGACCTCTGCTATTTTGAATATTAAGCTATAAATAAGAGAAATAAGAAAATGACTTACTTTAGCTGGAAAATATCTGAATTCGGTCACATTCATGTATGAACTATTTTCTGTCAACCTCAGAGACATTTAAAGGAAATTTGTGTTTTCTCTTGGAAGTTATTAGATCTATAGAAATATTGCTAGGTATTGTGTCATCTCAGCACTTCAGCATGGTGATGAAAACAGGTTCCTCTTTTTGCTCCATTTTAAAATCTGCTATCATATTGAAAAGAAGAATGAGGACTTGTGATATTATTGTGTGTAAAATGAAGTCATATAAACTAACTTCACAATTACGTCAATCAGATAAAAATCCTATGTGCTGAAAAACTACCTTAAATTTCTAACCACTAGCTTTTGTCAAAGCAGAATTTTTTTATGCAGACTAAAAAGTTTGTAACTTGATGCTTCCATATATATATATATATATATATATATATATATATATATATATACACACACACATACACACACACACATACATACCCATATACAAGAACACGCCATACTTAGTCTATGTTTGGACATACATCCACTTAGGACTTTCATGTATGACATGTATGTTTTGCATGATATAATCTGTATAATAAGATGAATAGCATAATAAATACCCACAACTATGAATAGATATCACAAATCTAAATGCTTTCTGTTATAAGTTGAATTGTGTCTCCCTCATGAAAATATGTTAAAGCCCTTAATTCTAGTACTTCAGAGCGTGACTTTATTTGGAAATAGGGTTTACAGAGGTAGTTACATTAAAAGGAAGTCATTAGATTTGGCCCCAACCCAATATGTCCTACATACTTTTCAAAAGGAGAAATTTGTGCACAGGGACAGACACACCATGAGGAAAGACAAAGTAAAGCCACACAGGGAAAAGATGGCCATGTGACTGGAGAGATGCCTTTAATGAGCCATGAGACAACAAGGATTGCAGATGTCAGGGGAGGATAAAAGTTATGCTGTCCATGGTTCCTCTAGCTGGATTAAGAATCAAATTTACATGGGGCAGATTAATAGGAGAAAGAAATCAAAGTTTTCTATGTGTCCATGGAAGCCCAACAATGACATCAAGACCTAAAGAAATGGACCAAGACAGACAGTTCTTATGCTTTTTAAACAGAGACACTAAATCTGTGAGGAATAGGATAATAAAAACTTAACTTTGGATGTCAATTAGTAAGGAATTCTAAACAGAATTTGGGCTATGGAAGAAAATGGGTAAAAGTGAAAAGTGTGTATATAGCCTTCTCTGTTTTGAAGTCCCTATCTCTAGTGATAACGGATTCATCTCTTCCATACCTCCTGGTTCAGGGAGGGTAGCTTCACATGGGAGATTTATTTCCTGCTTTCAGGGGTATTGAGGACAGGCTGAGTATTCCTTCTTCACAGATGTCTCTTAGATAACTTTTATTTAAAACAATCAATATGCCAAAGTGATGCACTTAGGGCAACCTGTCCTTTGCTTCTACACAGACAAATAGCAGAACTTAGAAGAAATAAGTAAGGATTCTCCCCTAGAGTCATCAGAGAGAGCACTGCCCTGCCAGCACCTTGATTTCAGACTTGCAGCCTCTAGAACTAGGAGAGAAGAAATTTCTGTTGTTTTAAGCCTCCCAGCTTTTTGACATTTTGGTTCAACAGCCCTAGAAAACTAATATACCTTCCTGTGCATTTAAAAAATAACTGTACTGGCTAATGAAGATACTTACATGAATCAAATTCAGCCCTGGAGACTTTGTTTTGCATCCTTAAGCATAGATGCACTTTAATCAAATTTGTGGTAAACACAAATGTGAAATTGCTAGTTAATATCATAGATGTCAGCATTAAAGATTTAGAATTATCTCAATACTCTGGAAACATGGGTTGAAACCAAGAGCTATCATCTTAATGGGGATAAATGAAGTGTGAAAATGCACAGACTCCAATTGATGTTAAAAATCATGGAGCGCTTGCTAGTCACAAGTATGAGGCAACAAGGACATCAATTGCTTTAAAAATTGACATAATTTTAGAGGACTACATTTAAAATATTTCAATCATGAGAACTATTCTATAATTCCTATCCAGGCTGCATGGAATAATATGTAAAAATCATGTCTAATTAGAAATGTCACAATATAAGTGAGATTATGCAGATTCCAGTTGTCAGGGTAAAGACATCTGTTAAAATAGCAATAAGCCCTGGAATGAATGAACTGACCTGCATTTTATTACAAACCTGGCTGCAAACTGTATGATTTAAAGCAATTCACACATCTTCTTATAGCTTAGAACCATATCTCAAGCAACAGGCTTAAACTCAGTGCTTATTTTCTAAGATCATTTAGAGCTACAAGAGTCATCCTTTTATTTATTCATATAAAAGATATTTATTGAATATACTATGTGCTAAGAATTGTGGTATATTTTAAGACTTTAATAATGAAGAGGGAAGATAGGTTTCATTTAGCAGGGAACTTATTTCAATGTTTGAAAACAGACAATGAATAAGTGGTAAGAAAACTAACATGATTGTAGGTACTGTAATGTTGGGGGGAAAAATATGAGACCATAAAGCATGAACGTGGCATAAGGGATCACAAATTTGTTGAGCTGTATGGAAAGTATTTCATGAGAATAGTTCACGGAATTGTGGATATCATCTTGAAAAGAAAATGTTAATATAAGAAATCATAGTACCTTGAAAATATCTAAACAGATAAAATTTTTCAGAAGGAGATTTGTTTTGTGTGGCCCATAGGTAGAAATAATAGCAGTAAGTGAAAGATAATAGTCATAGTTTTGGATTCTTTAGAAGATCTTTCTGAAAAGTATACAAATAAAATAGGATGGATTTTCTTAATATCATGAGTTCCTTAATGATAACTTGACAGGATATTATAGCAGAATTCCAACATTGACTACAGTACCTTCAATCACTGATATTTAGCATAATTCTTATAACATAAATAATATTGGGCTCATAAATTTGAATAAGATGCTCATCACTCTGGGGGAAAAAAACTGAGAAAAAGTAGCAAACCAATAGAGTTTTAATTTCAGTTTTACAACCTGAGAGAGTAACATAATTACTTCAAATGTTTGTTTTATCTAAGGGTGCTGGTATGCGGGTGCATGTGTGCGTGCACGCGCGCACGCATGCGCACTTCCCTTGAAGTCATGCATAATTGTTCAATCAAATTTTTAATGGGTAGATAATTAAGAAAAAGTGGGAACTGAATCGCAGAAGTGGAGTATCAACTATTTTAGCATGAAGACATTATGAACAGGAGATTTAGGAATGGAATGTGCCCGAAAGATGGACAAGCGAAATGTCGAGTTTATTAGCGTTGTGTTGGAAGCAGGTTCTCTTCTATCTAATTGTTACTCTGGGACTTTTTTTTTTTTTTTTTAAGATTTTATTTATTTATTTGACAGAGAGAGATCACAAGTAGATGGAGAGGCAGGCAGAGGGGGGGCAGGGGAAGCAGGCTCCCTGCTGAGCAGAGAGCCCGATGTGGGACTCGATCCCAGAACCCTGAGACCATGACCTGAGCCGAAGGCAGGGGCTTTAACCCACTGAGCCACCCAGGTGCCCGTTACTCTGGGACTTTAATGTATTCTCCCTGCAGAAATGTCAGACCTGGAGATTTAAGGGTGTGGCAGAGAGACACTGAAGAAAAAAAAAATCCAGTAATACTATATCTGCTACATTATAATTTTAGGCTTACCCAAAATATGAGTTCAATAGGACTCCAAAGACCGATATGACTCCAAAGACTTTGAATATTTGATTCAAAATCTTAAAACAATTCTTTTTCACACTAAATTTTGAAATTATTTTGATTTCACCATATCTTTTTTTTTTAAAGATTTAATTTATTTATTTGACACAGAGAGAGAGAGATTACAAGTAGACAGGCAGGTAAAGAGAGAGGAGGAAGCAGACTCCCTGCTGAGCAGAGAGCCCCATGCGGGGCTTGATTCCAGGACCCTGAGATCATGACCTGAGCTGAAGACAGAGGCTTTAACCCACTGAGCCACCCAAGCGCACCTGATTTCACCATATCTTATTTTTTTTAAACCAAGACTGCTGATTTTCATTCTTGGTTATATGTCTGAATATCTGGGAAGCCATTTCTTATTCTCTCATCAGTTCAGTAACCCATTTATAAATGGATATGATATTTAAATAGAGACAAAGGGCCATGTTAAAATTAATACATTTTTACACGGCACACTAAGATTTTTGCTTACTGCCTCATTTAAGAAAAAAATAATCTCGGCCTAAAAATATCTTAATGATAGAATAGAATTATTCCCAAAAATTTAAGTGTCAGCTCTGTCCCAGTAATTTTTCAGAACTAAGTAGATATCTGAATTTCAACCAGACATTTTATACCAAGGATCTCCATCCAGTACTCTTTGATGAGTCCTAATTCGAAGGAGACAGTGTGGTGTAGCTGATATGAGCTGAAGGGTGTTCTTTCTTGGTTTCTGGAGGATGATGCAGGGGAGAGTTATGAACAATAATTACAGTACAGACTACAAGGCTGCAATTAGGGAGACTGTTAATAACATGGGCATCCTAATAGGGTGAGGATTTTCTTCCTTTCTTTTCATATTTCCCTGGAAAATCTACTTAAATAAAGGAAACAATATTCCACAGTTTTCCAAATGTATTCAATAAAAGGGGAAGAGAGTGATGCCATTAAGTTGGTAACATAGGAGGTTCCTGAATTTCCCTCCTCCCATGGATGCAAAGAATACACAGATACACATGGTGCAATTTCCACAGAGAGAAACCCAGAAGCCAGATTTGAATGGCTCCTACACACTGACACTGAGAAAATGCCCACACTGAAACAAGTAGAAATAAATAAGACATTCTCACCATAAACCCTACCCCAGCACAGTGCCTTACAACTGGGCCTTCCCAACTCCCAGGTTTTCCCTGACAAGCAAAGTGTTTGGACCACACATATAACTCCCCAACTTTTAAGGCTGCTATCTAAGGGACAGGTCCCCAAATCACCCAGCTCTCCTAGCCAGTGAGGATTATATTCATGAGTGTCACAGGAAAATGACAAACACATAAGCAGTTGTTAAAGGGACACACAAGCACTACCTCTGGCTATTGTTTCTAGACTCCGTGCAGAGGGAGCTGACGGAAAAAGCCATCTCTCAGTTTTTCCATGGAAGCGTTTGAGTGCATACCTTACTAGCTATTGTTTGAAGGTTCAGCTTCTAATTAGCCTGAATCTAGTGCTGATTGAGATCCTTCCAGGAACCCAAAGGAGCCAGTTGGCCCCATCTTCCCTCTGTCTTGCTCAACAGTAAGACCGAATCTTCAGGTTCATCCTAGGAAGATCTCACTCATAACATTTAATAATTCAGTAATACAACATTTAGGATTGCCACCCAAATGGCGTCTTCCCCACAATTACCTATCTCTGATGGGCAGTAGGGCATGCATTCCTGAGTCACACAGAACAAAAAAGAAGCAGTTTTTAAATGAGTGCAGAAACACTCTGCAACTACCACCCAGGCTCAGCACAGAGGACAAAGGCAAAAGCTCCCATCTCCCAATTTTTCTTGAAATGAGTTGACTGAATACTTTCCCAGCTGCTGGCAAAAGTTCCAGTTTCTAATCACCCTGCACATGGGACCTGGCTGGGATCTTCCCTGGAGCCTGAATGAGCTGTGGGCATGTCCCCCATTGTCTCGTCCTTACCCTACATACACATTTCTCCAACAGAATAACCAAGTCTTCAGTTTCTCCCTAGAAGAAGCTTGTCCACATATATAGCACTCCAATTTTCACTTTCAGTCAGAGAAACTGGATCCCAGATCACTGAGCTCTGGAAGCTGATGAGGCTCAGCAAGCCACAGTCTCCCAGGATCACCCAAACCAAGAGGTGGTTCTATTATGGAGCACAAAAATTTTTCGCAACTATTTCCTCTGGGTCAGCACAGTGTGAGTGAACGCACACCCAGTTTTAGTTTCTCCTTGAAAAGGAGCTAGATTGCATTATCTCACGTCCACTGCTGCTTGAAAGTCAGGTTTCCAATTTGTCTGCATTGGAGAGCCAAAGGATGAGACAATTATATCTGGAATCTTGACCAAGCAGATGGGCATTTCTTATGGTTTGGGGACAATGATGGGTTTTGGTACACCTCAACTATTAGAAGCTTCTGAGAACAAACAAAGAAACAAAAAAATGGCTTGGACAAATCACCAAGGTTTGAGAGACAATCAAAATCTCAGGCCAGGCTGATTGACAAGATTCAACTCCTACATAAGACCATTTTGTCAAGACTAGGAGAGATAGCTGTTTTATCTACTGCATGGAAACCAACATAGAGAGTCAAAAAGAATAAATAGGGAAATATGTTCCAAACAAAAGAACAATATCAATATTCAGAGACTAACCTAAATGAAATGGAGATAGACAATTTACTCAATAGAGAGTTCAAAATAACAGTCATAAAGATGCTTACTAGGGTCAGGAGAGCAGTACACGTACAAAGTGATAATTTCATCAAATAAATAAAAATATAGGGGTGTCTGGGTGGCTCAGTGGGTTAAAGCCTCTGCCTTTGCCTCAGGTCATGATCCCACAGTCCTGGAATTGAGCCCCGCATCAGGCTTTCTGCGCAGCAGGGAGCCTGCTTCCCCTTCTCTTTCTGCCTGCCTCTCTGTCTACTTGTGACATCTCTCTGTCAAATAAATAAATGAAATCTTTTAAAAAATAAAAATATATTGGAAAGTATCAAACAGAAATCATAGTGCCGAAGAATACAAGAGATAGACGAAAATCTCAGTAGAGAAGTTCAACAGTATAATAGAGGAAAAGCTCAGTAGAGCAGTTCAACAACACGCTAGACCAAACAGAAGAAAGGATCAGTTAAATGGAACACAGGGCAGTATAAGTCATGTTACTCTATTGTTACATGATGGAAGAGTAGAAGTTCAGTTTTGCTTTTCTCCCATTGATAACCAATATGTTTTGATCAACATAAAATAACTGGACATTAAACAACTCTGTAACTATTGTGTCTGTATCTTACTCTTTAATCATCTTCCCATTAGCTCATTTAAACTTCTCTGTTATTGTAAAAGGATACAGGAAACTTCTTTAATAGGATTTTTACCCAAATTCCTTTGTACCCACTCGCTTGTACCCAAGCAAGTTCCCAGTGGTCTTCATGAGCAAGTACAGATTCCTTTCACTGTTCATAGGCTATTTATTTTCTTGCTTCTAACATCCACTACAGGATGTTCTCTTACTACTCTGTAGGTTATGTCCTTCTGTCATTCTGTGAATTATTAGGTATCGTTAGAATTCTTCTCTTTTCTATCTCCATCATTTTGTGTATGGTATTCCAGCCATCTGGAATGTACTACATCTCACCTCCCTACCTGCTCTAACATATTAGCATGTACATAAGAACATGCACACACACACACACACACACATACACTTACCTGACTTAGGCTAGATTTTCCCAGAGGCAGACTTTGCCAAAAAGATTTGAGTACAAGTAGTTCATTATCACAATGCTTATGATATTGTAAAGGCTGTATCTCATGTATATATGAACAAAAGCATGATACTTTATGATAAATAATAACTTACTAATATTTGTTTAGTATACTAACATTACTGAAGTGTTTTTATATCCACTGCATTAATCAAGGCAGTAGAGTCATTATCCACCTTTTTTTTTTTTCCTCAGGCACCTCTATGACAACTTTATTTTATTTTATTTTATTTTATTTTTTATTTTTTATAAACATATATTTTTATCCCCAGGGGTAGAGGTCTGTGAATCACCAGGTTTACACACTTCACAGCACTCACCAAAGCACATACCCTCCCCAATGTCCATAATCCCACCCCCTTCTCCCAACCTCCCTCCCCCCAGCAACCCTCAGTTTGTTTTGTGAGATTAAGAGTCACTTATGGTTTGTCTCCCTCCCAATTCCATCTTGTTTCATTGATTCTTCTTCTACCCACTTAAGCCCCCATGTTGCATCACCACTTCCTCATATCAGGGAGATCATATGATAGTTGTCTTTCTCTGCTTGACTTATTTCGCTAAGCATGATACGCTCTAGATCCATCCATGTTGTCGCAAATGGCAAGATTTCATTTCTTTTGATGGCTGCATAGTATTCCATTGTGTATATATACCACATCTTCTTTATCCATTCATCTGTTGATGGACATCTAGGTTCTTTCCATTCTAGGTTCTTTGGCTATTGTGGACATTGCTGCTATAAACATTCGGGTGCACGTGCCCCTTTGGATCACTACGTTTGTATCTTTAGGGTAAATACCCAGTAGTGCTATTGCTGGGTGGAGGTTCCTCAAAATGTTGAAAATAGAACTGCCCTATGACCCAGCATTATCCACCTTTTAACTAAAACAAAATTTTTAACAAACCACAAAGAGAAATGTGTAGATTTAGTATTTTGGAAATTTCTGGCTCTGTAGTTCTGTTCAAGAAAGCTTCAGTTGCTAGGCAAGCTTCTAGAAGAAGAGCATATTTAACATTAGTCTTTGTACTCTCGAGGCTTAGTTTTACAAAACCAGCTGGCTTCCCTCTCCATATAGGCCCATGTTGTCTAATTGAGAAAATCATCTCCACAAGACCCTGGAGTGCCTACTCTCAATTTCTATTTTAACAACTGATATTATATATTTCAACCCAGTGGTCAAGTTTCAGTGTTCTCAAAATTTTGTTCTATGGCATTCTCACTTTGCATTGTGACCTCTGCTCATCATGTGGAGTTAAGTCCCAAGTGATAGACTGTAATGACAGAAAGGGATTTGGAGGACTAATCAGTTCAAATTTCTTGTTTCACAGTTGAAGCTGAGAAAGGATAAGTTTGCCCAAGTTCACCAGCAGAGGAAGGGTGATATTTAAAATATTTAACGACTTGTACAGCTGGGTACCAACCAGTTAAAATGGAGCATCAATAAATCAGAATGAACACTGGTCACTGAGCACAGCTATGCTAGTGCATGGAGAGTAAATACAGACCTTTCAGCAGAGACTATCATATATATCCCAAAAGCTCATGATGCTGCTGATAATGCACCACCATGGCCTCTTCTCTGCCTGCCCCTTTTCTGCATATTTATAAATAGAACTGGTGTCTTTAATGCAAAACTTTCACTACTTTATACTTCATTTATTCTAGAATAATCTAAGAGCAGGAACCACTTGTACAGAAGTTTATGTATACAGGTGGGAAGTTATGTAGGAAAGAATAGGGAAAGGTATTTGTTTTCCAGAGTGGTATCTTTCTGGCTCATTTCCAAATCAAACAGAATGTTCCAAACAAAATCTAATAAGTATTTAAAGTAAAATAAAATTTTTAAAGATTTCTTATTTATTTATTTTACAGAGAGAGATCACAAGTAGGCAGAGAGGCAGGCAGAGAGAGAGGGGGAAGCAGGTTCCCTGCTGAGCAGAGAGCCTGATGAGGGGCTTGATCCCAGGACCCTGAAATCATGACCCAAGCCAAAGGCAGAGGCTTGAACCACTGAACCACCCAGGCACCCCTAAAGTAAAATTTTAAAAAAGAAAGTAAGAATAAGAAAACAGTGGTTCTAAGACAAAGAAAAGTAAGTTACCAGCACATGATGGCTCAAGTAAAATCAAACTAGTACCGTAATGGTCTGAATACTCAAATTTAAAAAAAAAAAAAAAAGTGAAATAATCAATAACAGTAAAAAAGGATGTTTTATATTAGTAATGGAAATTAGATATTATTTCTGAAATTCTTTGCTTTACTTGTTTGAAATCCCTCTAAACATTTCTGATAAATGAGCTTCATTATGATCTTAATCTTGGTATATAGATACATTACTCTAAACATCTTCCAACACTTTAAAAAAGGTTTAAGAGGAAAAAATTGTATATCACAGCCTATTTTTGTATTAATTCTATGAGGGTTTAACTTGGAACTGAATGTGTAATTTTTTTATTTTAATGCACTAATATTATTTTTTGAGGAGATCATTTTTGAAGCTCTCATTGCAACATTAATTTTCATAGAGTTCTATATTATCACATTTGTTAGCAAGAAATTCAGCCCAACGTAGCTTGGAAATAATGATTACTTTCTGAGTGGAAATAAGGGCCATTATATTTGATATAGTTCCTTTTCAATAGTGATTCTTTATCTTAGCAACCCTAATTATAGACCATGAATGTTGGTGCCCTGTTTTCTCTAAGAAAATCATATGGAATTTTTAAACTTTGATATTAAATATAATTCAATTCCCATTTTTAGGGTAATATAGATCCATCTGTTGATTATATTAAAAGTAATTAATTTTAAGTTTGTGTATAAATTTGGACACATTTATACATGTATATTGTGTAAACTGCATTTTTTGATAAATAAAAGTGAAATAATTAGCTAGGAGGATACTAAAATATTTAATGCATCATAAGGAGAGTGTTTTGAATTGGTAGACATAATTTCTCTCTATCTCCTTTAATTAGTTGATAGGTTCTTTGAGGTCAGAGTTCTGAAATATTTGTGCCATCACTTAGTTTCTCCTGCACCTGGCACAATAGCTTGCTTATTAATGTATTTTCAATAATAGTATCATGATTGAAATTATTGAACTTGCTTAGCAAACAGGACACTTCTGTGAAAATTAGAGATGGCAAATGTTAAATTCTCACACAGCAATGTGATTTACAGTAGAGACTTATTATTAATAGTAGTGAGATGCATTCTCTATAACAGAATCTTGTTACTATTGTGATAGAGAACCATCTTTGAAATAGCGTTTTACAAACACTTATTCTTCTAACAGTAGACATAGTTTATGAATTTTGTACAAAATTCAAACATTTTCAGAAGAAGAAGGTGTATCATTGAAAGATTGTTAGTGTATTTATGTAACCATTTAGAACAATAACAAATAGGAGGGTAGCATTCATATTTTTAATTCATGCCAGGGTGCCTGGAAATGCTTTTTATTTAATAATGTACATAAGTTAGTAAAAGATAGTATGTATAAATATGCTCATTTGGAAATTATACTTAGGTAGCACTTAAATTTCAACATAGTCAAACAGTTTAGCTTTGCAAAAACACATTATGATTCTAAGACGTTGCAAGAAGAATCTCCTACTCTTCCCTTTCCAATTATTCTCTTGTAAAGGCTGAGACAGAAGATAAAAAAAGTTTCAAAAAAAAAAAATCAGCCTATAACTTGCCTTTTACCTTGTATGTCCATATCAATTTTTATCACAAAATTTATATTTTTTATACTCCAGGCATTTCTTTTTTTAATCAGTAAAATAAAAAACAATAATGAAGAGTGGAAACATGAAAATAAACTTGAGACTTAGAAAAAAATTCCTTTAATGAGTTATACATAAGCGTGACTTATAAGATGGGTCAGTTCTAGGTTTAACAAAGGTCTGTTAGCCTTTGTGGATGATTGACATGTTTTCTGCACCTTTCAAATGTTGAACAGCCCTTGCAATTTAATATTTAAATTCAAAACACTCTTTAGAGTTGGTGGGGAAAGTAAGAGACAAGTAGAAGCTAAGTGTAGAATTGGATAAAGCATAATTACAAACTAGGTAAGGTGAATTTCTGCAAATAAACTTAATAGTTAAGGGAAGTGATGTGACACAAAAAAATAAAGGTTTCTAGGAAAAAAAACAAAAAATTAGAATCAGTAGCTCATAGACAAATGGATGACTACTAGTTAACTGACTAAACTTTCTGAAGTTTCCTCAGTAAATTAACTTTCAAAAATATTATATTAAATAAATTAATTTTTTTAGAATATATGTATATACACTCATAGATATGCACACACAGATATTCATATATATATAGATAGATAAATGCACACACAACATATGTAATGTGTGCACTTTGATCCAAGGTATCCATTTAGAAGCTAGTTTCTTAGCCTTCAGCTGTGCCCTAAATTTCGTCTTTTGGGCAAGTTACATAGTTGAGCATGAAAGACGGGGCTTTATAATAGGGATCCTGACAGAACTTTAATTATCCTGGTGTTATTTGAGTGCTACTATACTTAATTCTCTCATATACTGATAACAAAAGCAACAGTGACTTGTAACCTGCAGCTAACACATTTTTATTAACTCTTTCTACAATTTTGATATTTTATTATAGATTTTGGCATGTTATTTTGCCTGACTCCCTTTCTGTACTCAATCTTGATTTACTTCAATATATTGAGAAAGGATATTTACTATTTACTTTGTAAATATAAATAAACACTACATTTTTAGGTAACTCAGTGTATTGTTTTGACTCAGTGAGTGATAGCTTTACATAAGATCCTCCAATCAATCCAACTGGTTGTGTTTATGCCCTATGATTACAACCTGGAGCTTATAAAATAACCAGTTATCTCAAGACACTTCCCCATAATACCATTTCTAAAATCTTTAATAGTGAATTCTTAAACTAACCAAAGTATTAACTAAATACCAAATATTGACTAGAATTTTTTTCTAATATTATTATTATTTTTAAAGATTTTATTTATTTATTTGACAGAGAGAAAGATCACAAGTAGGCAGAGAAGCAGGCAGAGAAAGAGGGGGAAGCAGGCTCCCTGCTGAGCAGAGAGCCCGATGTGAAGCTCGATCCCAGGACCCTGAGATCATGACCTGAGCTGAAGGCAGCAGTTTAACCCACTGAGCCACCCAGGCACCCCTGACTAGAATTTTATAAAAAATTTCTTTCAGATTAGCTCCAACCTTACAGTTTAAAGGGGGACACGCCATGTTTGTACCACAATCTCTACTACACACTGTACTCAGCTTTATGTGGAAAAGGTCATGTCTTAATTTAATATTTGGAAGCTTAGTACAGATAGGATTTGTTAAAGGGAATAGAAAAAAATTCATGTAAACTTATGCATTGCTTTGGGGGGACAGGGTTTAATGGGACTGTACATTTGCTTTGTTTTGGAATTATGTATATGAAGGTGTTCAGTTAATTCCTTCCTTTCTCTCCATCCATGTATTGTTAACTCATTAATCCTCCACAACTCTGAACATACCTTTTCATCATTCAGTCATATTTCTGCTACTTTCAGGGTTGTGTCGGATTTCCAAGCATGAGTTGAATGTGTAGAGTTTATGACTTGGTCCTTCATCCTTTCTCATCCCATTTCCAACTGTTGTCACCTCCAAACTCATGCAAAAGTCAAGATCGCGTTTGAATTTCTTTCCCATGATGACTGTGTTTTTATTCACTTAAAAAAAAAAATTTTTTTTTAATTTACTTGGTGAGGAAAAATACTGAGTCAGTAACGCACTTAAAAACATCCAACACAGTAAAGCTCAACTGCCACCTCCACTAAGACACCTTACTTACCCCATGAGACAGTAGGATTTCTCTTGGTTTGTTACCTGTCTCAAGAGATGACTTGAAGAATTTGAAATGCAGGGACTTGAATTGTGCCTCTGTCAGGGACCAGCTGTGGAACACTGAGTTTGTTTGTTTGTTTGTTTGTTTTTGTTTTTGTTTTTGTTTTTACTCTCTGTATCTCAATTTCCTCCTCATAAAACTGGGTTGTGACGATATTACGGGTCTGTAACCTCTCGTTCTATTTTGAAATCCAAAACTCCCCAGAAAGTAAAAGCTTCTTCTATTAACTCAGACAGCTACAAATTCAACCGATCCAAGTTGTTTCCGAAGCTAAAGCTGACTTGAATTAACCTTACGATCTTCATAATACTTAGTGTGAATATTCACATTTTACTCCAGAAGTATTTTATTCCAAGTTGCTCTCAGATCCTCCTGGGCATGTTAAAAATACTTTTCTGTATCCTCAATAGCGGTGTGTAAACAGAATGTTTAGAAACCAATGAACTGCTGTCTTAACAATTAGATGGTGATGGTCCCAGTCCAGTCTAATTGTCCACCCCTTCATGACTTGCATTTTTTAGAACTTGTACATTAAATTTAAAATGAATGCCTAGATTAGATAGTCACTACCTTTGTAAATGTGTCTTAATAACAAACTTGATGAAGAGCAAATCTAATACAGCTTTAAGGGAATTTAACCTGAAGTTCTATTTATTTAAGGACAAATACAGCATATAGGAAATCCTGTTCTTTATCAAAAAGGATTTTCAACTAGGAAGGGAAAAAATGAGAGAAGTAGGTACATTTGAACAAACATGAAGAAGATCCAAGTTAAGGTTAGGTTTAAAAAAAAAAAATCTCTCTCTAGGGTGCCTAGGTTGCTCAGTGGGTAAAAGCCTCTGCCTTTGGCTCAGGTCATGATGTTAGGGTGCAGGACCCTCTGCCTACTTGTGATCTCTGTCTGTCAAATGAATAAATAAAATCTTTAAAAAAAAAAACTCTCTCTAAAATGTGCACCATGAATTTCACTACAATTCTGATTAAACATACCTCTTTTAACTCTCCTTCATATTCTTTGATCTCATATTAGAAGCTTTCCTCCAAAACAAACAAACAAACAAAAAACCCACTTTCCTTTTCTTGGATTTTTTAGTTTGCTTGTTTTAATTTTGTTATTATAAGTCAGATGAAATTTATGCTGAGCCCATCCAAGTTGCCACACCTCAGTCAACTCATAAGTGGGCCATAGGGGAAATCAAAAATGGGTCACAATTATTCCAGAATATATACACAGCATATGGCATTTTATAAGTTTGGGGACTGTGGGCCAAGTGTATATTCAGCCTTTTCATCCAGAATTGAGGATTTAGCTTTGTAATTAAAGAACCAAAGAATTCTAAATGTAGAGGTAGACGAAGGGGGAAAAGTAGAAAAGAAGAACCCATGTTCCCTCTAAGCATTCACAGTTGAAAGTGCCCAGCACCATAGGTAAATTTCCATATTCTTAGTAGAGAAAAAAAAACATAGCAGATACATTAGCCAGCTTAGATTTCCCTAACAAAACACAACAGACTGGGTAGCTTAAACAACAAAAATTTGTTTTCTCTCAGTTCTGGAGTCTAAGATCAAGGTGCCATCAGGGTTGGTTTCTGGTGAACTCTTCCTGGCTTGTAGACAGCCAAATTCTCATCCTCAAAGAGCTTCTACTATGGTGAGCAGAGAGGGATTCCTGGTGTCTATTCCTCTTCTTACAAGAACACTAGTCTTTTTGAATTAAGGTCCCATCTTCAAGACCTCACTTCACCTTTATTACCTCCTTAGTGCCCCAATTTCCAAAACAGTCACATTGGGAGTTGGGGCTTCAACATATCAATCTGTGGTTTGGGAGGGACACAATTCAGTCCATAATCCAGAAAAAGATACCTGGTAGGACACTGTGGATTTCTTGCAGACTCTCATATTTTTCCTCTTTCATCAAGAACCCTGATTTCACAGCGTATCCCTCCCTTCTTCATCTGGCACCTATGCCCCAATAAAAGCTGATCACATCTCAAATTTCAGGATTTGACCAGTATGACTTTAGGTAGAACAGCAACATAATTTATTATCCAAAATAAGACATTTTTAAGAATGAAAGGGGACTGCTATTTAATTATGAAAGAAAACAGGTAACATTTTGGGGGAAACTGCGATGTAAGGTCACAGTTGGGCATGTTTGGTTCAAGAATGAGCTCATGGTTCAGTTTGTGGCAGTGTGTTGTGAAGGTATTTTCTGGGGGTTTTAAGGAAGTCCTACTTTGGACAGGATCTTCCCACACCCCATGTAGAACTTTTAAAAGCTGTTATTTTGTTGTTGTTGTTGTTCCACCTAAAAATAAAGTAGCCTCATGAAGAGAATCTTAGAGGAGTAGAACTAGAGCCACTATAGGACTGAATGTGTTCATCCTCAAAACCCAAATTATCCCAACACATACAGCTGCACTTCTTGGAATAGGAAATTTTTCTTATAATTTAAGTTAGAGAAGACTCTTCTGTCATAGCAAGGAGCATTGCAAATGGTTTGGATTTGCATTGAACCCCACTAGCTCCATTTCTTTCTTTCTTTTTTTCTTCTTTTCTTGCCACGATTATCATTCTTTATTGGCTTAGTTCAGGTAATACCATTATGGTTCCAGTCTCCTTGAGGGTCCTTGGGCTTTAAATCTTGTTCTGCCAAACACATTCATAAGCCCTTCTTCAAACTCTGGCTTTCTAGGACACTGGATGTTTTTAGCTAAAACTAATTAAAATGTTTGAACACAAAACACAGACACTTGGGGGTTTAAGGATGTAGAAAAATAAATCACTATAAAAGTAACAGAGTACCACTAATTAGTGGCTACATTTGAGTAAACAAGTAGCTTTTAACAGAATATTTGCAAAGCGGTGTTTGTAAGTTATTTAGAGTTAAGTGGGATATTTTTAACCTGACTTCAATTTCACAGATACGTCTATTTCTATGTCTGCATCTATGATGGTCTCTCTCTCAATCTCCCAGAATCTATCTTTTTGTCTCTCTCTCTCTCATTCTTTGTCTAATATAATCATATTATATTTACAATTATTATGTATCATTTAATTGCATAATTATTAATGCATTGATATTTAATTATTAGTTAATATTAATATTATAAACATTAATTATATATAATAGCATTACATTGAGGATTTGCAGAAGAGATAAACTGATGTAGAGAATACACTATTTCTCTATGTATTAGATATAGGTATTACATATATATTTTTATATATTACATGTAACATATTAGAAATAGGGGCGCCTGGGTGGCTCAGTGTGTTAAAGCCTCTGCCTTTGGCTCAGGTCATGATCTCAGGGTCCTGGGATCGAGCCCCGCATCGGGCTCTCTGCTCAGCAGGAAGCCTGCTTTCTCCTCTCTCTCTGCCTGCCTCTCTGCCTACTTGTGATCTCTGTCTGTCAAATAAATGATAAAATCTAAAAACAAAACAAAACAAACATATTAGAAATAGTGTATCCAATTGTATAATATATTAGAAACAGTATATCCTCTATACCAGTTTATCTTTTCTACAAATCCTGATTATAATACTAATACTAACTGTCCAAACATAATAGGAAGTATAACAAGTTCATTCTGGATAATACGTTTAACATCGTAACTGGTAACTCTGAAAAGGCAAGTAACCATGGCCAGTCTCTAAGACTTGAGTCACACAAGACAACAGAAGTACAGTTAGAAACAGTGTTTTAGACTGACTGTAACATAATCAGATAATAACATTCTGAATTTGATTTGGAGTAATATTTTTTAATGTCTTCCAAGTAATTCTAAGTGGGAACAAACTACAGGCTAAAAAAGTGCAACAAAACAAAACCTACACATATAAAAATCAGAGACTTTTAAAACTGCCAGACATTACAGTGAGATATAATGACATTCCTTCCAGCATGCATTCTCCATTTCTTCCTTTTAATCAATGAAACTCCCATCCAGAGTTTAAACTGGGCACTTCACAACTTTCCTTGATGTTAAGAATGGTCACATAAATGAGTTCAGGCCAACTGGGAGTGGACCGAAATGGTCATTTCCCTTCCAGGCCTTGGCATTGAAGTGTCATGTATGAGCATGATATTGTGACTTATAATAAGAAATATATATTTGGTCTTCATTCCAGTCCCCAGCACCAGCTTAAAAAACTCTTGGAATTTCCTAAGTGAGAAAAGGGGCAAAGTTGTCCTTTATTATGTTAATAATATTAACATTAGAAACAGATTCCACCCAAGTTTGTGGGTTGGTTGTCCAGAGCCCAAACATATGATTAGAGGGTTAGAAATTTCAGTCCCTCCCTAGACCTCCAGGGAAGGAGATGGAAGTTGAATCAACCAATGATTTATTCAATCATGCTCTTGTAAGGAAGTATCTATAAAGCCCCAAAGTGTGACATTTGGAGACTGGTAAAGATGTAGAGGTGTTGGGAGAGTGGCATACTTGGAGAGGACATGAAACTCTGTACCCTTTCCCCAGACATTGTTCTATGTATCTCTTCTATCTGGCTGTTCCTGAGCTATATCCTTTAAAATAATCTGGTAATCTAGTAAGAAAAATGTTCCCCTGAGTTCTTTGAGCCACTCTAGCAAATTAAGCAAACCTAAGGATGGGGCCATGCACAACTGAAATCTGTAGCCAGTTGGTCAGAAACACAGGCGGCAGTCTGGACTTATGATTGTTGTCTGAGAGTGTGTGGGGACATCTTGTAGGACTGAGCCCCTGCTTTGGATTCTGATGATATCTCCAAGAAGATAGAATCAGAATTGAGTTGAATTGTAAGACACCCACCCAGTGTCTGAGAATTGCTTGGTAGTTTGGGAAGAAAAAACCCACACATTGGAAATGGACACAGAATATTAATGACGTAACCCATTCTCTCTTTTATTTCCTTACTGTGGGCTGGCACAAGAAGATGAAAGACTCATTCTTACTGATGCAGAAGAAGATCATGGCCTACATGATGGAGAGCAACAAGCTGAACTCTTTTTTTTTTTATTTTTTATATTTTTATAAACATATAATATATTATTAGCCCCAGGGGTACAGGTCTGTGAATTGCCAGGTTTACACACTTCACAGCACTCACTATATCACATACCCTCCCCAGTGTTCATAGCCCCACCTACCCCCTTCCCCTCAGTCACCTTCAGTTTGTTTTGTGACAGTATGAGTCTCTTATGGTTTGTCTCCCTCCCGATCCCATCTTGTTTCATTTATTCTTTTCCTACCCACCAAACCCCTACATTGCATCTCCACTTCCTCATACCAGGGAGAGCATATGATAGTTGTCTTTCTCTGACTGATTTATTTCGCTAAGCATAATACCATCTAGTTCCATCCATGTTATCGCAAATGGCAAGATTTCATTTCTTTTTTTTTTTTTAAGATTTTATTTATTTAATTTACAGAGATCACAAGTAGGCAGAGAGGCAGGCAGAGAGAGAGGAGGGCGAGCAGGCTCCCTGCTGAGCAGAGATTCCCAATGTGGGGCTCAATCCTAGGACCCTGGGATCATGACCTGAACCAAAGGCAGAGGCTTTAACCCACTGAGCCACCGAGGTGCCCCAAGATTTCTTTTCTTTTGATGGCTGCATAGTATTCCATTGTATATATATATCACATCTTCTTTATCCATTCATCTGTGGATGGACATCTAGGTTCTTTCCATAGTTTGGCTATTGTGGACATTGCTGCTATAAACATTCAGGTGCACATGCCCCTTTGGAGCACTACATTTATATCTTTAGGGTAAATACTCAGTAGTGCAATTGCTGGGTCAAAAGGTAGCTCTATTTTCAACTTTTTAAGGAACCTCCATGCTGTTTTCCAGAGAACAAGATGAACTCTTGCTTAACTTCGTGGAGCAATGCTGAAATACCAACCATTTTTTGTAAGCAATTAGATTTTTTCTGACATCAATTTAGCCTTTATCTTCCATATATACTCAGTAAAATCCACTGCCATTTAAATACTTGCATGTGGTAAACAAATCATACCTTTATCCTTATCTTTAATTTGTGTGTCTAATATAAGATCAAATCCAGTCTCTTTTTTTAATTTAATTTAATTTAATTTTTTCCAGTGTTCCAAAATTCAATGTTTATGCACCTCAGCCAGTGCTCCATGCAATACGTGCCTTCCATAATACCCATAACCAGACTCACCCAACCCCCCCACCCCCTCCAAAACCTTAGTTTTTTCTTAGAGTCCACAGTCTCTCATGGTTTGTCTCCCCCTCCAATTTCTCCCAACTCACTTCTCCTCCCCTTCTCCCAATGTCCTCCATATTCCTTATGCTCCACAAGTAAGTGAAACAATATGATAATTGACTCTCTGTGCTTGACTTATTTCACTTAGCATAATCTCCTCCAGTCCCGTCTATGTTGATACAAAAGTTGGGTATTCATCCTTTCTGATGGAGGCATAATACTCCATAGTGTATATGGACCACATCTTCCTTACCCATTCATCTGTTGAAGGGCATCTTGCTTCTTTCCACAGTTTGGTGACTGTGGTCATTGCTGCTATGAACATTGGTGTACATATGACCCTTCTTTTCACTACATCTGTATCTTTGGGATAAATACCCAGTAGTGCAATTGCTGTCATAGGGTAGCTCTATTTTAAATTTCTTAAGGAGTCTTCACACTGTTTTCCAAAGTGGCTGCACCAACTTGCCTTCCCACCAACAGTGTAAGAGGGTTCTCCTTTCTCCACATCCTCTCCAACAATTGTTTACTGTCTTGTTGATTTTGGCCATTCTAAATGGTTTAAGGTAGTATCTCAATGTGGTTTTGATTTGAATCTCCCTGATAGCTAGTGATGAAGAACATTTTTTCATGTGTCTGTTAGCCATTTGTATGTCTTCTTTGGAGAAGTGGTTGTTCCTTCTGCCCATTTTTTAATGTGATTATCTGCTTTGTGTGTGTTGAGTTTGAGGGGTTCTTTATAGACCTTGGATACCAGCCCTTTGTAGTGCCATTCGTGAATATCTTCTCCCATTCAGTGGGTTGCCTCTTTGTTTTGTTGGCTGTTTCCTTTGCTGTGCAGAAACTTTTGATCTTGATGAAGTCCCAAAAGTTCATTTCCACTATTGTTTCCTTTGTCTTTGGGGACATGTCTTGAAAGAAGTTGCTGTGGCCTATTTCGAAGAGATTACTGCTTATGTTCTTCTCTAGGATTTTGATAGATTTCTGCCTCACGTTGAGGTCTTTTATCCATTTCAAGCTTATCTTTGTGTATGGTGTAAGAAAATGGTCAAGTTTCATTCTTTTATATGTAGCTGTCCAATTTTCCCAGCACTATTTACTGAAGAGACTGCCTTTTTTCTACTGGATATTCTTTCCTGCTTTGTCAAAGATTATTTGACTATAGAGTTGAGGGTCCATATCTGGGCTCTCTACTCTGTTCCACTGGTCTAGGTGTCTGTTTTTGTGTTAGTACCATGTTGTCTTGGTGATCACAGCTTTGTGGTAAAGCTTGAAATGAGGCAACATGATGTCCCCAGTTTTTTCTTTTTTGACATTTCCTTAGCAATTCAGGGTCTCTTCTATTTCCATAAAAATTTTAGGATTATTTGTTCCTGCTCTTTGAAAATCAAATTCAGTCTTTTCTAAACATATTAATCCAAACATGAAGCCCATGGACACACACACACACACAAACACACACACTTAAACTTACACACACATTCAAATAATAGAACAAAGAAATCTTAACCATTTTCTTTCATATAAGCACATCTTACTTCATTGAATATGTTTAATGAGGATTTCCTTCTCAGCACCTACCAATAAGTCAATGTTAGCTTCCACAATCACTAGGCACAGGATACTCACAGAGATCTCCTTTACCGTGGGGCTTAAGAAGATCTGATTTATACATTTATTTTCAGGATCAGCTTTCCAACATCCAAATTGTAATGAAGTTTTGAAAAGCATTTAACCTTCATGAGGCATCTGAAAATAAGTTCTTATGAAAATGAAGAGCTTGGCACCCTCCAGAGGTCCTAGATCAATCCTCATATTCATTCTCTTCATTTTCATATTCACATGAAATTCCTGGTAATAGTAGTGTAGGCAACAAAATCTTCAATTACTGCTGGACAACAGTGATGTATGCATGCTGAAACTTGATCAAGCTGCACTTAATAAAAACTTGAATCTCAATATCTATTTGAGTTTTAAAATGCATTAGATTGCAAAGGGAAATTTTTTCTGTTTCATTAATTTTATAGTGAATGGCAATTTCCCACACATCTCATCCTACTGAATAAATTTGTTCATTAACACAAAACAATAATTCATACAATACTTCATCTAGGTGAGTACTCAATTTTTATGTGCAGTCATGGTGCATTTAAAAAATTTATTTAACATTTTAGAAATGAATTTTAACCATAGCTTTGATTTCTTATGTCACGTGGACTCCTTTCAAAGAACAAGAATATGCTAGATACTCTGATTTAAACAAGAACAACAACAAAAAAAAAAAAACAAGAAATATCCAGTTTGGAAGAAATAAACTCATATAATTTTATATAAACACAGAAACATATGTATGCATATGCATGTAAATATATGTAACTATATATGCAGATATGTATATGTGGGTGCATATATATAGTAAATATGTATTGCTTATACAATTGATAATGTGCAAATAGACGTCTGTCTATATATACAACTGTATATTATTAAAGGCATTGCAAAGCAACAACATTCATGGCAGAAATAAATGTCACCAATTTTAAAATTACAAGTATCTTCGGGGTGCCTGGGTGGCTCCGTGGGTTAAGCCTCCGCCTTTGGCTAAGGTCGTGATCTCAGGGTCCTGGGATGGAGCCCCACATCAGGTTCTCTGCACAGCAGGGAGCCTGCTTCCCCCTCTCTCTCTGCCTGATTCTCTGCCTACTTGTGATCTCTCTCTTTCTCCATTGAATAAATAGATAAAATCTTAAAAAAATTATAAGTATCTTCAAAATGTCAATTATTATGTCAGGCTGATGATTCTGATATAAAGTAGTCTTCATCTTCAAGGAATTTTTCATTTTAGAAGGCTTTTGATTTTAATTCACACAAAAAAAGTTGTACTTCAGTGTGATAACTGTTATCATACCTATAAAAACTGGGTATTATGCAATTTCTGGTAAGAGGCATTTAACCAGGTCTGATATGGGAAGAGACTGGAAGAGGTAAGATTTTTAAAGTGGATAATTTTGAGATTATCTTGAACTTTAAACAGGAGATAGAGAAATGCACACAGGCTTAGGCTATTTCAACATAGAACAGAAATGCCTGTGCAAAGAGAAAGTGTAGGTGAACTGAATTTGTTGCCTCACACTGTGTCTCTTTGGAATGCGGATTATTTGGGGTCAAGCATTTTATTTATTTTTTTAATTTTTATATATTTATTTTTATTTATTTATTTTTTCTTACCATAGCACATACCCTCCCCAATGTCCCTCATCTAGCCATGCAATCCCTCCCACCATCACCCCTCCAGCAACCTTCAGTTTTTTTTCCTGAGATTAAGAATCTCTTATGGTTTGTCTCCCTGTCTGGTTTCATCTTGTTTCATTTTTCCCTCCCTTCCCCTATGATCCTCTGTCTTATTTCTCAAATTCCTCATATCAGTGAGATCATATGGTAATTGGGGCCAGTCATCTTTAAAAAATAGAAGTCTCAATACTACATCAAAAACAAATGAGGAGCACCTGGGTGGCTCAGTGGGTTAAAGCCTCTGCCTCTGGGTTGGGCCCTGGTCTCAGGGTTCTGGGATTGAGCCCTGCATATGGCTCTCTGCTCAGTGGGGAGCCTGCTTCCTCCTCTCTCCCTGCCTGCCTCTCTGACTGCTTGTGGTCTCTGTCAATCAAAGGGATAAATAAAATCTTAAAAAAAGGGGAGGAGTCAAGATGGTGGAGAAGTAGCAGGCTGAGACTACTTCAGCTAGCCGGAGATCAGCTAGATAGCTTATCTAAAGATTGCAAACACCTGAAAATCCATCGGCAGATCGAAGAGAAGAAGAACAGCAATTTTGGAAACAGAAAAACAACCACTTTCTGAAAGGTAGGACCGGCGGAGAAGTGAATCCAAAGCGACGGGAAGATAGACCCCGGGGGGAGAAGCCAACTCCCGGCAAGCGGCGGAGCAACTGCGCACAAAATCAGGACTTTTAAAAGTCTGTTCCGCTGAGGGACATCGCTCCAGAGGCTAAACTGGGGCGAAGCCCACGCGGGGTCAGCGTGGCCTCAGGTCCCGCAGGGTCACAGAAGGATCGGGGGTGTCTGAGTGTCGCAGAGCTTGCGGGTATTGGAACGGGAAATCCGGCTACAGAGACAGAGCCGACAGTAAGCTCACAGCTCGGGGTTACCTTGAACTGGTCGCAGGCTCGGTGAGCTCGGAGCGCGGCCGGAGGTCAGGCAGACGGGAGTTACTGGGCGCTATTCTCTGAGGGCGCACTGAGGAGTGGGGCCCTGGGCTCTCGGCTCCTCCGGCCGGAGACCAGGAGGCCGCCATTTGTATTCCCGTCCTCCGGATCTCTACGGAAAGCACTCAGGGAACAAAAGCTCCTGAAAGCAAACCCGAGCGGATTACTCACCCCGGCCCCTGATAAGGGCGGTGCAATTCCACCTGGGGCAAAGACACTTGAGAATCACTACACCAGGCCCCTCCCCAGAAGATCAACAAGAAACCCAGCCGAGACCAAGTTCACCTACCAAGGAGTGCGGTTTCAATACCAAGGAGAGCAGCAGAATTCCAGAGGAGGAGAAAGCAAAGCACGGAACTCATGGCTTTTTCCCTATGATTTTTTTTAGTCTTGCAGTTAATTTAATTTTTTTCTTTTTCATTTTTTGTTTTTTTTCTCGCCTTCTGGTTAAATTTTTTTTAACTTTTACCTTTTTCTTTTTTAACGTTTTTTAACTAGTTTATTTAATATATATATTTTTTCTTTTTTATATTTTTCTTATTTGTTTTCTTTTTTTTTAATTCTTTTCTTTTCTTTTTTTTTTTTTCTTTCTTCCTTTTTGAACCTCTTTTTATCCCCTTTCTCCCCCGTCACGATTTGGGATCTCTTCTAATTTGGTTAAAACATATTTTCCTGGGGTTGTTGCCACCCTTTTAGTATTTTACTTGCTCCTTCATATACTCTTATCTGGACAAAATGACAAGACGGAAGAATTCAACACAAAAAAAAAAAAGAACAAGAGGCAGTACCGAAGGCTAGGGACCTAATCAATACAGACATTGGTAATATGTCAGATCTAGAGTTCAGAATGACAATTCTCAAGGTTCTAGCCGGGCTCGAAAAAGGCATGAAAGATATTAGAGAAACCCTCTCGAGAGATATAAAAGCCCTTTCTGGAGAAATAAAAGAACTAAAATCTAACCAAGTTGAAATCAAAAAAGCTATTAATGAGGTGCAATCAAAAATGGAGGCTCTCACTGCTAGGATAAATGAGGCAGAAGAAAGAATTAGTGATATAGAAGACCAAATGACAGAGAATCAAGAAGCTGAGCAAAAGAGGGACAAACAGCTACTGGACCACGAGGGGAGAATTCGAGAGATAAGTGACACCATAAGACGAAACAACATTAGAATAATTGGGATTCCAGAAAAGAAGAAAGAGAGAGGGGAGCAGAGTGTATACTGGAGAGGATTATTGGGGAGAATTTCCCCAATATGGCAAAGGGAACGAGCATCAAAATTCAGGAGATTCAGAGAACGCCCCTCAAAATCAATAAGAATAGGCCCACACCCCGTCATCTAATAGTAAAATTTACAAGTCTCAGTGACAAAGAGAAAATCCTGAAAGCAGCCCGGGAAAAGAAGTCTGTAACATACAATGGTAAAAATATTAGATTGGCAGCTGACTTATCCACAGAGACCTGGCAGGCCAGAAAGAGCTGGCATGATGTTTTCAGAGCACTAAATGAGAAAAACATGCAGCCAAGAATACTATATCCAGCTAGGCTATCATTGAAAATAGAAGGAGAGAGTAAAAGCTTCCAGGACAAACAAAAACTGAAAGAATTTGCAAACACCAAACCAGCTCTACAGGAAATATTGAAAGGGGTCCTCTAAACAAAGAGAGAGCCTACAAGTGGTAGATCAGAAAGGAACAGAGACCATATACAGTAACAGTCACCTTACAGGCAATACAATGGCACTAAATTCATATCTCTCAATAGTTACCCTGAATGTTAATGGGCTAAATGCCCCTGTCAAAAGACACAGGGTATCAGAATGGATAAAAAAACAGAACCCATCTATATGTTGCCTCCAAGAAACTCATTTTAAGCCCGAAGACACCTCCAGATTTAAAGTGAGGGGGTGGAAAAGACTTTACCATGCTAATAGACATCAGAAGAAAGCAGGAGTGGCAATCCATTTTATCAGATCAATTAGATTTTAAGCCAAAGTCTATAATAAGAGATGAGGAAGGACACTATATCATACTCAAAGGGTCTGTCCAACAAGAAGATTTAACAATTTTAAATATCTATGCCCCCAACGTGGGAGCAGCCAACTATATAAACCAATTAATAACAAAATCAAAGAAACACATAAACAACAATACAATAATAGTAGGGGACTTTAACAGTCCCCTCACTGAAATGGACAGATCATCCAAGCAAAAGATCAGCAAGGAAATAAAGGCCTTAAATGACACACTGGACCAGATGGACATCACAGATATATTCAGAACATTTCATCCCAAAGCAACAGAATACACATTCTTCTCTAGTGCACATGGAACATTCTGCAGAATAGATCACATCCTCGGTCCTAAATCAGGACTCAACCGGTATCAAAAGATTGGGATCATTCCCTGCATATTTTCAGACCACAATGCTCTAAAGCTAGAACTCAACCACAAAAGGAAGTTTGGAAAGAACCCAAATACATGGAGACTAAACAGCATCCTTCTAAAGAATGAATGGATCAACCGAGAAATTAAAGAAGAATTGAAAAAAATCATGGACACAAATGATAATGAAAATACAACGGTTCAAAATCTGTGGGCACAACAAAGGCAGTCCTGAGAGGAAAATTTATAGCGGTATAAGCCTTTCTCAAGAAACAAGAGAGGTCTCAGGTACACAACCTAACCCTACACCTAAAGGAGCTGGAGAAAGAACAAGAAAGAAACCCTAAGCCCAGCAGGAGAAGAGAAATCATAAAGATCAGAGCAAAAATCAATGAAATAGAAACCAAAAAAACAATAGAACAAACCAACGAAACTAGGAGCTGGTTCTTTGAAAGAATTAATAAAATTGATAAACCCCTGGCCCGACTTATCAAAAAGAAAAGAGAAAGGACCCAAATAAATAAAATCATGAATGAAAGAGGAGAGATCACAACTAACACCAAAGAAATACAAACTATAAGAACATACTATGAGCAACTCTATGCCAATAAATTTGACAATCTGGAAGAAATGGATGCATTCCTAGAAACATATAAACTACCACAACTGAACCGGGAAGAAATAGAAAGCCTGAACAGACCCATAACCAGTAAGGAGATTGAAATAGTCATTAAAAATCTCCAAACAAACAAAAGCCCAGGGCCAGACGGCTTCCCGGGGGAATTCTACCAAACATTTAAAGAAGAACTAATTCCTATTCTCCTGAAACTGTTCCAAAAAATAGAAATGGAAGAAAAACTTCCAAACTCATTTTATGAGGCCAGCATCACCTTGATCCCAAAACCAGACAAGGATCCCATCAAAAAAGAGAGCTATAGACCAATATCCTTGATGAACACAGATGCGAAAATACTCAACAAAATACTAGCCAATAGGATTCAACAGTACATTAAAATGATTATTCACCATGACCAAGTGGGATTTAATCCAGGGCTGCAAGGTTGGTTCAACATCCACAAATCAGTCAATGTGATACAACACATCAATAAAAGAAAGAACAAGAACCATATGATACTCTCAATAGATGCTGAAAAAGCATTTGACAAAGTACAGCATCCCTTCCTGATCAAAACTCTTCAAAGTGTTGGGATAGAGGGCACATACCTCAATATCATCAAAGCCATCTATGAAAAACCCACCGCAAATATCATTCTCAATGGAGAAAAACTGAAAGCTTTTCCGCTAAGGTCAGGAACACGGCAGGGATGTCCATTATCACCACTGCTATTCAACATAGTACTAGAGGTCCTAGCCTCAGCAGTCAGACAACAAAAGGAAAATAAAGGCATCCAAATCGGCAAAGAAGAAGTCAAATTATCACTCTTCACAGATGATATGATACTATATGTGGAAAATCCAAAAGACTCCACTCCAAAACTGCTAGAATGTATACAGGAATTCGGTAAAGTGTCAGGATATGAAATCAATGCACAGAAATCAGTTGCATTTCTTTACACCAACAGCAAGACAGAAGAAAGAGAAATTAAGGAGTCAATCCCATTTACAATTGCACCCAAAACCATAAGATACCTAGGAATAAACCTAACCAAAGAGGCACAGAATCTATACTCAGAAAACTATAAAGTACTCATGAAAGAAATTGAGGAAGACACAAAGAAATGGAAAAATGTTCCATGCTCCTGGATTGGAAGAATAAATATTGTGAAAATGTCTATGCTACCTAAAGCAATCTACACATTTAATGCAATTCCTATCAAAGTACCATCCATCTTTTTCAAAGAAATGGAACAAATAATTCTAAAATTTATATGGAACCAGAAAAGACCTCGAATAGCCAAAGGGATATTGAAAAAGAAAGCCAACGTTGGTGGCATCACAATTCCGGACTTCAAGCTCTATTACAAAGCTGTCATCATCAAGACAGCATGGTACTGGCACAAAAACAGACACATAGATCAATGGAACAGAATAGAGAGCCCAGAAATAGACCCTCAACTCTACAGTCAACTAATCTTCGACAAAGCAGGAAAGAATGTCCAATGGAAAAAAACCAGCCTCTTCAATAAATGGTGCTGGGAAAATTGGACAGCCACATGCAGAAAAATGAAATTGGACCATTTCCTTACACCACACACGAAAATAGACTCAAAATGGATGAAGGACCTCAATGTGCGAAAGGAATCCATCAAAATCCTTGAGGAGAACACAGGCAGCAACCTCTTCGACCTCAGCCGCAGCAACATCTTCCTAGGAACAACGCCAAAGGCAAGGGAAGCAAGGGAAAAAATGAACTATTGGGATTTCATCAAGATCAAAAGCTTTTGCACAGCAAAGGAAACAGTTAACAAAATCAAAAGACAACTGGCAGAATGGGAGAAGATATTTGCAAACGACATATCAGATAAAGGACTAGTGTCCAGAATCTATAAAGAACTTAGCAAACTCAACACCCAAAGAACAAATAATCCAATCAAGAAATGGGCAGGGGACATGAACAGACATTTCTGCAAAGAAGACATCCAGATGGCCAACAGACACTTGAAAATGTGCTCCATATCACTCGGCATCAGGGAAATACAAATCAAAACCACAATGAGATATCACCTCACACCAGTCAGAATGGCTAAAATCAACAAGTCAGGAAATGACAGATGCTGGCGAGGATGCGGAGAAAGGGGAACACTCCTACACTGTTGGTGGGAATGCAAGCTGGTGCAGCCACTCTGGAAAACAGCATGGAGGTTCCTCAAAATGTTGAAAATAGAACTGCCCTATGACCCAGCAATTGCACTATTGGGTATTTACCCTAAAGATACAAACGTAGTGATCCAAAGGGGCACGTGCACCCGAATGTTTATAGCAGCAATTTCCACAATAGCCAAACTATGGAAAGAACCTAGATGTCCATCAACAGATGAATGGATAAAGAAGAGGTGGTATATATACACAATGGAATACTATGCAGCCATCAAAAGAAATGAAATCTTGCCATTTGCGACAACATGGATGGAACTAGAGCGTATCATGCTTAGCGAAATAAGTCAAGAGGAGAAAGACAACTATCATATGATCTCCCTGATATGAGGAAGTGGTGATGCAACATGGGGGCTTAAGTGGGTAGGAGAAGAATAAATGAAACAAGATGGGATTGGGAGGGGACAAACCATAAGTGACTCTTAATCTCACAAAACAAACTGAGGGTTGCTGGGGGAAGGGGGTTTGGGAGAAGGGGGTGGGATTATGGACATTGGGGAGGGTATGTGCTTTGGTGAGTGCTGTGAAGTGTGTAAACCAGGTGATTCACAGACCTGTACCCCTGGGGATAAAAATATATGTTTATAAAAAATAAAAAATTAAAAAAAAAACACCAAACTTCTCTCAAAATAAAAAGGACATTTTAAAATAATAAAAAAAAAAATCTTAAAAAAAAAAAAAAAAGATGTACTGGTATGGTGAGTAACATAATAAAAAAAAAAAAGAGTAAAGAAAAGAAACAGAAGTCTCAAGAAGGTTTTCATTTTGCCTTCACTACCAACTGCCTAAAAGAATTAGATAGAAGACCTGTTCTAAGAAGGGAGCAATCACTTCAGATAGCTACAGTGCAATATTAACTAGTTGTGGTAGATGAGGAGGAACTTGGCAAACTATTAAAACTTCTCTCTATGTTCCATTTTTCTGTATGTCCCATTGTTTCTGTATGGCCCAGCTAAATATGTTCACCAAACATTCACTCTTTTCATCTTCCTGTAAATTGTACTCCTTCCCTTTGAAGTCCCTAACTCCTGCTTTCTTCCCCTTAGCTCAGGATGACATATAAAAGCCTCAACTGAGTGACTGCCCATGGGCTTCATATTCCTGTGGAGTCCTATATGTAAGTAATTAAATGTGATTTTCTCCTGTTCGTATCTTCCATATTGATTTAATTATTAAAATAACCAGAAGAATCTTCAGGAGTAGAGAAAAATTCTTCCTCTCCAACACAGAACAAGCAGGTGACTGTATGTAGATTGCTCTGTGTAGAGAATAGTGTGCAAATGAGGTCATGGGCCTTGTGGAAACTGGATGCTCCTACTATAGCCCCCCAGCATCTCCGTTTCCATCCTCTCAACAATTTTGATCATACAAACAACCCCTGTAATGAAGAGGATACTTTTGAATTTAAAAACATGGAAATAAAAACACTTTAAACTGATAACTAATTTGATGGGAAACGGGTGGGGAAAATGGGATAAGCTTTTTCATACCAGTATTTTTTTCTCCTCAATACTTCTTTTGCTTATTCAATGTGTCATAATTATTAAAATATATTCTAGTATATAAAGATAAATATATATTTTCCTTGAAGAGAGTATGCACAACTGAAAGAAAGTTTGTTAATAAAATCATGCATTTAAAAATTTCTCCTGATTAAAAAATAATACATGCATACAATTTTCTGTGATTTTTATTTTAGCTCCTTTTCCCCACCTTTGTATTTAAAATATAGAGACATGACTTGTGAAAACGTTTAATCTAAGACTACTTGAAATTCACTAAAAGTCCACACTTGCAAACTATAAATACAGTTTCCTCTTTCAAGTATTTTTCTTAAGTAATAGTTTTCCCCAATCTATTTTCCTATTCACTCTTGTAAATTTTTGCCTTCAATTACATTGCAGGGGATTGCCCCTTCATCCCCCAAAATTTGGTTATACTTTAAAAGCAATTTAAGTTTTATGTTTATAGATTCAATGTCATATGGCAGAACACTACGAGTGGTTTTCAATTTAATGGCTCATATTTGTAAACATTATTTGTCTTGCAATTCAACTCACATCTAGCAAATTGCCTTTTAATGATCTACCTTACAAACAGGTATAGTGTGCAGAGTTACAGAGATTTTTAATAGCTTTGCCTGTGGCATCTTTTTGCAAAGAATGAATTGCAGCTACTGCTTTATTTAAAAAAAAAGAAAAGTTATATATTGCAGGTATCCAGATTTTCTATAAACCTAAAAGAATTAAAAATAAGGCAAATAAGAGTAATTTATCATTACTTCCATTAAAGCAACCACCAATGCTATGTCTAAAAATAAGATGATTTTGAATCGAATGTCAAAATCAAGTCATACACAGGAAGTAATCTTTGGGGAAGTTAAGTGACCAGGCTGTCTGCACCTTGACACTTTTAATATATCTATATCTATATCTATATCTATATCTAATTTTGAATTCTACTTCTGTCAATAGCAATGCTTGAGCATTATTAATTACTCTGGCCATTAATTACTCTGGACAGTAGCACACTTGTCCCGAAATTCTCAGTGTAAGTTTAAGCTTTGGTAACTTCAGATATATAAACAGTATAACCTTAAGCAAAATTGAAAATTGATATTTCATTTTATTGAGTATTCATTTATTTTTGTAAATTTCTAATACAAATTATATTTTAATTATTATTATTTTTCATTTTGGTCTTTCAGATTGAAAGTGGTGACATTGTCTAAAAAATACAAAGTAAAAACAAAAAACACATATTTCAACATCTAAAACTTCAGTTCTTTACTTTTACAAACTATAGACCTAGGAATGGATCTTAATTCTGGTATTATTTGTAAAATCTTGGAGAAAATATCAATTATCTCAAACAAAAACATTGAACCAATTATACTGCCATTCAGGTTTCCTGTAAAATTTAATAAAAATATATATGCAGTATCTATGATGTTACATGAAATTTGGTAGGTACTACTTAACTTTAGACATTGTAGCTATTTTTGTGGATTATTCATTTGGTTTTCTTTCATTTAAAACACACTAGGTAGTTAAAGTCAACTAAGGAGAAAGCTGTAATATATAAATGGAAGCCACAATGAAATGTATTATTCAATTAATAATGGCCTTTCTAATTACAAACCACACTACATTTCTTTAAGCACAGACCATCTTTTGATATGCAAAGTAGTATTGAGACAATCAGTTTAACTTCCACTTTTATTCCTCATCACAATTCAATATAGTGCAGCAAGGTCATTAGGACCCTGATTTCGGGATCAGACAGAATTGAATTACATTCTTTGATCTAATACATAATAACTGGGCATCCATGGGCAAATTTCTTAATCCACAATTACCAAAACTCAATTCCCTCAGCTATAATGTTTGGACATTTAACCCAACACAAATCCATGTACATAATCCAGACTAAATGCAAGTTGGTGTAGCCACTTTGGAAAACAGTGTAAAGATTCCTTAGGAAATTAAAAGTAGAGCTATCCTATGATCCTACAATTGTACTACTGGGTATTTACCCCAAAGATACAGATGTAGTGAAAAGAAGGGTCATCTGTATGCCTATGTTCATAGCAGCAAGGGCCACAGTCACCAAACTGTGGAAAGAAGCAAGATGCTCTTCAACGGATGAATAGGTAAGGAAGATGTGGTCCATATACACTATGGAGTATTATACCTCCATCAGAAAGGATAAATACCCAACTTTTGTATCAACATGAATGGGACCGTACGAGATTATGCTGAGTGAAATAAGTCAAGCATAGAGAGTCAAGTATCATATGGTTTCACTTACTTGTGGAGCATAAGGAATAACACAGAAGACATTGGGAGATGGAGAGGAGAAGTGAGTTGGGGGAAGCTGGAGGGGGAGACAAACCTTGAGAGACTGTGGACTCTGAGAAACAAACTGAGAGTTTTGGAGGGGGTTGAATGGGGGGTTGGGTGAGCCTGATGATGGGTATTGTGGAGGGCACGTATTGCATGGAGCACTGGGTGAGGTGCAAAAACAATGAATGCTGGAACACTGAAAAGAAATAATATAAAATAGAATAAACAGATGCAATTAACCTAATTCATCCTCTATTCAAGTTCCTTCCTAGGCTCCCACACAAACCTGGGATGTGAGGTGACTCTTGTTTTCTGGTTCCAGGAGAATGAATATTTCTCACCACCAGAACATTAGTACTCAGAAGACCTGGGCTTTTTCTGCTCTGTTGGCTGTTTATTTCCAGTCTCCCAAATACTGTAAATCAATAATAGAATTTTTATTGAATGAATGAATTAATAGCTTTACTCTCCTTGTATGTCTAGGTTCTTTAAACTCTGCTGTTCAAAACAAAAATAATCATTACAGAGATTCTCAGCATTTAACAGTATAAGTGGCAAAGGATTTAAAATCCCAAGAATGTCTTATCACAAGAATGTCTGCAGTACAGAGATTTCTTTTCTTACTGTTATAGATTGTCCTTTCACAATGTAGAAGATAAGAACGTGTATAGACTTTTTAAAACAAACAAACAAACAAAATATTGTTTTCTTCTTAGATTTGTTGTTTAAAAATATGGGGTTGTGGGACAATCTTTATAAAATACACAGTGCCCATGTGCCTAGTACGTTCTCAATAAAAAGAGTTCCCTTGAAACAGGTGGAGTTCCATTCATTTATCAGTCTCTTGCTATTTGGAGATACAAGAATATAAATAATATTGGAGTGTACAATAACCAGTCATTCAAAGATGAGGGAATTGAGGATTAGAAAGGTTAGTTAACTTTCTCAGGGACATACAGATTGTAGACTAAAAGTCAAGCTTTGGTGTTCTGGCAATGACTAATGGTTATAAAAGTTGGTGATGCTCACTCTCCATCTGTTGTTTATCATCTTAAGAGACTGGAAACCACTCAGACAATGGCAGTGAACCACAATCAGGGAAGCGTGGATTGCTCAACTATTTCCTAGATGCTTTTTTGCTCTTGGGAGACAAATGGGTATAGTACTACTCTTTATAAAATATGTTTAAAATATTAATATGGACTGCTTATTATCTCTAACCCTTTACATATAAAATTTTTTCAACTTTTTGTGTACCTGTTCTCACCTTTATTTTTTTTTTTTTAATTTCAAAGTCAAAGCTAAATGAAAATACTGTTGTGAAGAAGCACATTTGCAGAGAAGACTGGATCTGGGTTAAATAGTAGATACCTCATCATCTCTTCACATCCTTTTTGAACAGATTTCTTTGGGGCTAGATAATTATTTGTCATGAGGGGGCTGTTTGGTCCACTGCAGGATGTTTAGTTATAACCCTGGCTTCCATGCACTAAGTGATGGTAGCCTCTCCTCACTTGTGACAACAACAAAAAAAAGCCTTCTAAAATCTTGGCAAATGTCCCCTCTGAAACAAAATGATGAGAAAATACTTTAGATTATGATTCAAGATTAAACCTAAAGTGATTTTTAAAATTTGGTGTGTGTCAGAATAAGCAGAAAAAAATGATCAAACAACTCTAGCTGGGCCCACCATTGGGAGATTCTGATTGAGTGGGACTGCTGTGGGTCCACACAGTCACTTTTATACTAATCCCCAGGTGATTTGTACACACACATAAGACAGAGAAACAACACACAGAGAATATGGAACATGTGGCTCTGCTATTAGAGGAACACAAAAATAGACTCTCAATGGCAAAGGCATCACAGGAAGTCTGGCTGGGTTGCTTTGCATTGTCAAGGACACCTGAGCCAGGGAGATATTTGTGCCACCAATGGAGTCTAGGGACTGCTGACATACACACTAATGAGGGCAGACAGAAAAAACAGTTAGCTCATCCACCCTCAGTGAGCCCATTTCAGGCATGACCCAATACTGTGACATAGAGCCTTGTTTAGAAGTGATGATTATGAGGGCGCCTGGGTGACTCAGTGGATTAAGGCCTCTGCCTTTAGCTCAGGTCATGATCCCAGGGTCCTGGGATCAAGCCCCACATCAGGCTCTCTGCTCAGCAGCGAGCCTGCTTCCCACCAAGCTCCGCCTCTGCCTGCCTCTCTGCCTACTTGTGATCTCTGTCTGTCAAATAAATAAATAAAATATTTAAAAAAAAGAAGTGATGATTATGATGCATCAGTCAAAGTTTCAAATTCAGGGCTTTATTCTACCTCGAATAGCGTAAAGCCAGAATGACATGGTAGTCAAGAACTTGAGAACTTGTACTGGATTTCAAACTTTACCATTTCACTAGCTAAATAACCTTACACAAATTATTTGATTTCTTTCTAAACCTCAGTATTCTCCTTTATTTATAAAAAAAGTTATCTGTGGTATACATTATAATGCCCTCCCCCCAACATATATTGAATTCTGAATCCTCAGAACCTCTGAATATGCTACCTTACATGTTAAACAAAATGTTGCAAATGTGATTAAGGAACTTGAGATATCAAGATTATATTGGATTATTTGAGTAGTTCCAATGCAATCACAATCACTCTTCTAAGAAGGAGATTTTGGTTATTGAAGAGCAGACGGTGATATGATAAGGGAAGCAGATATTAGAGTGGTATGACCAGAAGCCAAGGAATGCCAGTACCTCCTAGAATTTGGAAGAGGCAAAGAAGGGATTCTTTTCTTGAGCTCCCAGAAGGTATTGCCTTGCTGGCATCTTGATTTTAGCCTCATGGGACTCGCTTCAGGTTTCTGACCTCCAGCACTGTAAGAGATACATTTGAGTTATTTTAGGCCATCAAGATTATGGTAATTTATTATAGTAGCAATAGGGAACTAATGCATTATCTCATTGGATTGCTATGAGAATTGAGTTAATACATGTAAAGAATTTAGAAGAATGCCTGTTACACAAGAAGCATTGATGTGATCACTTTTATTATCTAAAATGATTGCATGTCTCTAAATCACAATTTTGTTCTAAATAATCTATGATTACTAACTTATTCCATTATGGTTTCTCAGTAAACATATCAATGGCTTACATAGTGGAACAAATGAAGTCTACATGACTCTGTCTTACCTGTTCCAATAGGCCCAGAGCTTCAAAGGCTTGAAAATTTTGATCCAAATTGTATTAGCTAATTTTTCATCTGAATGGAAATAAAGTTTCCCCATGAAGAAGTAGGATGCCATTGTATAAGCCAGAGTTGTAGAGTCACCCAAGATCAAAAGTCTAAATTTATTTGTGAAACGTACAATTTATAATGTGTTCCTAATTCAAACTATAAAATTAAGTTCTATGTATGCATTCTTTTTATTTTTGCTTAAAAATGAGTCTGGTTAGAATTTATGTTGGAGAAGTTTTTCTTTCTTAAAATTTATCTTATGTTTTATCTTTCAAAAATTTGTCATGTAAACAAATCATATGCATTTTAAATAGAAAACAAAATAAATAACTTCTTACTCTCTTGTCTTTATACAAAGAAGCTTCTTGATCTGATGGTGAAATTACCATATGGTCCTTTCTAGTTCCATAAAATAGTTCAGCTAATTTTCTTTTAATATGTTCAATTTAAAAAACATTTTTTCATATGTACTTTATTTGCATCATTTCCATAGGGCAGGTAAGGAAGGCATTTACTATTAGTCCTATTTTATAAATAAGAAAATTGAGGCAAAAGGATGTTAATGACTTACTTCATGCTACCTCCTTACTCAATAGTAGAGAAAAGGTTATACATTAGCTCTTCTGATTCTTAATTCAACTTTTTTGATGTTTTTTATGTAATTGGTTAGATTTTTCAGGCCAAGAGGAAGAAACACAATAGGATTACCTTTATGAATTCAGTGCAAGGAAACAGATGTAGGAAAAAAATGTATGCCTTTAGCAACACAATCAACACAATTCCCAGCCTCAAGCTATAGAACAAGAAGAGACCTCACAGAACCCCAGGGAAGCTCTTCAGCACTGTGTGTGTTGAAGGCCTGTGCTGACTGACCACACCATCTTGCCCTACCAATGTTCTTTACATGGAGAATTTTCAATGACTCTTTCGAGTCCTATTAATTATGAGCTCCATATTCTTACAACACTATGAGAGAAAGCACTGATATGATAATGTCAGCCCATAGCTACTCACCTCTGGCTTGCTCTGGCAATAGATGATTTCTTTTCAGGGATCTAGCTCTCTTAGAACTCAGTGAGCGTCACTATCCAAGGGTGAACCTGTATGGGTCCAAAGCACCTACGTGTAGCAATTACTAAGGATAAAAGCACATTTCTTTTCCTCTGTTCAGAACTTTACTGCATGACACTGTGCCATTGATTTATGTACATAAATACTTTCATTCTTAGATCAAGGAAAAATGAGAAAGATTGTTGTAGAACACATATTGTCATTTAAAACAAGATTAGGCAGTGTATTTTTAAAACTTTTATACAAGAGAAACACATTTCAGATATAGGGTGAAAATGCTTTTAGTATTCCATAAGCATGTCAGATTTAATGCATAATCTTCCTGACTTTTTAATAACTATGTCATGTCTACTGCTGGTAATTATCAAATAAAGTGAACACCTCATTTAACCTTCTTAGCATAATCATGGAAAAAAATGACACCCATGCTAACATATCTGTTATTTGGTAGTTTACATCTTCACATTTTTTAAAGCAAACATCAAGTGGAAATTTGACGCTCCAATTTTTTTCTTGCGGTGGTTACTTGTTGGTTTAATCAAAACAATGTACTTCAGAAGGATTTTCCATTTTTCAAGGGAAATATTAAATATTCATTGAGAGAGTTTTCTTCATTTGTGAAGGATTACTCAATACACTGCCATGACAATTTCACATAACGAAAGACATTGCCTTAAATAAAGGAGCAGAGTCACCCACAGCAAGTGCAAACAATTCAGATTTGCTTCCCTTTATCTCACTAGTTCTCACTCATGCTCTCCTTCCCTGTTACTCCCCTAAAAATAGATCCAGAAGCCTAAGTTCTGGATGTTAATGCCTGCTCTGAGAAATTCTGCAGTCAATCTTTTTCCTCTCTCTCTTATATTTTTAATCCCTGTTCCATTGCTTTCCTATTCTAAATAGAAGAAAAAGTCACCCTTTGACTTTATCTGTTTCTCCAAGGACACACCTTCAACATCATTTGTAGAATTCAAAGTAACGTCTTCAGCTGTAAAAATAACCACTGACTGGACTATATGTTAGCACTGATCTTTCCCTCATTCTTACATTTCATTTATTATATGGTTCATTCCAAACTGTACCTGAAAGAGGAAGGAGAAAATATACTTGATGTTCTTTTCTGTTTTAGTTGATCTTTTACATGCCTTCCATTATTTTCCAGAGCTTCTGAGTTTTCCATCTGTGATTTTGTGATTCATAAGAAATTTATATTTGGACATTCAGATGACCAAAATATATTTCTCATATGTATCTGGTCTTGGTCCATAGTTCCAGGTTCACAGCTCCTAAAACCCTTGAAAATTCCTGTGATATGGACCATAATGTTGTCTTTTGCTATTTTAACGAGTGACCTTTTAGAACCCCTTGGGTAAGCTAAGGATGGAGGCTGGTTGCCAGAAGATCTAAGTGATTATAGGGTCGGAACTGTAAGTCCCACCTCCCTGAACTCTGAGAAATCAATCACCAATGGCTAATGATTTGATCAGTGATGACTATGCAGTGAAGCCTCCATAAAAGCCCCAAAGTACTGGGTTTCGAGAGCATCTGGATTGGTGAACACGTGGAGATTCAGGGAGAGTGGCCTGCCTAGAGAGGGCATGGATGCTCTGTGCCATTTCCTCATCCCCTTTCCTGTGCATCTCTTCTCCTGGGTGTTGATTTGTACTTTTTAACCATATTCTTTAATTAACTGGTAAATGTGTTAAAGTGATTCCCTGAGTTCTGTGTGTCTCCATTAAATTAAAAGAACCTAAGGAGAAGGCCCTTGGAACCTCCAGTCGATCAGAAGCACCGGTGACAGCCTGGGACTTGTGACTGGCCTCTGAAGTCGGGTTGGGTGCAGGTCAGCCTTGTAGGACTGAACCCTTAACCTATTGATTCTGATAGTATCTTCGAGTGGATAGTATTAGAATTGAGCCATATGTTTACACACTTGCTGATATCTGAGAAATGGTTGGTACTCTGCGGGGGGAAACTTCCCTTACCTTTCTCACATCAGAAATGGGTCTGGGGACCAGAAAAGACAATCATTAAATGAGATACCTTTCATTTGATGCATCTTTACATTTTATAAACTCATCTATGACCTATACCAAGCTATACTCGATATGGAGTCCTGGTTATATATGCTGAAAATTCTGCTCCTCTTATATCCGTGCATCGGAAGCAGTGCAGCTCATTGAAGAAGAGCATGGAGCTTAAGATGCTTATGTTCATATATCTCCTTTGATCATGTATCAGCTGCATGATTGTGAGCAACTTGCTTAAGATTTCAGAGGTTAGAGTTGTAGCTTAGAGATAATGTCTATATTTGAGTAAATATTATACTTTAAAACAGAAGCACAGATATACTCCTACTTAAGTGAATACTTGTTGAAGATTGGCTTAAGCAAAGTTTGCTTAAGTGAGAGGTGTAGATCTATGAAGTCTGGGTGTAAAATAACAAGTTCAAGTTTCCTGTGAGGCTTCTCAATGGTTCAGAATCAAAATTTACATGAAATCTTTTGAATTATAAATGTCATACATGGTATTATAGAGAAACGGTTGTTCCTTTACAGACCTCCTTTACAGGTCTGTAAAATTACCATTTGGGACTCCATTTTATATTAGATGTATCTTTACATTCATGTATTTTTCAAGAAACTAGAAGTACCTATCTGCTTTAATTATCCACTACAGTTTTTCCATTCTGAAACATTAAATTATTTTTTCACAGTGGATACCTAAAACATAAATCAAACATCTTTTAGAATTTATGGTATTCAATACTACTTTAAAAAAAATCGGTGTCTTGATGTATATTTTGCCTCTCCTTTTAACTGTAATATAATTTAATTAATGATTTCTTGAGGGGCTACTTTCCCACATATGCATGAATATACAGATTGGTATACATATTAGAAGGTTCAGCTAACTTTGAACATTTGCTATAGTAAAAATGAATTTAAGTGGTATATTTTGTTTTATTTTTAACACTAATATAATGAATTTCTGTAAGGAAACATAATTGAAAATATTCATCATTTCCAATAATGAATCAATATCGACACAAGTTTTGTGATTTTTTCTTGGAATTCTAGATTGTTTTGAATTGGAAGAACTTTTGTTAATTAGCAGATCTGACTCTCTAGTTCTAAAGCTGGAAAAACTAAAAGCTTGGAGAATTAGAGAAAAATGTCCCAGAGTCAAGCTCTATTCTAGATGTGGTCTGGGATCTGACTACATCATCATTTTCTTTCTCTCTCACTTTCTCTTTTTTTGAAACCAATTTTGTTCCAATATTTTTACATGTTCTTCCAACCTAAATAATTAATTTCCTCTAGAGAATAACACTTAGTTTCTGCTGTTTGAGTACATTGCAAGTTATCCATTGTGAAAATGGATTTAAGAAAACTCCATTCTCATCAAAAATGCTTAATGAATGCAGTCCTCCAAGTTACTTTAACATGAGCAGTCTAAAACTGACATCAACCAGATTTACTGTTACTCAAAAAGGCGGGGGAGCCTCTAAAATTTAAAGTGCTACTCTTGTAGATTTAAAAAATGCTGTCTCTGTTGCCAAGAAGTTTTAGATTTCAGATGATTTACCTTTGAGAACAACTAAGGATCAATATGAGAACTGAAAGAGTATAGAATGAGTGAAATAGTGGGGCGGGGGGGACGAAAGAAACATTATTTTTCTATCATGTCTGTAGTATGGGGGAAAAAAAAAACATGGGCCAATTAAAGAGTCTTTGAGTATCAAATTGAGAGACCTGTTCTTTTGGATTAAAAAAAAATACGAATTAAAGGAACAACTCACACATTTTCTTCACCATGAAAAAATAATAATAATAAACCAAACAAAATTAAAAAAAAAATCTTGCAGGCAGATTATGAAGCGAACATGTCTCCCAAATGGTAACACAAGTATATTAGCTGTCCTGAGAGTAGAGTTAGTAAATAAACTGTTGTATCCAGTGAACAGTAGGAAATTCCCTGTGCTCCCTCTGCACCTTTGTTAGCCACACTCCCAACAAATTTCTCAGAAGGAACAGTGAAAAATTAGCTATGTTTTAAAAGAAAACCCAAAAGGTAGGCTTATCTCCATCTTTCATAATGTATACATTTTAACATCTTCAGAAAACTTTCTAGGTCCTTAATACTCATTCCTCAAAACAACATGCCCTTTAATCTCTGCTAGCAGGTGTGTTTACTTTGCCCATTCTCTAGTGAACAGCCAGATCTTTTCATATTTAGGTCTACAGAATTTGGATCAAAACCGTATTTGATTCTCTATTCAGATAAACCTCTGAGACATCTATAGGTCATTCAAGAGAACTCCTCACCTCCAACTCTTGCTTATAGTGATTACTGCTATTAAATCTGAATTTTCAGCAAATTTGACCAACAGCTTCTGAAATCTCAGGATCCATTATCTCTTTCTGAAATGCCTTACATGGACAATTGTGTTCAAAATTGAATTGTCACAATTACCATTAGCCAAAAATTGTAAATACCTACATTTCATGTAGGATAAATCCAAGTATAATGACAGAGAATTTTTATTTAAAGAGAATAGACTTAAAAATCTGGAAACAGAGAATACATAATTTTATCTTCCAAAACCATTTTGCAATGTAGCCATTTGCTCCGCACATCCATCTATTCCCAACTTCATCTCCACCCTGAACTGATATATGGGGTACATCTATGTACAGAGATATTTCAAAGAATTTGGCAGACTTCAAAAACATAATCAACTTAAAATTTCTTGGAGTTACTCTGACTCAGTCTCCTTTCATATATGGGAAATCTATGTTGAAGATTCTTGACAAAAACATAGCCAACCTCTTAAATAAATCAAATGAAAAGGAAAGCAGAAATATTTTAGGCCTCTTAAATTGTAAAAAAATTCATATTTCTAAAATCATTTGCATTTTATTATTCTAAAATCTTTGAATTTATGACCATTGGTCTTAGTGAAGACCCTTGAAGGAGTCTGGAGTTATCTGTTTCCTTTTTGATTTGCTTGTCTTTCCAATGTTTGGAACGATACTTCTCTGCTTCAAGTATCATGTACTCTATATATCATGATTTCCAGTCTTAATCAACATTGGCTAAGGCATCATGCCCAGAATTTTTCATATTGTTATTTCCCTTCAGTCCTATAAATCTAGGACATTCATGAGTTTTTAAATATTATATGTAATATTTATATATAGCATTTTATAGATGAAGCTGAGTTTTAGAGAAATCAAACAACCTTTAAAGAAGTTTATGAATTCATATTCTGAATCAATGGTATTAAACTCTGTGTCACATCATTATCTTCAGAAATGTACTGAGCATTTTGAAGATAGCAATAAAATGAAATTTTTATATGCCAAATACTATGTTAGGACATGATAAACAGTGTAAGTATAGAAAGATTTTTACCTACTCTGAACTTGATGTTCTACTTCTGGGATTCAGTTTTACCACCTTTACTTTGCATTATATTAAACTTCAATTGAAATAAAGCTAAGAATATAATGGTTAAATGTATAATATTACAAATGAGAGCAATGCTGGGGTTCAATGGTCTGTTCTATCATGTTAGAAATATGGTTTTTTTTTTAAGATTTTATTTATTTATCAGAGAGAGAAAGAGAGCGAGCACAGGCAGACAGAATGGCAGGCAGAGGGAGAAACAGGCTCCCTGACGAGCAAGGAGCCCGATGTGGGACTCGATCCCAGGACGCTGGGATCATGACCTGAGCCGAAGGCAGCTGCTTGACCAACTGAGCCACCCAGGTGTCCCTAGAAATGTGTTTAAATATCATAACTGTCAGTGTCTTGTGACTATAGGAAATAAGCAAAATAAACTGTTGATGGACAAATTGGTATGGTTTTCTGAAAAGTATTTGTTATATATTCTATGTTAATTATATTAAAATGTTTACACCAAACTTGTGTGTAGATAGCTAAGTAAGCTCATGTTTTGGTTCTATATATCAGTGCTATCAATGCATAGATTGGTAGAGAAAATTAAAATGAGATGATTAAAAGATATCCTTATCAGACTTACATAAGATAGTCATTTCCAGAATTTAGGAAAGGGAAATATAGAACATGATTGTTCTATACAAAATATAAGTACCGCGCGCTAACCGATTGCGCTACTGGAGCGTATAGAACATGATTGGGGTTGTAATTGCATACCCACTTGATAGAAAAGAAATAGCCAGGGAAGAGTAAAAAGTTTATGTTCAGTAAGTTATAAAGAGAACAATTGGCAAAAGCCACACCTTTTGTTTTCCTATAGTCATCTTAATTAGGTCCATTTCTTAAGTTAAGTGTAACATATAAAAGTGAATTCAGTTAAACTACCCCTTTATTTTTTTAGTCTACAGTCACATTTAAATTTGAAACAATCCATTGAGAGCCCTTTCATTGTTTTTGAAATAAAAGTGAAGTAGATGGAATACAATATCACATAGTATCTTGCCAAGTGCAGCATTTATGTCTATAACGTTTAAATTATCACCTCCTGACATTGTTTCCCCTGAAAAATAAAACTTTCAAATACAGTCTACTAATTCATAGGCCAGACGACATAAAAACTCAAAGACATGAATAATTTTAGAGACAATATATAAATAGAATTCTAGATCA